>NC_045622.1:31396734-31724949 GCF_009829155.1 Mustela erminea
GTGTGATTGTTGGATCAGAAGGTAGTTCTATTTTAACTTTTTCATACTGTTTTCCACAGTGGCTGCACCAGTTTACATTCCTACCAACAGTGCATGAGTGTTTCTTTTTCTCCACCTCTTTGGCAACACCTGTTGTTTCTTATGTCTTTGATTTAAGCATTCTGACAGGTGTGAGATGATATCTCATTAGAGTTTTGATTTGCATGTCTCTGATGGTAAGTGATGATGAACATCTTTTCATTTGTCTGTTGGTCATCTGTATGTCTTCTTTGGAGAAATAGCCATTCATGTCTTCTTCTGCCAATTTTTTAATTGGATTATTTGTTTTTTGGTTGTTGAGTTGTGTAAGTTCTTTATATATTTTGGATACTAACCCTTTAGTGGATTTGTAAATATCTTCTTCTATTCAGTAGATTATCTTTTAGTTTTATTGATTGTTTAAAAGGATGAAGTATTGGTACATGCTACAACATGGATGAACCATGAAACTTTATGCTAAATGAAAGAAGTCAGTCACAAAAGACCACACATTGTATAATTCCATTTCCATGAAATGTCCATAATAGGCAAATCTATGAAGACAGAAAGTAGATTAGTGATTGCCAGGGGCTGGAGGGAATGAGGAATAGAGAGTGACAGCTAATGGGCCCATAATGGGTTTCTATTGGGGACAATGAAAATGTATTAAAATTTGATAGTGGTGATGGTTGCACAACTCTGTGACTATCCTGAAATTAATGAATTGTGCACTTTAACATGGTGATTTTATTTCAATAAAGCTATTTATTTATTTATTCTTAATTTAAATTCAATTAGCCAACATATAGTTCATAATTAGTTTCAGATGTAGAGTTCAATAATTCATCAATTGCATATAACACCCAGTGCTCATCACATCAAGTACCCTCTTTAATGCCCATCACCAAGTTACCCCATCCCCACACCCACCTCCCATCCCTCCACTAATGCTCAGTGTTCTTTCCTATAGTTGAGTCCCTCATTCAGTAGTCTCTCCCTTCCCCTATGATCCTCCGTACTATTTTTTACATTCCACATATGAGTGAAACCATATGATAATTGTCTTTTTCTGAGTGACTTATCTCACTCAGCATAATACCCTCCAGTTCCATCCATGTTGATGTAAATGGTAAGTATTCATCCTTTCTGATGGCTGAGTAATATTCTAATATATATATATATATATATATACCACAGCTTCTTTGTCCATTAATCTGTTGATAGACATCTTGGCTCTTTACATAGTTTGGCTATTGTGGACATTGCTGCCATAAACATTAGGATACATATGCCCCTTCAGATTGCAACATTTGTATCTTTGGGGTAAATGCTGAGTAGTGCAATTGCTGGGTCATAGGGTAACTCTATTTTTAACTTCTTGAGGGACCTCCACACTGTTTTCCAAAGTGGCTGTACAGCTTGCATTCCCACCAACAGAGTAAGAGCATTCTTCTTCCTCTGCATCCTTGCCAACATTTGTTGTTTCCTGACTTGATAATTTTAAAGCTAATATTTAAAAAAAATACTGGGAATTTTGACCAGTGAAGGAAAAAAATATGGTAACTGTGGCAATTGGCTTTTCATTAATAATGATATTGTATTTTTCTTTTTCTATATGGATTGGTCAGTTATATTGTTTAGTGAGTTACTTGTCATGTCTTTCATTCTTTTCTCTTAAAAAGTATTCATAATTCCCTTAATGATTTGTGTATTTCCTTATCAGGTAGGATAATAATATCTCTCTTTTAATATGAGTGTTTTTAAACACAAAAGAAAAAAGTCTTTTAAAAGTACTTAGACAATTTTTAAATCTAATATTAAATTTGTGGGCACCGTGATATCTATTTAATATCAGCAAAGGCTACAACAGGGCCTTAATACCTTAATTTTAAAATCCCAATAATTTTGATAAATCTTGGGAAAGTGAAAAGAAAAAGATATTGATTCTAGCTAAATTAGTTTCCATGTTATAGGTAGTTACAACATGCAGCTGCTGGCATTTGCTCAACCTCTAAACTGAATAAGATATTAAATGTAGCTTTAGAAGGAACTCAACCTACTAAGTACACTAATGATATTATCCATTCCTAACAGTCTTTGGAAAGTTAGAAAATGCAGAAAACTAATGGTGGCAGTCAATAAATGTTATTGGTTATTTTATGATGCAGTGACATTTAATTTCATACTTTAGTGTACTTTAATCGAGGACTGAAATTCATGATCTTATTGCTGAGAAAAATATTCATGGGGTGGAGTGTTTTTGAAAAATGAATAAAGAACCATTCTTTCAAAAATACTATTTTGAAGCACTGAAACCCAAACTTTATGTTGTTGTTGATTCTAAAACTCCATTGATTTTAAGAAATATCATTAATGCTTGAGAAGAAAAATTAGTGCTACCACATTAAATGTATACATCATTTATAAAATTCATCACAATTTTAGAAACTGTCAAAGATATGTCTCCATATTTTGGATATGTAGGGATTTCATTTAACATTTTTACTTCATTTAGCATTTTAAAAAAAATTTTATTTATTTATTTGACAGAGAGAGAGAGAGAGAGATATCGAGATCACAAGTAGGCAGAGAGGCAAGCGGCGGGGGGGGGGGGGGAGCAGGCTCCCTGCTGAGCAGAGAGCCTGATGTGGGGCTCGATTCGAGGACTCTGAGGTCATGACCTGAGCCAAAGGCAGAGGCTTAACCCACTGAGCCACCCAGGCACCTCTTCATTTAGCATTTTTAAATGATAAAGAAATGTGACATCTAACTGGTAGGAGATTTTCTAAGTGAACATTACATCTATCTAATGTTCCATTATAATTATGTACTACATTTAGTACATAAATGAACAAACATTTACGCACTAAAAGGTAATGTAAAAGGTAAAGTAAACATAAATGTTTACTTTCAACCATGGAGCCCAGAAAATGGCACATTGCCTGCAGATGATGGTTATAACTAAGGAAAGAGTAGAACTATGGAGATCAGATTATAATCTATATTGTGATGTTTACTGTGAACTTTATTATTTGGCCAAAGCAATGCTCAATCCAAGAGCTAATTAAACATAAGTTGCTACTTGCAAATCACTGTGCTGAGTTTCTGGGATGTAAAGCTGAATAAGATCTTATTCATGGTTTCTGCCCTCAAGGGGCTTTATACAATATTTTTTTTCTCTTTGCTTGGAGGTTGGGAGAGACTGGAAAAGACAAGTACAAGAGCCTGGGGAAACTTGAACTTTGCTTCTTTTAACAGGTGAGAAAGGGGTGGTTTCTTGATATGATTAAAGGTGGATAAAGCTGAGAGAGAAGCTTTTGAGAAGTTTGGGACTAAATAAAGAACACAGGGGAAAAGGCAAGACAGAAAGTCAAAGAAGACAAAAGGGCAAATGTTCTATTAGGAAGATGTTGGGGCAGGGGCAATGTGTGAGCTTCTGGGTCAGGGACAGTTCAACAATCTCTGATTCACATGAGAGCAGAGGCAGCCTTTGCAGTGGGAAAATTAATGATGCATCATAGCATAAACAAACAACCTTTTCAAAGAGTGGGTCACATGTCAAGAAAGCTGAAAAACAAGAGCAGACAGGCCCTGGAGAAAGCCTTGTGGTGATGAAGGGAGCCTGCTTCCTGGAAAGTGGTCAGAATTGTATAGACACTTCGTAAGTAAACACATTTTTTTTTCAGGCTCAGTTAAAAACGTGTTTATTTAACACCTCTCATCTAAGGACCTAGGAATGTTTTACTGACATTTACTTTCATAGTTTGCTTGTATTCCATGAGACAGGAATAAAATTGGAATGTTTCTGTGATCTGTTCCTTGTCTTGCAGTCCCCGTGAATTTATTTCCTTCAAAAGAATGATAACATATAGCTATGTTAACAATAGAGAGAATAGAATTTTAGATTCTTTCTAATCCCAAATTGTATAAAATGTTAGGCCGTGAACAGGTCTGGTGACTATTAGTTTAGTAACACACCTGTAAAGTGGGGAGAACACTATTTGTATACACAGGCTCCATGAGGTTATGATGAAAAGTAATAAGATCATATCTATACTGCCCTTTGCATTTCTTGGAAGTGGTTCAAGGTATTCACGCATAATTACTGCATGGTTTTAGCTTTTTACAAGACTAAAATAAGTATGGAATAAAGTAAGGCATGGCTTTCTAAGATCAAAATTTGATCTATTCTCTGTGGAAAAAAAATTATTCTAGATTTTGTGCATTTCTTCTACCTGTTTGATTGCTTTTTCTTTTTAATCCTGTATCTTCTCAGAAGAAACTCTCTTACAATTAACACTGGAGTTTCATCAAGTTTCTCAGGAGTTGGAATTTGAAAACAAAAGATAATTAACAATGTATATGAGTCTAGAAAGATACATGCAACTTATTTTTGCTTATGTATAAATTTTAAACTTATTAATACATATATTTATTTCTAATACTATAAACACTATAAAGAAGAGAAATTGAGATTAAAAGACAGAAAATGACCATGGTGAAAGAATTGCATTTATAATATTTTCATTAATAAAGTATCTTTCCTATGAAGAGCCTAATCCCATGCAGGAGAAATTTCCCATGTAAAAACACATTCTTGAGCTATCAGGACATATGAAAATAACAGATGGTGCCAGAACAGTGGGAGATAGCAGATGGGATAAAGGCAAGGGAGAGGATAACAGGAAAGAACAAACATGGGAAACTCAGCTGGCAGCAGGCAGGCAAAGAGGTCCAAGTGCAAACTGGTAGGAGGCAATAGTATCTCAAAAACTGACCTCTGTGCTCTGGAGCTGAAATATGTACATGAAGACAGAGTTTGGGTCTAAAGATAGTTTATTACTTTTCCATGTGAAGGAGGCTGCAGCAAGCTAATGCCTCCAAGACTACAAGCCCACCCAAGGTAAAAGCTGAGAGTTTTTATAGAAAAGTACAGTATCTGGGCAGTTTCAATAGGAATCTGGAATGTGCTTCTAGCTGTGTTTATCATGTCTTCAAGGCTGTCTCCTGACTGGTGCTGTCACCCGCCATCCAAGACTCTAAGTATCAACATAGATACTGAGTTCCTGGAACAAAGGATTCTACAGAAAAACAAGTAAAGGGGCCGGGGAGACTTCAAGAATGAGGAAGAGAAAAATCTGTTTGGTTTTAAGTCAAGTATTTTGAAACATTAGTGTGTCCATCTTAATTTCCATCCATTTTTACACTTCTATATCAGTTTCAGTTAAGGGCATGGAACTTGAAAGGATTTAAGATACCACTGAGTTCCAAACTTTTTTGTGAGGGAGCTGCGGGCCAGAGTTAAGTGATCCACTCAAGTCACAAAGCTTGCTTCGTGCCGCAGTATTGAGTCTTCTAACGCTAAGTCCAGCCATTCTCTTATATCATGCAGGTTTCTGCCTGGTCTCAGCTTATAAGAAAACTTTTCCCATGCTAGCATTAAGTAACAGTCCCAAACTGCACTTTTTTTTTTTTTTTCCTGAAACAATTGAGAAAAGTCACAAGGAAAAATATAAGAAGTCCATAAATAACAAAATCCCAAAGAGAAAAGGTAAATGTCCTATACAGCTTCATCTCCCCCACTTACTTCTCTTGTGTTTCATGCTTCTAGTCCACCGGAAGTCCCTCATTTTTAAATCTCATCATGTTCTTTCAGTAGAAGGAAGCATTGCATTGTGATTTGGTGTGTGGACTCTCATTACCTAGAATTGAATTCCTGACTCTAGAAATTTCGTATGTGATTTTGAACTAGTTGCAAAATACCATTGTTCTTTAATTTCCCCATCTGTAAAATGAGAATGATAAAATAATACTGACTGCCCATGGTAGTTCAACAGGACTGACACTTGGAGTGCTCAGTTTAGTATTAGAAATTATTATTATTTCAACCTCTATTTATTTGACCTGCTGTTGCCTCTGCAACAGAATGCCTAATTCATTTTTCACATCTCAGCTACTCTGGAAGCTTTCCTCAACAAGCCAACATGCATAATTTATTTTATGCTCCTTTGAGCTTATACACACTCCATTAGAACAATCATACTAAGAAGCATAACAGAAAAAAAAATAGCAAATTCATAATTTAAAATGTAAAGTGACTTGTAGCCACTTCTGATTAAGAACCTTAACTGGATTTGGTAGATCTGAGTGAGAAAATAAACATCCATGCTAGTATTTTTCCTTGTAAGGAAGCTCAGGACAGAAATTTTAAGACCTTTACATATTATTTGGACTGCTAAAGAGTAGAGGTCAGTTGTTTGGGAGGGCTCTTTTTAAAAAGTTCCCTTGAGTTGCAAAGGTAGATTTTGAGACTGCTGATAGTGGTTGTACTGGTGGAGAGGGGTTGCAGAATGACATTGCTTTCCTTTTGATAATCAAATTTGAGTACAGGGGAAAGTCTGTCTTCAAGAATTCACGGTAGGTGGGGAATCAAAGGCTTTTGAGTTGGGAGGTATCTGCGCAGAAATATGAAATAAAACACATACCTAATGATGTCAACTATTCACATAAATGCTACATATTAGTGAAATGTGCCTATGAATAAAAGAAAAAGATCTGAGTTCTATGGTTGGGTTAGTGTGGTCAAATTCTGTGTGAATCCCAAAATATCACTAACACAACCTGTTGCTAAGACAAAGCTGAGTTTATTGCTTACCATAGTAAGGAAGCACTCTGTCTAAACAGAACTGTTTATGTCTTCACAGGAAGGTAAGCAAGATAAGAATTTATTGAAAATTGGATGTTTAGTTCAGTGCGAAGTGTGCACAGAATCATGGAAAGATCTATAAACTGAACTCTTCAACCCAAGCAGGTACTCAGACCTAAAGTTAGTAGGAAATATGTAACCTACTCCCAGAATGCTTGAAAGATTAGAAGAGACACAGGGTTGAACAAATGGTATGGGCTTTGAGTCATTTAATCTTCAAACTTCAGGAATACATCTTCCACTACACCACTGGCCAAAGTCAACAATGAGTTTGTAATTACCAGACCCTGTGCACTCATTTTAGGGGTCTAATGATTGATTCCTATTGTTGCTCCGGAAGTAGTAGAAATCCTCCATTTTTCACCTGAACTCCGGCTGCCATCCCTAGTTAGCCTCCTCTGTTTGTTTTATTTTGTTTTATTATTTCTTTTTTAAAAATTTTTATTTATTTATTTTAGAGAGAGAGAGAGAATGAGCTGAGAGAGGGGCAGAGGGAGAAGCAGACTATTGGCTGAGCAGAGATCCTGATGGCAGGGCTTGATCCCAGGACCCTGGGATTACAACCTGAGCCAAAGGCAGGTGTTTAACTTACTGAGCCTCCCAGGCAACCTAATTTTATTTTATTTATTATGTTCAGTTAGCCAACATATAGTACATCATTTGTTTTTGATGTAGTGTTCCATGATTCATCAGTTGCATCTAACACCCACCACTCATCACAACACATGCCCTCCTTAGTACCCATCACCCTGTTACCCCAGCGCCCTACCCTTCTGTAACCCTCAGTTTGGTTCCTGGAATCCAGAGTCTCTCATGGTTTGTCTCCCTCTCTCATTTCTTCCCATGCAGTTTTCCCTTCCTTCCCCTATGGTCCTCCACAACATTCCTTATGTTCCACATATGAGTGAAGCCATGTGATAATTGTCTTTCTCTGTTTGACTTCTTTCACTTAGTATAATCCCCTCCAGTTCCATCCATGTCGATACAAATGGTGGGTATTCATCCTTTCTGATGGCTAAGGAATATTCCATTGTATATATTAGCAATAGCAGCAATGTCCACAATAGGCACACTGTGGAAGGAGCTGAGATGTCCTTCAACAGATGAATGGATTAAAAAAATGTGGTTCATATATACTCTTCTCACTTTTGACCCCTATTGTCTCAACAGTGTTTGTGTTTTGTTTTGTTTTCTGTGTGTCTTGACTGCTTTTTTTCATTTTGAAATTTGATTTCTGTTGTTAAGAGACCAGTGTCATGTGTCAGTAACACTTAATCCCAAGTGCTCATTGTGAGAATTTAGTCTAGGCTACTTGGTTCTTTGCTGAGTACCTTATCCCTGCTTGGACTACAACATTGTCTTAAATATCAACTCATTTCTTTGAGGAAGTGCCAGGATGCTAAGTGCAATGAGGTTCTCTTATTTGCATGGCTGGACCCTCATCTGTATATTCCCTGGTTCTAGCTCATGTCTTCCTTCCAGCAAATGGATCTCTTAAACTCTGATGCTGTAACTTGTATAATTTCAACTGATCCACTGCCTAGAGATATCTGCTGTTGTGGTCTGGTCCCCAGAATAAATCCCCATGGATATGGATAGCAGAACCAGGGACAAGCTCCGCTTGTCTATTCATACCCTATCGTTAGGCTTATTGCAAATCCAACCCTGGTCCTCTCTCCCTTCCCTTTGGGCCATGACATTGATATTTCAAAATGTTTCATATCCAAGCCTTCCTACTTATTATAGGACAATCCTTGGAACCAAACCAAAACAAAGTAAACAAAACAGAACAACTTCCATTTTCAGAGATCCAGGAGGTGAAACAGAGAACTTGGGCTAGGTTGTGGAGAAAACTATACCCTGAAGGCTGGGCTCCTAGAGGAAGCAGATGATAAGAATATGATAAAAAACAGGAAATAGCTAGAAGAAAAATGGGCAAAAATTCTAGATTTGAATGCTTGAATCTCAGTTTTTTTTTTTCTGTAGCAATAATACCTGCTTTATTTCCCTCATAGGGTTACTTTAAAGAGTGAATGAGGGGCGCCTGGGTGGCTCAGTGGGTTAAGCCGCTGCCTTCGGCTCAGGTCATGATCTCAGGGTCCTGGGATCGAGTCCCGCATCGGGCTCTCTGCTCGTCAGGGAGCCTGCTTCCCTCTCTCTCTCTCTCTGCCTGCCTCTCCATCTACTTGTGATTTCTCTCTGTCAAATAAATACATAAAATCTTTAAAAAAAAAAAAAGAGTGAATGAAATGACTTATGTGAATATGTTGTAGCAGTTACAAATCTAATTCCTAAATATTAGGAGGCAAGAAATTCAAACTTACTTTTTTGTAGCAAACACCGTTCTCTCTAATAGCAGAAACTTAATTTTGGCCAGTTTGTGGTTCTCCCTACTCCTTGCCTTTCCTTGCACCTGACTTCCTTGGGACTTGTGTAATGACATGCTTTTGGTATATGGCTTTTTTGGTTTATTTAACCAATATCTAAAGACCTACCACATGCAAGGCATTTAAGCAAATAAAATAAGATTTGTTCTCTTTTGGGGTGCCTGGGTGGCTCAGTGGGTTAAGCCGCTGCCTTCGGCTCAGGTCATGATCTCAGGGTCCTGGGATCGAGTCCCGCATCGGGCTCTCTGCTCAGCAGGGAGCCTGCTTCCTCCTCTCTCTCTCTCTCTCTGCCTGCCTCTCTGCCTACTTGTGATCTCTCTCTGTCAAATAAATAAATAAAATATTAAAAAAAAAAGATTTGTTCTCTTTCATAAGGAAGTATAGAGTCCAATACTTTGTTCTTTTTTAATTTTAACTTTAATTTGAATACTTTTTGATTCATCAAGATATCTGCTTCCTCTTGCAGAAAACTCCCCAATGGTTTATCTTGCAGGCTATGCATTTCCTAACTCTTATCACATAGAATGTGATTTGCCTGGGACTATAAACCTGACTAGTGCCTAACTTTATCACTGTATGTGGCCAATCTGTGCAGGCACATTTGATTTTTAATGTTCATTACACCCTTTTTGCATCCAAACAGAGATGCAATCCTTTGGTATGCAAAAGAACCTAACAAATATGTTTGTAATTTATTAAGGCTTCCATTGCAGAGAAAGGAAGAGGCATTAACAAATAAATTCAATTAGGAGTACTATTTCGAGGCATTTCTCTTATTAGCTGTTTCTGTGGCTAGGTAGTTCTGTAGGTGACATTCACTATTCAATAAATGTCCTCTGAATGCGTAAAAGAATAAAGACCAAAAGGAAGTGATATGAAATGCATATCATTTAAATTTATTTGGTGGTTTAATGGCAACTGCTGGTTTTAAATGATTCATATTATACCTATCCCCACCCCCATGTTCACCTCCACCTCCACCACTAATGAAAAGCTGGCTGTCTTTCAGAGTATCTGCTCAAAGTTTATTGAGCAGAAACACAGCCATATCCTCTTCCTCTCCTGATCTGCTTTCCAGGCTAGACACCTGCTTGGAACACCTTTCTGGCTTCTGTACTCCAGACTGCTTGTTCCACTTTCAGAGAGCTCTTGGAATTATGCTGCTCCAGGTGGGTGAAAATGCCTGCAGTGACATTCCAGAAAAAGGAAGGTCCCTGGGTGATGTCCAAGAGTGTTTAATTTAGTGCTGAGGTGAGTGGAGACAGATACCCTGGAGATGTGAAGGCATTGGAGAGTATGTGGGGCAAGTCAGTGAAAGTCCTAAAGCAGAACAAGAGACTCTATAATTTAACCCAAAGGTGACTGGTTAAATCATGTGGGTTATTATCTGCCTCACCTTTCACATATGAGAAGCAGCAACCTAGTTAAAGCTTCTCTCTCATTTATTCATTTATTATCATTTATTACTTACTTATTTATTTATCATTTATTATTCATTTATTATCCCACTGACTTTCTAATTAGCATCTATGTCACCACTTGGTGATATCTCTAGCAAGCCTTCATTCCCTTAAGACTTTGTTCAATATGCATTCATGGTGACTGAGTCTGATCACTCCTAAGCAATGTATCCTTATAGTCCTATGGAAACACATGTGTGCTGCCAATTTCCCTAGTGATTCCTTGGCCTGTCAGGCAGAACTCCATCTCCCTACTATTGTTCATGCTGCTTCATCTACTGAAAACACTCTCTTCTCACTTCTCCATTGTTTGATTTTCTCCTCCATTTAAAATTCCCCTCAAGCCTTGCTAACTCCTTAAATGTTGGTGATCTATTTTCCAGGCTGGACCATCTGCTCCAAAAACCTTCAAACCAAACAGTCCTTTCACCTAAAGTGCTTCATTATTTAAGCCATGACACCTATTGTATTGGTTTCCACATTTTCTAAGTAAAAAAAGTTCTCTCCATGTGCTTATTTTAGAAAAAAAATCAAAAATAAAGACAAATGAAAAAAAGAAAATTGAAATCACCTTTAACTTTATTTTATAACTTCTCTATAAAACCTTTTCATGAATTCTTCACAATATAGTTGCATTTTAATGTAGCTTGACTGAAAAAATACACAATGAACACAAACTACTTGATACCAATGATGTTTTTATCTTTTATTTTTTTTAAAAGATTTTATTTATTTATTTGAGAGAGAGACAGTGAGAGAGACCATGAGGGGGAGAAGGTCAGAGGGAGCAGACTCCCCATGGAGCAGGGAGCTTGATGCGGAACTTGATCCCAGGATTCTGGGATCATAACCAACTGAGCCACCCAAGCACCCCTCAATGATGCTTTTAAATAATTTTATACTTTCCCAGGAGCATGGTGGCAGAGGAGTAGGAGACTTAAATTTCGTCTGGTTCCAGGAACTCAGCTAAATATCAAACCATTCTGAACACCTACATACTCAACAGGAGGTCGAAGAGAAGAATAACAACAATTCTATGAACAGAGAAGCAATCACTTTCTGGAAGGTAGGAGGTGTGGAGAAGTGAATCTGAGGTGATATATGGGAAGATAGACAATGGAGGGAGGGTCCAGCTCCTGGCAGGGAAGAGAGCAGTGGTGTACAAAATCAGAACTTTTAGAAGTCTGGTGCACTGAGGTATGCTACACCAGTGGTTAAGCAGGGGTTGGAATTCTCGTTGGCCCAGTGTGGTCTCAGGACGTTGGGGGTCACAGAAAGACTGGGGGTGCCTGAGTGTGACAAAGCTTCCAGGTATTAGAGTGGGAAACTGGCTGCAAAGATGGAGGTGAGGAGTGGGTTCTCAGCTTGTGGTTGCCATAAACTGTGATCCCTGGCACAGTTGGTCCACTGCCCTTTGATCGTTGACCCCACAAGTGGCAGATCTGGGGAGACCCTCCTATTCTCCACCAGAAGGAGCAGTATGGAAGTGGGTTGTAGGAATCTGCTGAACTTGGAGACTCTAAATGGGGTTGTGTGCCAGAGATAGAAATTCTTGCTCACGGGCTGGGTGAGTTTGGAGTGTGGCCAGAGACCAGGAAGACAGGCATGATTGACTGCTTTTCTCTGAGGACTCACCGAAGAGGGGGACCCCCAAATTCTTGGCTCCTCTGGGGCCAGAGATTGGGAGGCCACCATCTTCATTCTCTTCCTCCAAAGCTGTATGGAAAACTTTCAGGGAACAAAAGATACGAAGAACAAACCCAATCAGATTATTTAGCGTGGCCCTTGGCAAGGGTGGTGCAATTCTGCCTTGGGCAAAAACATTTGAGGAACACTGCAAGAGGTGCCTTCCCCAGAGGAACATCTACAAGATCATCCAACCAAGAGCAAGTTTACTGATCAATGAGAACTGCAAAACACCAGTGCTATGAACATACAGCACATAGGATTAATGACTTTTATCCCTATGATTCTTTAGTCTTTCAAAGTTAAATCTTTAAAATTTTCACTATTTTTTCTTTTTCTATTTTTTAATTTTTCCTTTTTCCTGTTTTAATGTATTTTAACTTATCAATACTTTTTAAAAAATCTTTTGCAATTTTCATTTTTATAGTCATATTCTATCCCTTCATTGTATTTAACCTTACTTTTGTACACATATAAGTTTTTCTTTCTTAAAACTTTGGGATACAGTTTCTTACAACAGACCAAAATACACCCTAAATATAGAGTATAGCTTTGTTCTATTCTCCAGTCTAATCACATTCTCTCCTTTTTTTTTTCTTATTTCACCCAACTGCTTATCTAATCAATCCCTTTTTAAAAATATTTTAAAATTTTCATCTTTATAGTCATATTCTATTCCTTCATTGTGTTTACTTTTATATATATAGAAATATCATATAAATATATACGTGTGTGTGTATAATATATATATTATACACACATATATTCCTTGTGTATATATATTATACACACAAGGAAAGAAATATATATATTTATATATATATAATATAATTTATATATATAAATATATATATTTCTTTCCTTGACATTTATATATATATATATTTCTTTCCTTGACATTTTGGGAGAAAGTTTCTTCTAACAGACGAAAATACACCCAAAATAAAGTGTGCGGCTCTGTTCTATTCAACCACCTGAATTATTTATTATTATTTTTTAAAGATTTTATTTATTTATTTGACAGATGGAGATCACAAGTAAGCAGAGAGACAGGCAGAGAGAGAGGAAGGGAAGCAGGCTCCTGCTAAGCAGAGAGCCCAATGCAGGGCTCGATCCCAGGACCCCAGGATCATGACCTGAGCTGAAGGCAGAGGGCATTAACCCAGAGCCACCCAGGTGCCCCCTAGCATGAATTATTAATATATGTATGTATATATACATATATATATGTAATTTTTTTTTCCCCTTTCTTCTTCCACTGGTTTCAGGTCTCTTCTGATTTGGTTAGTGTATATTTTCCTGGGGTCATTGCTACCCTTTTAGCATTTTATTCTCTCATTCATCTAGTCTTATCTGGACAAAATGGCAAGATGGAAAAATTTACCTCAAAAAAAAAAAAAAGAGGCAGTATGAACTGCTAGGGACGTAATCAATATGGATATTAGTAAGATGTCAGAACTAGAGTTCAGAATGACAATTATAAAGGTGCTAGCTGGGCTTGAAATAGCAAGGAAGATACTAGAGAATCACTTTCTGGAGACATAAAATCCCTTTCTGGAGAAATAACTAAAATCTAACCAAGTTGAAATGAAAACAGCTATTAATGAGGTACAATAAAAAATGGAGGCTCTTATTGCTAGGACAAATGAAGCAGAAGAGAGAATTAGTGATATAGAACACCAAATTACAGAGAATGAAGAAGCTGGAAAAAAAAAAAGAGATAAACAACTACTGGCTCACGAGGGGAGAATTTGAGAGATAAGTGATACCATGAGTTGAAACAATATTAGAATAACTGGGATCCCAGAAGGAGAAAGAGGAAGAGGAAAAGGAGGTATATTGGAGCAAACTATAGCAGAGAACTTCCCTAATTTGGGGAGGGAAACAAACATCAAAACCCAGGAGGCACAGAGAATTTCCCTCAAAATCAATAAAAATAGGTCCATACCCCATCCTCTAATAGTAAAACTTACAAATCTCAGAGAAAAAAAGAAAATCCTGAAAGCAACTCAGGACAAGAGATCTGTAACCTACAATGGTAGAAATATTAGTTTGGCAGTAAACCTATCCACAGACACCTGGCAGGCCAGAAAGATCTGGCATGATATATTCAGAGAATAAATGAGAAAAATATACAGCCAAGAATACTGTATCTAGCTAGGCTGTCACTGAAAATAGAAGGAGATATAAAAAGCTTCCAGAACAAACAAAAACTGAAAGAATTAGCAAACACTAAACCAGCCCTACAGGAAATATTGAAAGGGGTCCTCTAAGCATAGAGAGAGCCTAAAAGTAACAGACCAGAAAGGAACACAGACAATATATAGTAACAGTCGCCTTATAGGCAATACAATGGCACTAAATTAATACCTTTCAATAGTTACCCTGAATGTAAATGGGCTAAATGCCCCAATCAAAAGACATAAGGTATTAGAGTGGATTAAAAAAAAAAAAAAAAGACAAGCCCTATCAATATGCTTTCTGCAAGAAACTCATTTTAGACCCAAAGACATCTCCAGATTTAAAGTGAGGGGATGGGAAACGATTTATCATGCTAATGGACATCAAAAGAAAGCTGGGATGTCAATCCTTCTATTAGTCAAATTAGATTTTTAAGCCAAAGACTTAAAATTAAAATTAAAGAGATGACGAAGCACATAATATTATACTTAAAGGGTCAGTCAAACAAGAAGATCTACCAATTTTAAATATCTATGCCCCTAACATGGGAGCATCCAACTATATAAACCAATTAAAAACAAAATTGAAGAAACACATCAATAATAATACAATAATAGTAGGGGACCTTAACACCCCTCTCACTGAAATGGGCAGATCATTGAGGCAAAAGATCAACAAGGAAATAAAGGCTTTAAATGACACATTGGACCTAATGGACATCACAGATATATTCAGAACATTCCATCCTAAAGTAACAGAATACACATTTTTCTCTAGTGCACACATTCACCAGATCAAATTACATCCTTGGTCACAAATCAGGTCTCAACCAGTACCAAAAGACTGGGATCATTCCTTACATATTTTCAGGCCATGGTGGTTTGAAACTAGAACTCAACCCACAAGAGGAAAGTTGGAAGGAACTCAAACACATGGAGGCTAAAGAACATACTACTAAAGAATGAATGGGTCAACCAGGACATTAAAGAAGAATTTTAAAAATTCATGGAAACAAAAGAAAATGAAAACACAACTGTTCAAAATCTTTGGGACACAGCAAAGGCAGTCCTGAAAAGAAAGTATATGGCAATACAAGTCTTTCTCAAGACACAAGAAAGGTGTCACGTACACAACCTAACCCTACACTTAAAGGAACTGGAGAAAGAACAGCAAAGAAAGCCTAAACCCAGCAGGAGAAGAGAAATAATAAAGATCAGAACAAAAATCAATGAAATAGAAACCGAAACACAGTAGAACAGATCAACGAAACTAGGACCTGGTTCTTTCAAAGAATTATAAACTTGATAAACCCTTAGCCAGACCTATCAAAAAGAAAAAAGAAAGGACCCAAATTAATAAAACAATGAATGAAAGAAGAAAGATCACAACCAACACCAAAGAAATACAATTATAAGAACATATTATGAGCAACTATACACCAGTAAATTTGACAATCTGGAAGAAATGGATGCATTCCTAGAGACACATAAACTACCACAACTGAACCAGGAAGAAATAGAAAACCTGAACAGGTCCATAACCATATCAGTAAGGAGACTGAAGCAGTCATCAAAAATCTCCCAACAAACAAAAGCCCAGGCCAGATGGCTTCTCAGGGAATACTACCAAACATTTAAAGAAGAATTAATACCTATTGTCCTGAAACTATTACAAAAACTAGAAATGGAAGGAAAACTTCCAAACTCATTTTATGAGGCCAACATTACCTTGATCCCCAAACGTGACAAAGACTCTATCAAAAGGGAGAATTACACACCAATATCCCTGATGAACCTGGTTGCAAAAATTCTCACCAAAATACTAATAAATAGAATCCAACAGTATATTAAAAGGATTATTCTCCACAACTAAGTAGGATTCATACCTTGGCTGTGAGGTTGGTTCAATAGCAGCAAATCAATCCATATGATACAATACATTAATAAAAGAAAGAATAAGAACCATATGATACTCTCAGTAGATGTTGAAAAAGCATTTGAAAAAATACAGCATCCTTTCTTGATCAAAACTCTTCACAGTGTAGGGATAGAAGGCACATACCTCAATATAAAAGCCATCTATGAAAAACCCACTGCAAATATCATTCTCAATAGGGAAAAACTGATAGCTTTTCCCCTAAGGTCAGGAATACAGCAGGGCTGTCCACTATCACCACTGCTGTTCAGCATAGTACTAAAAGTCCTAGCTTCAGAAATAAGACAACAAAAAGAAATAAAAGACATCTGAATCAGCAAAGAAGAAGTCAAACTCTTACTCTTTGCAGATATGATACTTTATGTGGAAAACCTAAAAGACTCCAGTCCAAAAGTGCTAGAACTTCGTACAGGAATTTAGTAAAATGTCAGAATATAAAATCAATGCACAGAAATCAGTTGTATTTCTATACACCAAGAGCAAGTTAGAAGAAAGAGAAATTAAGGAGTCAATCCCATTTACAATTGCACCCAAAACCATAAGATACCTAGGAATAAACCTAGCCAAAGAGGCAAAGAATCTGTACTCAGAAAACTATAAAGTACTCATGAAAGAAATTGAGGAGGACACAAAGAAATGGAAAAACATTCCATGCTCATGGATTGGAAGATAAATATTGTCAAAATGTCTATGCTCCCTAAAGCAATCTACAAATTTAATGCAATCCCTATCAAAATACCATCATATTTTTCCCCAAAGAAATAGAACAAAAAATCCTAAAATTTACTTGGAACCAGAAAAGACCCTGAATAGCCAGAAGAAAGTTGAAGAAGACAACCAAAGTTGGCGGCACCACAATTCTAGTCTTCAAGCTCTATTACAAAGCTGTCATCATCAAGACAGTATGGTACTGGCACAAAAACAGACACATAGATCAATGGAACAGGATAGAGAGCCCAGGAACAGACCCTTAACTCTATGGTCAACTGATCTTCAACAAAACAGAAAAGAATGTCCAATGGGAAAAAGACAGTCTCTTCAATGAATGGTGTTGGGAAAATTGGACAGCCTCATGCAGAAGAATGAAACTGGAACATTTTCCTTACACCACATTCAAAAACAGACTAAAAAATGGATGAAAAACCTCAATGTGAGACAGGAGTCCTTCAAAATCCTTGAGGAGAACACAGGCAGCAACCTCTTTGACCTCAGCCACAGCAGCTTCCTCCTAGAAACATCACCATAGGCAAGGGAAACAAGAGCAAAAATAAACCATTGGGAGTTCATCGAGATAAATAACTTTTGCATAGCAAAGGAAACAGTCAATAAAACCAATGGACAACCGACAGAATGGGAGAAGTTATTTGCAAAGGACATAACAGATAAAGGGCTAGTATCTAAATCTATATCTGAACTTATCAAAGTCAACATCCAAAGAACAAATATTCCAATCAAGAAATCAGCAGAAGTCATCAACAGACATTTCTGCAAAGGTGATATCCAAATGGCCAACAGACACAGGAAAAAATGCTCAACATCACTCAGCATCAGGGAAATACAAATCAAAACCACAGGGAGGTACCTTCTCACACCCAGGGTACAATAGGTGTTGGCAAATATGCAAAGAAAGGGGAACCCTTCTACCTTGTCGGTGGGAATGCAAGCTGGTGTAGCCACTCTGGGAAATAGTATGGAGGTTCCTCAAAAAGTTGAAAACAGAGCTACCCTACAACCCAGCAATCACCCTACTGGGTATTTACCCTAAAGATACAAATGTAGTGATCTAAAGGGGCACATGCACCCGAATGTTTATAGTAGCAATGTCCACAATAGCCAAACTGTGGAAAGAACATAGATGTCTATCAACAGATGAATGGATAAAGAAGATGTAGTGTGTGTGTGTGTGTGTGTGTGTGTGTGTGTGTACACAGTGTAATATTATGCAGCCATCAAAAGCCCAGATATCTTGCCATTTGCAATGATGTAGATGGAACCAGAGGGTATAACGTTAAGCAAGTAAGTCAATCGGAGAAAGACAATTATCATATGATCTCTCTGATATGAAGAATTTGAGACAGAAACAAAAAGAAGATCACAGGGGAAAGGAGGGAAAAATAAAACAAGAGGAAACCAGAGAGGAAGACAAACCTAAAATACTCTTAATCTCAAGAAACAAACTGAGGTTTACCAGGGATGAGTGGCTGGATTATGGACATTGGGGAGTGTATGTGCTATGGTGAGTGCTGTGAGTTGTGTAAGTCTGATGAATCACAGACCTGTAACCCTGAAACAAATAGTACATTATATCCTAATAAATACATTAAAAGAAAAAAAGAAAAATCAGCTGATATAGCCTTATGGTATTTCCTTGTATGTAACTCTTTTCTTTTTTCTTGCTGCTTTTAAAGTTCTCTTTTTATCATTAATTTTTGCCATTTTAATTACTATATGTCTTGGTGTCGACCTCCTTGGGTTAATCTTGTTGGAGGCTCTCGTGCCTCCTGAATTTGGCTATCTGTCTCCTTCTCCAGATTTGGGATGTTTTTAGCTATTATTTCTTTGAATATAGATTCTGTCCTGTCTGTCTCTCTTCTCCTTCTGGAATCTCTATAGTACAAATGATATTATGCTCTTATGATGTGGCTGAGTTCCTTAAGTCTATTTTCATTTATTTTATAATTTTTTCTCTCTCCTGTTCTTTTTGATTGTTTTCCATTATTCTATCCTCAAGGTCACCGATGCATTGTTCTGCTTCTCCTTGTCTACTATTTATCTCATCTAGTGTATTTTTTGTTTCAGTTATTGAGTTCTTATCTTTGATCACTTCTTTTTAATGCTTTTAAGTCTTTGTTGAAGGTCTCACTGTGGTCCTTCACTCTTCTCAAGTCCAGTGAGTATCTTTATGATCATAACTTTAAATTTTCTATCAGGCATATTATTCCCATTTTGTTTAGCTCTCTTGATGTGATTTTGTCCTGTTCTTTCATTTGGTACATATTCCTGTCATATTCCTGACTTATTCCTTCATTTTGTCTAACTCTGTCTCTGTTTCTCTTCTCTACATTTAGCTGTGGAGAGTCTGTTCTTTGGGTCATTTTCTGGATTATTTACACTGATGTGGTGTTATGTAGTTGTAACTGTGGGACACGGTGAGCTTAGGATCTTCCTACTCTGCCATTTTCCCTCTCCACAAGGTGATCTTTAAAAAAAAAAAGTCATTAATCAAATAAATTTGAGAAATGCTGCATATTATATCCCTGTCTTGGAAATTTACTAGGCACATGAGCATATTAACCACATTAAAAATACTACATATTAAACAAATCTGTTTGTTTAGTAGCTCATTTCCAAAACTTATGTAATGAAACAATGTTAAAAATATTTCCAGACATTTTTCCATATCTGTAAATATGTTGCTCCAGTGTCTCCATCTCTTGAAGCAATGAGTTTTGATGTTTTAGGAGAAGGGTGAAGAACTGGAATGATAAAAGCACTTCTCCATTCTGACTGTCAAATAATGTTTGCTTTTGGCCCCTACAAAGGCAATAGTTTTGAGGAGCAGGCTTTATTGAAACTCGAGATTACTAAATGCCACAGGTAGAGAGTTCTAAAGAGATAATGTGAAATAGTCTTTGCCTTAAGGAAACAATGTTTCCTACATGGAAATGTCCTCCTACATGGGGGAGTGTGGGAAGAAGAGAGTTGAAGGGACAAGGAACATGTGTGCGATGGCTTCCCCTTTAGGCCAAGATCTTATGGCAGAGAGGCTAGTAAATCTGTGGAAAGGAAAAGTCAAAACAAAGGGTCTTTTGCATACTTTGTGGGTCACAACTGTGAAAGAACATCACTGTACTAACTGCACCAACTGGAGGGGTGGCATTAGAGTAAGGGCAGGTATTGAGTCAACGTTAGCAATTTCAGCCTCTTTTAGTTCTTAAATGGTATAGAAATGTCCCAGATGTTTTCACAAGACCTATGGGAGAAGATTAAAAATAGCTGTATAGGCCCATAGACCTACTGCTGAGGATGAGTAAAGCAGGTCATCACATGTAGTGACCCACCTCAGAGGCCATGGGGGGATACTAGCTAGGAAGATGTCTAATCAAAAACACAGAACTGGTTTCAGAGTTATCTGATTAGATTGTTTAGTTAGAGTGAGGTGAGTTAGCAAAGCTGAGTTAGCAAAGGAAGACTCCCTGTGTCCTGACTAAGCCAAGAGGCCAGGTCTAGTGTTGACCAGCTGTAAACACCAGTGATTATTAACAGGCTACTGAGCACCAGGCAGGTAAGAGACATCTCTGAGGAGATCAGAGAATGCAGAAGACAGAAAGAGAACCTGCTTTTGTTCACCACCATTAGGCATTAAAGAGTGATGTGCTGGTAAATATTTAACCAGTTCTCTCCTTTCAAAAAAAAGTCCTGATTTATAACGTGACAACTCCATGGTATATGTATACTATGCTTGACTTTTAGCTATCAGCATGGTATCACTGAGCACAGAGTTGGGAAAAAATGTGTAACTGTCTCAGACTTCATGTAAACCCCATTCTTACACATAACCTGTATCTGAATTTCAGCTTATGAAGGGATGGGGAGGAAAATAAAGCCTGAAAGAACATTAACCTGAAGGGACTCAGTTACATCTAGTTAATAGGAGAGTTAATTTTCTCTTCATCTCTGTTTCTCCCCAGGTGCTTAGATAAGTGGAAGATTATTTTAAAAACTAGAAAAAATCCACATAATTTTGCACATTCAAATGTTAATTTTTTAACTCATCCTATTATTTTAGTACAGAACATTTTTTCACCCTTTGGGTTACCAATTTGTGAATTGTTACTTTCTTCAGCCTTCATTGATTCTTCTTTGTATAAATTTGGGCTCAGTCTCAAAATCTGGGCACAAAACTCAGATTATCTTTCTCCTTGGATCTCTACTATTATGTGTATCATTATATATATGTTTGTAAGTTTGTAAGCATCTCCAGTGTGACACCACCTCTGATGCTCAGCCAAATCAATGTGGCATACATTTCCTTTTGGTTCTCTGTCATCTAGTGAAACCAATATATTTATAACCAAAGCTAGTATTTTCACTACTCTGAAGTCAGTCTCCACTTTCCCAACTCAATTTTTCCACTGTTTTGGAATCATCCGTGTTCCTTCCTTTCACACTCACTTACATCTAAGCAATGTGTCTTTCACATTTCCCCTTTATTTTCCATTCCCGTTGCCACAGCCTTAGTTCAAACATTCATGACCCCATTCCTAAATAACCATGATACTATCTGTGCATAATGATTTTTGTTTTATTTTAAAGATACAGTTTTATAAACAATTAAAATAGTTTATCAAAAAATAAAAAAGGTAGTTAAGCAAAAACAAATAAACCAAAAATAACCCTGAAATTTCATTGTCCAGAGATGACAATATTTGTTAAATTTCTTGGCTGATCTTGTTTCAGGTGTTATGAGTGTGTGCGTGTGTGTGTGTGTGTGTGTGTGTGTGAGAGAGAGAGAGAGAAGGAATACCAGTCATATGTAAAGATAATCTACACAGGGGCACCTGGGTGGCTCAGTGGGTTAAAGCCTCTGCCTTCGGCTCAGGTCATGATCCCAGGGTCCTGGGATCGAGCCCCACATGGGGCTCTCTGCTCAGCGGGGAGCCTGCTTCCTCCTCTCTCTCTGCTTGCCTCTCTGCCTACTTGTGATCTCTGTCAAATAAATAAATAAGATCTTTAAAAAAAAAAAAAGATAATCTACACACAATAACACTATCATTCACTGATGTTACAGGTACTATGGTAAGGATTCTGCATATACCAGCTCCTTAAATATCCACAAAATTTTATGATGTAAATATGATTATCTTCATGTTACAGGAAAATAAACTGGAGCTTAGAGAGTCCCACAATGCTACATAGCTAGTTAAGTGGAGTTACCTAGAAAGACTGACGAATCCCAAAGCCTATGTATGCTTTTACCTCTTTACCTTTACCCAATAACACAACCATTAGATCATGTGGTACATACTCTTGTTAACCAGCTTTGAAAGTTAACAATACAATGCAACTTATTTTTATGCTAAATATGTATTTTATAAGCATGGAATCATAATAGGCATATATCTAACCAAAACTTTTAATTTAATAATATAATAGGAATATTTTTCACATAAAATATACATTTAAAATTTTAACATAATATTCCACTGTATACTTGTAACTGTCTTCATTTATCAAATTTCCCTTTGATAGATATCTAGTTGCTTCCAAAGTTTTACTACAAGAAACACATTTAAAAAAATACTTGTGGACATACATATTTATGGGTGATGGGATTACAAATATTTTTTATGCTTATGTGAAATTTTAAATGTTGAACAAATATATACACATATATACATAGTGTGGGATGGTGCAAAAGTGGAAAGAAATGAGGGCAAGCCACATCTATGGGATTGTGAGAGCCAGGGTCCAGGTCTCATGCTGCTGTATTGTAGCATAGACAACGGAGCAGTGTAAGAATTCTAAATTCAATTTGGATTTTAGGTCCCTATGAAGTTATAGCTTTAAAAGTTTTAAGAAAGAAGAAGAAAGAAAACAATTCAAGCCTAGTGATTGCCTAATCTATGCTTGAACACTTGAAAATCAGGGAGCTTACTAGTTTTCCAAAACTCCCAACTTTGTTCCTGACTACCCTCAACAGTTTTGGGACCTAAGTCAAGAGGCCCATGTACCATGTGCCCTAATATTTAAAATAAATTCTTCAAGCTACAAAAAAGAGGGTTTTTTTTTTTCCTACTCTATGCTATGAGGTACCACACATGGATGTGTGTAGACATCTCAGCCCACATACGTGAAGTCTGCATATTTCCACCTGGACCCCAAGCCTTAGATGCGCACACTGGCATATAAGAAAGGAAGCTCTTAGAAAAGTTGTTGGGGAGGGGTCCCTGGGTGGCTCAGTGGTTTAAAGCCTCTGCCTTCGGCTTGGGTCATGATCCCAGGTTCCTGGGATGGAGCCCCGCTTCAGGCTCTCTGCTTGACGGGGAGCTTACCTCCTCCTTCCTCTCTGCCTGCCTCTCTACTTGTGATCTCTGTCTGTCAGGTAAATAAAAAAATAAATAAATAAATAAAAAGAGAAAAGAAAAGAAAAGTTGTGGGGATACATATAAGGATGGGACTTGTGGGATAGTTTCATAAAAGAAGAAGCATTTAAGGTACCAGCCTCACAGGTGAAAATGGGAAGGAGTGAAGGAGGATAATGTGTGTGAGGTGTGGGCAAAGAAAAGGAGTGTGTGTGAGTACTGGCATGACTGGCGAAACAGTGAGTGTGATAAGGAAGCTGGCGGAGATTTCATGAGACAAACACCCAGGCCAGGAGGACCTAAAATGATGTGTTGGGGCACCTGGGTGGCTCAGTTGGTTAAGCAACTGCCTTCGGCTCAGGTCGTGATCCAGGAGTCTCATGATCGAGTCCTGCATCGAGCTCCCAGCTCTGCAGGGAGTCTGCTTCTCCCTCTGACCTTCTCCCCTCACATGGTCTCTCTCACTCTGTCTCTCAAATAAATCAATAAAGTTTAGAAAAAATCCTTATAAAATGATGTGTCACAAGGTGGAACTTTACCCTGTAATGATGGGAGTTATTGAAATTTTCTGAGCATGGAAATGACATAGTTAATTAGATCTGCGTTTTAGGCAGTCAAGTTCAATAACAAAATTGAAGGTGAATTGTAGGTGGTTGTAGGCCAGTAAAGAAATTGAATGTTTCTTCAAATTTCCTGCCTTTGAACTTTTCCTCACAAAGTTCCCTTGCAGTACTAGGATAGAAATTATTAGTTACCAGGCAGTCTGTAATAAACCGTGGAAAGAGAAATGGTGACTTTAATATTGGCTCCTAGGTCTACCATTATACAGCACAGATGGCAGAGGATGCATAGCAATATCATTGCAGACACCTGTCTTCAGAAGGATGTCGAGGCTTCTTATTATATAGCCCATACAATGTCTTAAAAGATTTTTGGTTTTAAGGAGTTTTGGCAAATGTGTGTGTGTGTGTGTGTGTGTGTGTACGCACATGTGCACACGTGTATGTGCATGCTTGACATTGAATATCCAGATATTGAAAATTTTAACCTTGTTTGCTGTTTACTTTATTTGGAGAGGGGCAGGGAGTGAGTGAACAGTCTCTTGTATATCTCTATGTACTGAAGGAGTTGATAAAAAGCAGAGAGAAAGATACAGTTTGTTGTCTTTGAGATCTAATTTGAGAACCTGAAGAGCATTGGAAAACAAAATCTGTGTACATATGGGGAAAATGGAGTACCTAGTGATTATATTGTATTACTCTAGGCATAAATTTGGACTTTAAAAGGTACATATTATTTATAAGGAATACTATAATTATAAGCTTTCAATGAAATACATTATTTCCTGGACTATCTGTAATAGCCCCTTTGAGGCCATCTGTGGAAGGTCAAATTACTGATCTAATTTTGGTTTTTGGGTCATGGTACAGAGATAAGTGTTGGTGGTAGACATCTGCTGTCAAATATGAATAGTCACATGCTGTGAGAAAATGAGTTGGCATTTAAGGGTGAAGTTTAGATATTGCATAGAAAGCTTTTTAGTTTAATACAGGCATGTGATTGAGATTTGTTGTCTTATTTACTTACTTTGTGAAATTGAATGCAGAGCTGTTGAAGATTTAGATATTCTTCAAACTCTATTCTTATACTTGATGACCTAAGTAACATCATTTCCTTTCTTCCTTGCTCTAATTATCGAGTCTTTCACTCTGCCACACAGCTTTTCCTGCTGACCTGTCCCTCATGCCTCTCTGCCCTCTATGTTTTTCATGTTTCCTGCCTGTTCACAAAGGAAGACCAATAAAACAGAAGAATGACAGTGAAGAGACTTGGGTTTTTATAATTCCACTCTGTCACCAACCAGCTGCATGACTTTGGGCAAGTCCTTTTTACTTTCCTTACTCTAAGTTTTCTTCATCATTACAAAGTGGAGTAGGAAATAGATGATCTCTATGGTACTCTTCAACTCTGATATTTGTGTCTGGAACAAACATGGAATGTAATTATTATAATCCCAGTAGTGAGAGAGATAATTAAAGGAAAACTGTCCTGAAGTATTAAGTGTGTGTGGTAATACTACAGTGACATCATGAATGCTGTAGAACTCTCCATGAGAACTTGTTTTCTTTTATTTTTATGACTTTTTCTTCCCATCACCTCCAAAACTGTCATGTAGCAGTTTACTCATTTTATTCTTCAATCACTATGCAGTACTATATTCAGATTTGAGAATGCTCTGGTCACTAATGACATATGCTGACAGTTCTGGTGGAAGAATAGTCTGAGATGTAGTTGATGTTGCAATTACTAAATCCCCATGGACGAGGTCCAAAAGAGATTGATTTTATACCAGATTCTGTTATACATAAAATAATGAATCAAAAGCAGTTATTCCCAAATCCAACATTTAGCAGGGCATTTATTACTGTAAAGAAAATTGAGATTTGGAAGCTGAGACCTAGGTTTCAGTCCTGGATTCAACAATTCATAGTTAGTACCCAAGTCCAATTGGGCCCAATTGACTCAAAATCTTAGCATTGCATTTACTGTCTTCCTAGAAAATATTCCTGCAAGAAAGTGTGATGTAAATTCTAGCCAAGAAATAAAGTAATAGTATTCATGAAAAGAAAGCGTATTTTAGAACATTAATAAACATAACTTCATAGAATAATTGGATTTGTGATCAAGGGAGTTATATTTGACAAATAGAACAAATAGATTCAGGGGCACCTGGGTGGCTCAGTTAGTTAAGGATCTGCCTTTGCCTCAGGTCAGGAACCCAGAGTCCTGGGATGGAGCCCTGTGTGAGTTGGGGTTGGGGGAGTCCCGTCTCAGCGGGGAGTCTGCTTCTCCCTCTCCTTCCTCCTCTCCCTCTTCCCCTCTCCTGTTCATGTTCTTTCTAGCTCTCTGTCTCTTAAGTAAAATAAATAATATCTTAAAAAAAAGTTAGATTCAGGCAAGAATAACTGGGAGCAGCAATAAAGTCTGAAGTCATTGAGGGATGTAAGAGAGGAGTAATGAGAATAGTAGTAGGTTATATGACCTTGAGGTGGTAGCAAAAATTTTTTGTGGACACATCTGATAGGAAATTGACAATAAGGTCTGTAGGTACAGGTTTATGTGTCACTTGTGCAGAAATAATAAATGAAACTTTACTAATAGATCTCCAAGACAGAAGGTATAGAGTACAGATTTTTAGACTTCAGTGGGAATGAGAATATTTTCGAATTGCCGGCCCTGATCTCAGAGATTCTGATCAGTGGGTTTAGGACAGGGCCTAGAAATCTATATATTCTACTATCACCCCCAAAATTTTGATATAAGCATTCTGTGCCTCATACTTTAGGGTGGTGGTTCTTAAACTTTAACATGCATCAGAATTACCAAAAGGGGCTATTAAGGCACTGATTGCTTGGCCTTACCCCCAAGGTTTCTTATGTAGCAAAATGTGGGACCAGGTAACTTACCATTCTAATAAGGTGATACTGTTAGTTAGTTCTCACTAACACATGAGAACACATTCCTTAGAACACTAATTTCACTGACATAGAGGCACCAGAATAAATCAAAAACAGACTTCTGGAGGATAATCACATTCAGTGGCAGCAGAAAGAGGAAGAACCAGAGAAGAAACTAGAGAAGCAATAAAAAAATGTAAAAGAAGAATTAGTATGGTGATTTCAATGAAGAGGATTAAACATATTTCAACAAGGTTGGCTGGTTTCTTCTAGTTTTGTTTGTTTTGTTTATTTTTCCCCATTTTGCTTTGTATAACACAAAAACTAGTCACCTGTAATTACAGGTGAATAAGGTGTAATAATAGGTGAAAAAAGGACAATAATATTACTCTTATAGACTTGTTAAATAATTAAAGTACAATGTCTAAACTGTTCATTAAAGTCTTTAGTAAGCATTCAGTATATATCATTAGTATTGTTATTTTATTGACAAGAGTCACAAAATTAGTAAACGTAGAGATGGAATTTTTTGTCACTATATCAAGTTCTGAAAGCAAGGAGGATTTAAAGGAGAGAGAGCTATCAATAACACTGAAGGCTGGTCCCCAATCCCAAATTGAAGTAAGAAAAGAAACCATTGGATTTGATGTTAATTAAGAATAGAATAAATAGGGCAGAATCAGATTGTAAGAGGAACTGGAGAGTCAATGGAAGCAGCAGGTGTATATTCATTTGAAAAATTTGGCAATAAAAGAAGGTAAGAAAAGATGGTAGGTAGAGAAAGCAGCAGATTAAAGCCTTTTTGTTTTTCCTGGGATGGAGAAAAATGGTGCATCTTTATAATCCCAGAGAGAAATACTTCCAGGAGTAAACTGCCTGGAAGATGCAAAAGAACAAGGGAGCTGAGGTCTGGGGCAGGATAAATTAAGGAAGAGATCCATCACAAGAAGGGTGAGCCTTTGAAATGGGGGCAATAGCTACTTGATAGGATTTCAAAAAAAGGATCAGTGAAGATCAGAAGTTTGTTGAAATTATTTTTTGAAAATTTGTTGAAACAAATTTTAGTTTGTTGAAACAATAAGAGAGGGGAGAAAACTTCCATTGAGAAGTCCTTACTTTCTTGCCTTTCTCTGGTATACCTGCTCTGCAAAATCCCACTATATGTTTGCTCAGCTCCTATACATGTCTGTTGAGTACAGCAAAATAACTAAAACCTTTCCAGAATAAAGGTGGTCAGCCCCATATATTGTCCTACTTTTCTCTGTTAAGCTCCTCTCACATTTCTCATGTCCCCAAAACTCATTTTTCAAGTTGTTTAGAGTCTCCTTGGGGCTTCTCTTCTACCACATCTCCCTCATACATCTCAGCAGATATCTGTCCTTCTTTTTCAAGGTCTTGACTCTTGATATTTTCCTTTATATGACAGGGTACAGAGTAGTTAATCGGTTCCCTGTCTTTCTCCATAAGTGAGCACTGAGGTTGTTTTTAGTATGATCATGAACTCATGGATTTAAAAATTATGTTTTAATCTACTGAAATTATTATTCTTTTCAATGTTCAAATTATTCCATTCTTGACCAGTAGGAAATGCTTAAAATTATATTATTATCCTACTGGTATAATGCCAGTAATCATTAGTAGTTGTTTTGTTCTCCAGTGTTACAAACTTCCTAGGTCTATGCTATACTTCCCTTGTTTGAGCCCAAGATCAACCATTTACCCAAGAGGTTTTATTTTATTTTTAAGTTTTCTAGAGATTGCAATCTGGGAATGGCAGGCAGTGTTTAGAACTATGGAGGTTTTTGTTTTGTTTTGTTGTTGTTGTTGTTGTTGTTGTTGTTGTTTTTACAATTCTATTTTGAAACATTCGCCCTTGGTTTCCAATACATCACTCTTTTCAAATCTTACCACTCTTCCCTAACTTACCTGGATGTTTCTTCTAAGTCTTTGTTGATTTCTGCCACAATCTCAACATAGACACCCTCTCTGGATGATCATATCTATTTCTTTCTTTCTTTTTTCTTTTTTTTTTTTTTTAAGATTTTATTTATTTATTTGACAGAGATCACAAATAGACAGAGAGGCAGGCAGAGAGAGAGGGGCAAGTAGGCTCCCCAGTGAGCCCGATGTGGGGCTCCATCCCAGGACCCTGGGATCATGAACCGAGCTGAAGGCAGAGGCCTTAATCCACTGAGCCACCCAGGCGCCCCTGATCGTATCTATTTCTCTAGCATAAACTATACCCATGTGTCCATATCTCTCAATCTGAGCTATCAGAGGTCTCTCTTATAAACTCAATATTCCTCATCACACTTCTTAGTTCTAATTGCTCTTTTCTGTTTTTTCCAACCATCTGGAACTTGTTATAAATGTTTATTAAATTATAGAACAAATAAATGGATAAAGCATAATAAATTAATTTATTTCTTCTGCAATTTATTGATAGAGGAATTAGATCAAGTATTGGGGATGAAAGGAGGGGTAAGATAAAGGACTTGAAGGTAGGGAATGCTTAGCATAATTATTGTAGATACAGTTCAGTAAAGAAAATCTAGAAATGATTAGGCAAGCTATTAGAATATTGTGTAAATATTAAATTTTAATGTTGACAATAACAAGAACACATGTTATTTAGAGGATAAGCCTAAGCAGTAGACATTGATGTGGAGAAACTCTACTAATTTCCCTGTGTTTCTAAAAGTGAACTGAATTCATTTTTACATCTCTGTAATGTGAGATTTGGAAACTTGTGAAAAGAAAATTTTAAAACACTCTGTTTTCACATGTGGGTGATAGTATATTGATAATGTAATTTTTTGGTTTTCCTTGGCTAACTACAGAAAACAGTTTCTATGGATTTTTCTAGCACTTAATGATCTTGTTTGTACTGTCATTTGGCCTTTATTGTTTCTGATGAAAAATTAGTATGTATGCAAATCACTGTCCTATAGATATAACCTACAATTTTTTTATACTATCATATATTCTCTTCAGTTTTGATTTTTTAAAAAATTTCAGCAGTTTGTCTATGATATATCTTTAAGCATATGGTTTATTCTTTGTACTTATTCTCCTTGGGGTTCACTGAAGTTCCTAAATTTATAAATGTATATCATTTTAAAAATTTGAGAATTTTAAAGCAATTATCTCTTCAAATATTTTTCTTCACCATTTTCTCTCCTCTTTTTCTGGGACTTCAATTACTCATATATTAGATCCTTTGTTATTTATCCATAGATCTCTGTTCATCTGGTTTCATTCTTTTTTTCTCTCTCTTACTCAAATTGGATACTTTTTACGGGGTAAAGAGAGACACGGCCTTGTTATCACTGACACTCCATTAGACTCCCTCTGATACCAGTCCAGTAAGGAGTGGAAGATTGCCTTGTTTCCTCTGGGTGGGTGTGGAAGATCAGACCCTTCACATTTTCACTATCGTAATTGGTGTGCCTTCTCATCTCCATCTTCCAGGGTCGTCTTACGTGTCTTTACATTTAATATCCGGGGTTTTTACTTGTACTTAGAAAAGAAAGAATAGGGAGATATACATGTGCTTCATTTTTAGGGAAGCTGAAGTCTAAGAATTTTCTAATTCAGTTTTTGAATAGGTAGTACATTTACAAGGTATGAACCCCATCAAAATATAACAAATTACATAGTGAAAAGACCCTCTTTCTTTCTTGTTCATCTTCTGCTCAATTTTTACTCTGCTTTTACCCACAGTTTCTTTTCAGAGTTTCTTTATGCATATATAAGAAAAAGATAAAGATTATTTTACTCCATTTTGCATAAAATTTGGCTCAATATGTACACTGTATTGATTCTTCTTTCCCTCTCTCCATTTAGCTGTATATTTTAGAGAACTTCTCATGTCAAGAACATGAAGAGCTTTTTTTTAATAGTTTCATAGATTTCCATTGTATGTATAAAAGACAGGATTTTTATGGTATTTTTTGAACTACTTTAATAAATTGTGAATTTTCTCAGGATTATTAATTTTCTTTTATACTAGTGTTTATCCTCAAACGGTCAGATGTTTGAGGAAACTTGGAGCTAGCTTGTGTGTATTTCTTTCTAGAATTGTTTATATGTAATAGGTTTATTTTTAAGATAAAGAACATTTGTCATTTTCTTTTTCGTATATTGTGTTTTCTAGATCATCTCAGGAATTCCATGATTCTGACATCTTAGAGGAAAAAGAAAAATGCCAAGTCCAATTATGAAAGTTACAGAAGTGTTTAATGCTTTTAATTGCAAGAAACAGCAATGCAAGAAGGTTTTGGATGTTCTCTTTCCACTCGCAGAAAAATGCCGGTAAAGATCTGCTTTCCCTAGGAGTCAAGAGGGTGGAGAAGTAGCAGGCTGAGACTACTTTAGCTAGCCGGAGATCAGCTAGATAGCTTATCTAAAGATTGCAAACACCTGAAAATCCATCGGCAGATCAAGAGAAGAAGAACAGCAATTCTGGAAACAGAAAAACAACCACTTTCTGAAAGGTAGGACTGGCGGAGACGTGAATCCAAAGCGACGGGAAGATAGACCCCGGGGGGAGGGGCCGGCTCCCGGCAAGCAGCGGAGCAACGGCGCACAAAATCAGGACTTTTAAAAGTCTGTTCCGCTGAGGGACATCGCTCCAGAGGCTAAACCGGGGCGAAGCCCACGCGGGGTCAGCGTGGCCTCAGGTCCCGCAGGGTCACAGAAGGATCGGGGGTGTCTGAGTGTCGCAGAGCTTGCGGGTATTGGAACGGGAAAGCTGGCTACAGAGACAGAGCCGACAGTAAGCTCACAGCTCGGTGTTACCTTGAACCGGTCGCAGGCTCGGTGAGCTTGGAGCGTGGCCGGAGGTCAGGCAGACGGGAGTAACTGGGCGCTGTTCTCTGAGGGCGCACTGAGGAGTGGGGCCCTGGACTCTCGGCTCCTCCGGGCGGGAGACCAGGAGGCCGCCATTTGTATTCCCCGTCCTCCGGAACTCTACGGAAAGTGCTCAGGGAACAAAAGCTCCTGAAAGCAAACCTGAACGGATTACTCACCCCGGCCCCTGATAAGGGCGGTGCAATTCCGCCTGGGGCAAAGACACTTGAGAATCACTACACCAGGCCCCTCCCCCAGAAGCTCAACAAGAAATCCAGCCGAGACCAAGTTCACCTACCAAGGAGTGCGGTTTCAATACCAAGGAGAGCAGCAGAATTCCAGAGGAGGAGAAAGCAAAGCACGGAACTCATGGCTTTTTCCCTGTGATTTTTTTTAGTCTTGCAGTTAATTTAATTTTTTTCTTTTTCATTTTTTGTTTTTTTTTCACGCCTTCTGGTTAAATTTTTTTTTAACTTTTACCTTTTTCTTTTTAAAGTTTTTTAACTAGTTTATCTAATATATATATTTTTTCTTTTTTGTATTTTTCTTATTTCTTTTCTTTTTTTAAATTCTTTTCTTTTTTTTTCTTTTTCTTTTTTCTTTTTTATTCTTTCTTCCTTTTTGAACCTCTTTTTATCCCCTTTCTCCCCCCTCACGATTTGGGATCTCTTCTAATTTGGTTAAAGCATTTTTTCCTGGGGTTGTTGCCACCCTTTTAGTATTTTACTTGCCCCTTCATATACTCTTATCTGGACAAAATGACAAGACGGAAAAATTCAACACAAAAAAATGAACAAGAGGCAGTACCGAAGGCTAGGGACCTAATCAATACAGACATTGGTAATATGTCAGATCTAGAGTTCAGAATGGCAGTTCTCAAGGTTCTAGCCGGGCTCGAAAAAGGCATGGAAGATATTAGAGAAACCCTCTCGAGAGATATAAAAGCCCTTTCTGGAGAAATAAAAGAACTAAAATCTAACCAAGTTGAAATAAAAAAGCTATTAATGAAGTGCAATCAAAAATGGAGGCTCTCACTGCTAGGATAAATGAGGCAGAAGAAAGAATTAGTGATATAGAAGACCAAATGACAGAGAATAAAGAAGCTGAGCAAAAGAGGGACAAACAGCTACTGGACCATGAGGGGAGAATTCGAGAGATAAGTGACACCATAAGACGAAACAACATTAGAATAATTGGGATTCCAGAAGAAGAAGAAAGAGAGAGGGGAGCAGAAGGTATACTGGAGAGAATTATTGGGGAGAATTTCCCCAATATGGCAAAGGGAACGAGCATCAAAATTCAGGAGGTTCAGAGAACGCCCCTCAAAATCAATAGGAATAGGCCCACACCCCGTCACCTAATAGTAAAATTTACAAGTCTCAGTGACAAAGAGAAAATCCTGAAAGCAGCCCGGGAAAAGAAGTCTGTAACATACAATGGTAAAACTATTAGATTGGCAGCTGACTTATCCACAGAGACCTGGCAGGCCAGAAAGAGCTGGCATGATATTTTCAGAGCACTAAACGAGAAAAACATGCAGCCAAGAATACTATATCCAGCTAGGCTATCATTGAAAATAGAAGGAGAGATTAAAAGCTTCCAGGACAAACAAAAACTGAAAGAATTTGCAAACACCAAACCAGTTCTACAGGAAATATTGAAAGGGGTCCTCTAAGCAAAGAGAGAGCCTACAAGTGGTAGATCAGAAAGGAACAGAGACCATATACAGTAACAGTCACCTTACAGGCAATACAATGGCACTAAATTCATATCTCTCAATAGTTACCCTGAATGTGAATGGGCTAAATGCCCCTGTCAAAAGACACAGGGTATCAGAATGGATAAAAAAACAAAACCCATCTATATGTTGCCTCCAAGAAACTCATTTTAAGCCCGAAGACACCTTCAGATTTAAAGTGAGGGGGTGGAAAAGAATTTACCATGCTAATGGACATCAGAAGAAAGCAGGAGTGGCAATCCTTACATCAGATCAATTAGATTTTAAGCCAAAGACTATAATAAGAGATGAGGAAGGACACTATATCATAATCAAAGGGTCTGTCCAACAAGAAGATTTAACAATTTTAAATATCTATGCCCCCAACGTGGGAGCAGCCAACTATATAAACCAATTAATAACAAAATCAAAGAAACACATCAACAATAATACAATAATAGTAGGGGACTTTAACACTCCCCTCACTGAAATGGACAGATCATCCAAGCAAAAGATCAGCAAGGAAATAAAGGCCTTAAACGACACACTGGACCAGATGGACATCACAGATATATTCAGAACATTTCATCCCAAAGCAACAGAATACACATTCTTCTCTAGTGCACATGGAACATTCTCCAGAATAGATCACATCCTCAGTCCTAAATCAGGACTCAACCGGTATCAAAAGATTGGGATCATTCCCTGCATATTTTCAGACCACAATGCTCTAAAGCTAGAACTCAACCACAAAAGGAAGTATGGAAAGAACCCAAATACATGGAGACTAAACAGCATCCTTCTAAAGAATGAATGGGTCAACCGGGAAATTAAAGAAGAATTGAAAAAAATCATGGAAACAAATGATAATGAAAATACAACGGTTCAAAATCTGTGGGACACAACAAAGGCAGTCCTGAGAGGAAAATATATAGTGGTACAAGCCTTTCTCAAGAAAGGTTTCAGGTACACAACCTAACCCTACACCTAAAGGAGCTGGAGAAAGAACAAGAAAGAAACCCTAAGCCCTGCAGGAGAAGAGACATCATAAAGATCAGAGCAGAAATCAATGAAATAGAAACCAAAAAAACAATAGAACAAATCAACGAAACTAGGAGCTGGTTCTTTGAAAGAATTAATAAAATTGATAAACCCCTGGCCCGACTTATCAAAAAGAAAAGAGAAAGGACCCAAATAAATAAAATCATGAATGAAAGAGGAGAGATCACAACTAACACCAAAGAAATACAAACTATTATAAGAACATACTATGAGCAACTCTACGCCAATAAATTTGACAATCTGGAAGAAATGGATGCATTCCTAGAAACATATAAACTACCACAACTGAACCAGGAAGAAATAGAAAGCCTGAACAGACCCATAACCAGTAAGGAGATTGAAACAGTGATTAAAAATCTCCAAACAAACAAAAGCCCAGGGCCAACGGCTTCCCGGGGGAATTCTACCAAACATTTAAAGAAGAACTAATTTCTATTCTCCTGAAACTGTTCCAAAAAATAGAAATGGAAGGAAAACGTCCAAACTCATTTTATGAGGCCAGCATCACCTTGATCCCAAAACCAGACAAGGATCCCATCAAAAAAGAGAGCTATAGACCAATATCCTTGATGAACACAGATGCAAAAATACTCAACAAAATACTAGCCAATAGGATTCAACAGTACATTAAAAGGATTATTCACCACGACCAAGTGGGATTTATTCCAGGGCTGCAAGGTTGGTTCAACATCCGCAAATCAGTCAATGTGACACAACACATCAATAAAAGAAAGAACAAGAACCATATGATCCTCTCAATAGATGCTGAAAAAGCATTTGACAAAGTACAGCATCCCTTCCTGATCAAAACTCTTCAAAGTGTAGGGATAGAGGGCACATACCTCAATATCATCAAAGCCATCTATGAAAAACCCACCGCAAATATCATTCTCAATGGAGAAAAACTGAAAGCTTTTCCGCTAAGGTCAGGAACACGGCAGGGATGTCCATTATCACCACTGCTATTCAACATAGTACTAGAGGTCCTAGCCTCAGCAATCAGACAACAAAAGGAAATTAAAGGCATCCAAATCGGCAAAGAAGTCAAATTATCACTCTTCGCAGATGATATGATACTATATGTGGAAAACCCAAAAGACTCCACTCCAAAACTGCTAGAACTTATACAGGAATTCAGTAAAGTGTCAGGATATAAAATCAATGCACAGAAATCAGTTGCATTTCTCTACACCAACAAGACAGAAGAAAGAGAAATTAAGGAGTCAATCCCATTTACAATTGCACCCCAAACCATAAGATACCTAGGAATAAACCTAACCAAAGAGGCACAGAATCTATACTCAGAAAACTATAAAGTACTCATGAAAGAAATTGAGGAAGACACAAAGAAATGGAAAAATGTTCCATGCTCCTGGATTGGAAGAATAAATATTGTGAAAATGTCTATGCTACCTAAAGCAATCTACACATTTAATGCAATTCCTATCAAAGTACCATCCATCTTTTTCAAAGAAATGGAACAAATAATTCTAAAATTTATATGGAACCAGAAAAGACCTCGAATAGCCAAAGGGATATTGAAAAAGAAAGCCAACGTTGGTGGCATCACAATTCCAGACTTCAAGCTCTATTACAAAGCTGTCATCATCAAGACAGCATGGTAATGGCACAAAAACAGAAACATAGATCAATGGAACAGAATAGAGAGCTCAGAAATAGACCCTCAACTCTATGGCCAACTAATCATCGACAAAGCAGGAAAGAATGTCCAATGGAAAAAAGACAGCCTCTTCAATAAATGGTGCTGGGAAAATTGGACAGCCACATGCTGAAAAATGAAATTGGACCATTTCCTTACACCACACACAAAACTAGACTCAAAATGGATGAAGGACCTCAATGTGCGAAAGGAATCCATCAAAATCCTTGAGGAGAACACAGGCAGCAACCTCTTCGACCTCAGCCGCAGCAACATCTTTCTAGGAACAACGCCAAAGGCAAGGGAAGCAAGGGCAAAAATGAACTATTGGGATTTCATCAAGATCAAAAGCTTTTGCACAGCAAAGGAAACAGTTAACAAAATGAAAAGACAACTGACAGAATGGGAGAAGATATTTGCAAACGACATATCAGATAAAGGACTAGTGTCCAGAATCTATAAAGAACTTAGCAAACTCAACACCCAAAGAACAAATAATCCAATCAAGAAATGGGCAGAGGACATGAACAGACATTTCTGCAAAGAAGACATCCAGATGGCCAACAGACACATGAAAAAGTGCTCCATATCACTGGGCATCAGGGAAATACAAATTAAAACCACAATGAGATATCACCTCACACCAGTCAGAATGGCTAAAATCAACAAGTCAGGAAATGACAGATGCTGGCGAGGATGCGGAGAAAGGGGAACCCTCCTACACTGTTGGTGGGAATGCAAGCTGGTGCAGCCACTCTGGAAAACAGCATGGAGGTTCCTCAAAATGTTGAAAATAGAACTGCCCTATGACCCAGCAATTGCACTATTGGGTATTTACCCTAAAGATACAAACGTAGTGATCCAAAGGGGCACGTGCACCCGAATGTTTATAGCAGCAATGTCCACAATAGCCAAACTATAGAAAGAACCTAGATGTCCATCAACAGATGAATGGATCAAGAAGATGTGGTATATATACACAATGGAATACTATGCAGCCATCAATAGAAATGAAATCTTGCCATTTGCGACAACATGGATGGAACTAGAGCGTATCATGCTTAGCGAAATAAGTCAAGCGGAGAAAGACAACTATCATATGATCTCCCTGATATGAGGAAGTGGTGATGCAACATGGGGGCTTAAGTGGGTAGGAGAAAAATAAATGAAACAAGATGGGATTGGGAGGGAGACAAACCATAAGTGACTCTTAATCTCACAAAACAAACTGAGGGTTGCTGGGGGGAGGGGGTTTGGGAGAAGGGGGTGGGATTATGGACATTGGGGAGTGTATGTGCTTTGGTGAGTGCTGTGAAGTGTATAAACCTGGTGATTCACAGACCTGTACCCCTGGGGATAAAAATATATGTTTATAAAAAATAAAAAATTAAAAAAAAAAAAAAAAGATCTGCTTTCCCTAGATTCCTGCCCTAATAGATCTCTCTGCCCTGTTCCAAGGGCCTGTATCATAGAGCCTGCAGTCAAGTGTACTCCATCTAAACCAATGCTGTAAATTGTCTGAGATTTTCGGTAAAAAATGTTTTACAAGATTTGCTAGCCCTCATGAAGTAGTCCCGCCTAACTGTTACCTGATGATAAGAAATTGGACGCTTTTGGTTAAAACATAGAAAAGAGTTTACTCGCTGCAGATAGGAAAACTGTGAGGAAATTAAAAAAAAATGTTTCAAGAGGTTTTGTTTGTTTATTTTTTGTTTTTTCTTTTCCTTTCTTTTTTTTTTCCTTTTCTTTTCTTTCTTTTTCCAGAGAAGAAGAGCTCTGTTTCTAATTTCCTTTGCATTATTCTCACAGCCATTATTGTGATTTCTGTATGTGAGGCTTACCACCTGATGCAACAAAGAAGGAATAATGGTTGTAATGTTCCCTCCTATGTGTACATATAGCCATAAGGAGTTAATGTTGTAACTGGAGGTAGCTGAATCAGAGTATAAGAATTTGGTCTATTTTAACGCATCAAAGTGTTAGGTCCAATGACCAGTACAAATTAGGGCACAAAGTAGATTTCAGTGAACATTCACAAATAAATAATGTCAAGGAAATTAAGCAAGCTGCTTTGAGAGTCTCAACTTGTTAGATCTTGATTGGTTCAAATGATGTGTCAAGACACTTGAGGCCGACATGACATATATTCTTTCTTCACTTTTTGTTTTTATTAATGAAATCAAGATTTCTGATGAAGGAAGATGATCCTATTCCCAATACAGGGATAAATCATAATTAGTCTAAGCAAGTACTTTGCCAATGTTTGTCTTAGTGATGTGATATAATTTTGGTCAGCAAGACAGAAAAAGGAGTTTTATTTTTAATTTAATTATTTAAAAATTAAATAATTGTAAAAGCTTTCCTCACATTAAAAAAGAAATGCCATTAGGAAGAACCAGGATTTCCCACTCCTGGAATAGCTGCACTATTTTGTCTGAGCTTGATGAAAAGCCAATATCTGAGTATGGCAAAATTGAAAATAGGAAGAATTCAAACCCCTGATACGCAGAATTTACCAACACTGGAGACTTGTTATATAATAAATAATAATAATTCCCCATATAGTTTAAGTTACTGCGATTTGAGTTTTCTTATATTTGCAACCAAAAGCATGCTGACACAATAATCTTCATAAGTTACATTTTGACAGTAAGAGAACTGATAATTCACTTGTGAGAGTGTTCATATTAAAATACACATTGATCATGTAGTTTGAAGAAATAGCAGCTATAGGGCGCCTGGGTGGCTCAGTGGGTTAAAGCCTCTGCCTTCAGCTCAGGTCATGATCCCAGGGTCCTGGGATCCAGGGCTCTCTGCTCCGCAGGGGGCCTGCTTCCTCCTCTCTCTCTGCCTGCCTCTCTGCCTACTTGTGATCTCTGTCTGTCAAATAAATAAATAAAATAAAATAAAATAAAATAAAAGAAATAGCAGCTAGAAACTGTATTAGGGGACATCTGGGTGGTCTATGGCTCAGGTCATGATCCCATGGTCCTGGGATTGAGTCTTGCATCACGCTCCCTGCCAGGGAGGAGTCTGCTTCTTCCTCTCTCTTTAACCCCTCATTGTTCACTCTCTCTATCTCTCTTGTTTGTTCACTCATTCTCTCAAATAAATAAAATTTTTTGCAAAAAGAAACAATATTTAGTTTTCAGAAGTTACTCACAGATTTTGAAGAATAAAAGACACACTCAGATTATTTTGTAATCCTCTGGATGTTCCTGAATTACCATACATCTTTTCAAACAACATAACTTTCAAGAAAATCTGAGAGTTGAAGGAAAACTCTGTTCATCAAGAAGAGACAATTTTCATTAAAATTTAGGGCTAAGCTTATGAATTTTAGGAGTGAACTGGAATTTCTGATTCTGTAAGAATCAGATAATTTTGAACCTATTTGCTCTTTGAAAGTATATTTTCTTATAAATTTACAGAGCTCAAAACTGAGTGCTGTATTGTTTCTACTGATATAATTTCAAAATTCAAGTTTTGATCCATGAACATTTTTATAGCTCCCATTTTGTCGTTTTCATTTTTATAGTTTTGTAGAAGAGTTCAGTTCTGTTTGCTAAGTATCATCATTCTTATTGGTCATGGTTAATCAACGACTAGCACCAGGCTTATAAGAGTGGCAATAGTTTGGGACACCTGGGTGGCTCAGTAGGTTAAAGCCTCTGCCTTTGGCTTAGGTCATGATCTCAGGGTCCTGGGATCGAGCCCCACACCCCCACATTGAGCCCCTGGGATGGAGCCCTCTCTGCTCAGCAGGTAGCCTGCTTCCCCACCACCCCCTGCCTGCCTCTCTGCCTAATTGTGACTCTGTCTGTCAAATAAATAAAATCTTAAGAAAAAAAGAAGCCTTGGGGCACCTGGGTGGCTCAGTGGGTTAAAGCCTCTGCCTTTGGCTCAGGTCATGATCCCAGGGTCCTGGGATAGAGCCCGCACATAGGGCTCTCTGATCAGTCAGGAGTCTGCTTCCCCGTCTCTCTCTCTGCCTGCCTCTCTGTCTACTTGTAATCTCTGTCTGTCAAATAAATAAATAAAATCTTAAAAAAAAAAATAAGGCAGAAAAAAAAAAAAAAAGAAAAGAGTGGCATTAGTTCTTTCTAAGAAGCCTTCTTGGTTGAAATCCCAATGTATTATTTTTATGTCAGTACATCTTTCAACAGCCTTGGGAATTTCACATCTCTTGTAATTGAAGTATGATTTACTTATATAGGGAATTACTTTGAAAGGCTAATATTGAGGAAGCAGTAATCAATAAGTTCATGATATTAGATAAGCAATAGGTATTGCTTGGGGGCCAGAGGCAAGAAAAATACCTTTTAGTCATAATAAAAATACTATAAGATGCAATGAACTTATAAATATTTAATTGACATTGTGGGGGAAAAGTTTATAAAATTTTCTGATAACAATGCAATGATAATTAAAAATTAATTTTCTTCTCACACCACACTGAGGGTTTTGGAAGGGAGGGGGGTGAGGATTGGATGAGCCTGGTGGTGGGTATTAAGGAGGGCACATATTGCATGGAACACTGGGTGTGGCGCATAAACAATGAATTTTGGAACACTGAAAACAATTAAATTAAATTAAATTTAAAAATAAATATCACTTTTCTACATGCACTTGAAAAAAAATTAATTTGTTGTTTCCATTGTTCATAACTGACCATGTCTAAAATGTTATTTTCTTTGTTCAATGTGTCTGTATTAACTTATTTTAATAAATTTATCATATTTGTATGTTTATAAGTCACCTTACCAGAATTAGTTGTGATTTTTGTTTCTTTAACTCTGTTTTCCATCAGTTTTCATGTTCCTCGAACTTGAGATTTTTCAGCAACCCAACAAGGTTTTCTAATCTGGGAATATCCTCTCTACAATGATTTTTTGGGGATACAGTTTTGTAGTATTCCAAAATATATTCATGTTTTGAATAGTTTTAAACAAAAATTTTCATAGAAAATGTATACATATGTATGTTCCACTTTTGAAAAATTTAGATTCTTCTACGTTTTTGTTTTCTGAATCTCATCCATACCCAGGACTATGTCATCTCTTAGCAAATGCCACCTGTGATATTGTGATATAATAAAAGATATATAGTTGGTCTTTGTCCCTAGTTCCTGGCACAGAGCTCCTAAAACCTTTAAGATTTTCTGAATGACAGGGGTGGGAGGAACATCTTTTATTATTCATAATAAGCCCCTTTCAACCATACTTCGGTTTATGCTGATGAAGAGACTCTTGAAGGAAGGAGATTGGTTGCCAAAGGAACCAACAAAGTGATCAGAAGGTTAGACATTTCAACCTCAACCCGAGTTAATTCCAACAGCCAATCATTTAATCAATCATGCCCACATAATGGAATTTCCATTAAAACCCTAAACAAAAGAATTCAGAGAGCTTCCACATACCAGGAGGGTGATGCACCCCAAGCTCCATGAGGACAAAAGCTCCTGTATTCAGGGGTCCGCTGGACCTTGCCCTATGTACCTTTTCATCTGGCTGTTCATTTGTATTTTTTATAATAAACCAGTAATAGCAAATGGACTGGTAATAAGTAATGTTTTCCTGAGTTCTGTGAGTCATTATAATAAATCATCAAGCTTGAGAGGAATTTATGGAAACCTCTAATTTGTAGCCAGATCAGACAGAAATGTGGCTAATGTGTGGACCCATTACTGAGTGATTTTTATTTAAAGTAGTGTGCAGTCTTCTGAGACTAACTTCTTAACCTGTGAAGTTTGCACTAATGTCAGCTAGTTAGTTTCAGAATGAATGAAATTATAGGACATCCTGTTGGTGTCTACAGAGAAATGGAGAGTTGCTTGATGTGAAAAACCTATTATATTTGATGTTGGATGTATTGTGAATAGAAAAATAGTTTTCTTTATCTCTGACACCTTTGCCTGAACACACTATCAGTACTGTTAGTACCACAAATACAATATTTTTTCAGCCCAAGCTTGTCATTTGCATTCTGAAAACTGCTCTTCTATCTTATATTTCTATTTTTTTCAAAATCCTTCTCATTGGACTCAGGTTTGAAAATTCAGAGTCACTTTGATTTCCTCTTCTCATTTGCATTCAGAGTATAATCTGCGGACAAAATTCATTTCCTGCTTCAGTCAAACACCAAGCATTTATTAAGCCTCTCCATAGGTTTATTACTATGTTGGCAAAAATGGAGGACACACAAGAAACACTAAATTTATTGCAAAAAAGCACAGAAGATCACACACTCAGGTGGTCTCACCAATTTCCTTGTTTGCCAATATAAAATTACCAATGTTAGCTTGTTGAGTTAGTAGTTACCATAAGCATAGATATAAAACAATTTCTGTGTAGTAGGATTTATGAGTTAGTGGCCTAATTTGCAGGAAAAATATGTTGCAAGAATTTCAGTACTTTGAAAAAGAGCATAAAGTATAATAATAAGAAAACACAGATCAAAAAATCCATTACATGAAATATGTACTCACTTCACAGTAGAGTCTGGATCTTAGATTGGGTCTATTGGACTTTTTGCTCCACCTTAATGGTAGATAAGATAATCTCTTTCTCTGCCCTGCTATGTCCCTAATAGCAGGAGATAGCCTGGGTAGATGGAATACTTTAATTTTTTTCATCTCATACGAGTCCATTATTTCAAAGCTCTCATTCTCCAAATCTCTTTTGAAATTATTTTTTTGTATTCATATCAATTATTCATGCCACTGACTACCAGCCTTTACAGATGAATAGAATTCAGGGTGATGAGTACTAGAATAGAGATATCCAGTGAGATCCATGAGACTACCTAGGTCTGGCACCTCCTCTCTGAGGCTTTGGGACAGAGTGGGTAGGGATAAAGTTAGACATTTTAGAAGAGGTAATGTCTGAATTGACTATTAGAAAGCATGTGTGAATATTCAGATTAGGGAGAGCAATTCAGACAGAGATTAGAGTGTGTAAAGGCTTAGAGATATGAGAAAGCATAGCACTTTCAGAGAGCTTTCATAGCAATTTCAGATATAGAATGGTGTATATAAATTTGGGGTGGTATAAATGAGGCTGGACTGAACTGGATGCCATTGGCCAGAACATGAAGTTCCTGATAGGCCATGCTCAAGAGTTCCTAAAGGCTATGGGGAATCTGTAAAGGATTCAATGGAGAGATGTGACATGATCCTCCATATATATTCCAAAATCAGTGCAGTAGCCTTTGTAATAGTGGATTATTAGAGGCTAAGACAAGAAGCAGAGAGTGCTGTTAGGATCCTATTGCAATGATCCAAATAAGAAATAATGAGCTTGAACAGCTGCAGTGCCACTGACAATGGAGAGAATGAAAAGATTCAAGAGAATTGTGGTTCCAGGAGTACAAGGAGTGAGAGCTACTACATTTCTGTCTTAGGCAACTGAGAAAATACTGCTATAATCCAGAGCTAATGAAGGAGCCTTATCTGATTCAGCATAACTGGATTTTCAGAAGAGCAGATAAAGAAAATGATGAGGTAAAGCACCTGGATTTGAAGACCGCTAGAGAATTTCAAGATAGTGACCTTAGTGAAGTGAGGGCTTTAAGAATGAGTAGGAGTGAGGAAGTAGAAAAAATTGGCTTCCACCAGTTTTGCTTTAGGACTTTTGGCAGACAAAGCGTGGTGAAACATGATGGCTAATGGAAGGAATAAAGGGAAGTATTATAATTAATTTTAAAAATTATAAATGAGGGGCACCTGCATGGCTCAGTCAGTTAAGCATCTGACTTCAGCTCAGGTCAGGATCTCAGTGTCCTGGATCGAGTCCTACATTGGGCTTAGTACTCAGTGGGAAGTCTGCCTATCCATTTCCCTCTCTCTCTTCCCTGACCCTGCACTCCTGGTCTCCCTCTCTTTCTCAAATAAATAAATAAAATCTTTATATATATATATATATAAGTACATATGTGTGTGTATATATATATATATATATATTCTTCTTTGATCTCCAATTTCTCTCTCTCTACTTCCTCTCACTCTATAAGCATACTTAGATCATATATATATGTATAAATGTATATATATGTATATATGTGTATATGCATATATGTATACATGTATCATATATATGTATATAAGCATATATACGTATATATATGTATACATGTATACATACACACACATATATGTGTATATATATGATCTAAGCATACTTAGATCATATATATATGTATAAATGTATATATATGTATATATGTGTATATGCATATACGTATACATGTATCATATATATGTATATATGCATATATACGTATATATATGTATACATGTATACACACACACACACACATATATGTATATATATATGATCTAAGTATGCTTGTAGAGTGAGAGGAAGTAGAGAGAAAGAGATTGGAGATCAAAGAAGAATCAGAACAATTAAAGAAACAAGGGCCCAAAAGAGCTAGGAAGAAATGGGCATGATAATAAAAGTGGTGAGTTTAGTTTTGGGAACAGTGACTATGAATGAACCCTTTTCTCTAAGACGGGAGGGAAGGAAAAGATCATGTGAGAAGAATAAAAGGAATTTTATATGGAAAGGAGAGTGTGACTATAGAGGAATTTTGAGGTGGAATGACAAGAAATCAAAGTACTTCATGTGAACATTGTCCCTCTCCTGAGGAAAACACTTCATGCTCATGAGAATGCTTTGGTCTAACAGTTGTGAGTATATGACTGTGAGTCAGTAGATGATGACTGACAGCATTGTGAAGCATGTATATGGGTTTATTTGGGATCGGCTAGTGTGAAATCATACAAGACCTTTTAGCACAATTTCAAAAACCCCTTTCATGGTTCAGCTGCTGATAGAGGCCCTAAAGAAAGACTAGAGGAAGGTCAGAAAAGATAGGGATCTGACAGTGGTCTCCTTAACTACTATTTCTTATGTTCTGCATCCACTCTACATAATGTTTGTTTCTCAATTCATTTACATTTTCCAGTCTTTTCAGCAGCTACAGATCTACAGGCAGACACAGTGCTGACCATTATAGTGCATCTGTGAAAGGAATGGAGAAGCTGAGAGGTAGTGAGTGAGCCAGGACAGTACCAGGTAAGGAACCTACCTCCTACCCACAGGAATGGCTGCTCTTTCCTGAATGGAATTGTTGTTTCCATTCTTTGGCTTTTTCTTGCCTCTGCCCTTTGCTCGTGTCTCTACCAGAGAGTTTCCTTCTTTTTACCAACTTTACAACAGTTAAGATACACCTTAATTGCTCCCTCTTAGAACCTTTTCTGGTCACTTCACCTGTAACAGATTTCTCTCATTTCTATCTCTGGTAATATGCACAGCTTTTACGGACTTCATCATGTTTCATGTAATTTCATTTGTTGTTTTCATGTCTACCATCCTTATTTAGTTTGTTGGTCTTTGGCATAGCAACCATGTTTGAAATTTCTTTGAATCCTAGGCCAAAGACTGTCATTAGTAAATATTCAATAATATTTGATTAAAAAATACAAAATAAACAATGGAGTGCTACCAAATGATAACTATCTTTGAGAGGAAATGGCATGATAAAAAACATCATGAGTCCAAAGTTAGCCCTGAATTTAAATCACAACTTGTAATCACAATACTAGCTTTGTGATTTTAGACTAACTACATAATCTCTCTGAGCTTACATTTCCTTGATTTTAAAATGGGGATGATAACTATTTTTCAGACTTTTTAGGAAGATTAGAAACGGTATAATCACCTAACAAAAAGCTTGGCATATTGTAAATACTCAATAAAGCGTAGCAATTATTACTTCCTTTGTCTTCTGTTCTTTTATCTAAACCTTAAATAACGGAGTTGCAAAGACCCAAATATACACTATATGGCTTAAATAGTAACTAGAGGAGGCCAGAAACAAACTATTGACGTAATTTAAACTGAGCTGGAAGAAACCCAAGACACTCTGTTTATAATCTGGACCTGGATCCAATAAGCAACTGACCACAGCTGCTGGATGGATGTACCACAAGGATGTCAGGTGCTCACTGCTCAGTGCTAGTGTTTATCCAGGGGTCTACACTAACCTATCAAAAATGACTTCATGAACAGATGGTCTGGGCTTCATTTCACTTGGTTTTCATGACTGACAGTAACCAATCTGTCACAGGGAATAATCCTACCCTAATCAGATGGAGGGATCGATTCACCAAGTATTGTCTCTTTTTCATTACCAATGACTATAAGTACATGAAGTAATTTTTCTATTAAGCAAACATCTTATACACTAAAAATAAAGCTCATGGTTAATCTGGAAGAATTCTTTGCCCAAGAGTTCTGGCATTAGTGAAGTCTTGTTGGGAGAGCAAGAGAGAACAAAGGCCTGCCATCCAAAGTGAAAACAGACGACAGTACAATAGCAACCACTGGGGTAATTTGTGTGTATTTAGGGAATTACAAGGTTGCCAAGGAGAAATGCACTGTGATGGGCTGTTTAGAATAGAGCAAGTATTTTAGGGAGAGTAAAAAATATCCAATTCTATTTTGCCAGACATCATTTGTAAATATAGTTCTATCCAGGGATGAAATATTATATGCAAACTAGTATGCCAATAACTCTTTTCAACAAACACTTGTCTAAACTTGGCTAAGAATCTTAACATTGTCAAGGGAGTTGTTGCAAATGATGTGCTTCTCTTTGCTAGTATCAAACAGTCCTAAGCTGGTTAAACCATGCTTTCCTCAGAGCCACTTTCTTGGAAGTTGTGTGGATAGAGATGAGGTTGCAACAAGCTCTGTGACTAGATTACTGGAGCTGGTAGTAATAACTCAGTAATACAAGAGTGGCAGGTGCTGATGGTGCTTTAAGTGTCTCTGAAAAGTCACCCTGTAGGCTTCCTGCCCCTGGGCTCATGTCCTGAGAGTTCCTTTTACATATTCTCAGCTACCTGCTTTATCTACTGTAGGCCATGCTCCTGCTTTCCCCTCCAGTTTCTCTCTGCATTTTTTCCTCTACCCAAACACACCTGCTGAACTTCTCCTACTGGTTAATTCCTAGTTTTCCTTTAGGTCTCAGCTTTGACATACCTCACTTTAGGAAGTATTCCCTGAACACATCCTAAGATGCCTCTCCTCTGTTCTCCCATACTACCTGGTATTTTTTCCTTAAACATAGCATGTGTCATGTAAACTATGAGGATTACCTGTTTGTCTATCTCCCATTAGTATAAAACTCACTAGATCTCTGTGTTGGATCTTGTCCATGGTTAAATTTTCAGTACCCAGAAAATTTTTTGGGACATAATAAGAGATTAATAATTGTTTAACATATGAACAAATAAATAAGTATACCCCAGACAGTCTAAGTCTATAAAAATTGGTAAGATGTATTGGCATGATACTAAAGAAAGTAGTCATAATAGATATGAAGAAAGATGATTTGGAGGAAATGTTTTACTTTTTAAAAATAATTTATCTACCAATAAATTCTGGAACACTGAAAAGAAATAAAGTAAAACGAAAAAAAATTATCTTAGTGTCTGGAAATGTTTGGAGGACTTTTGAGTACTGATCTGCTCAAGAATAAGTTGTTGACAAGATGTCTTCAAGTACTTTACTGTGTGTTTCGAAAAAACATAAAACTAAAACAAGGGCATTTTCCAACACAACACAATACAGAGAACTAGAAAACTAATTTGGATTACTATTTAATCCTCAGGTCTCTTTCAAGTTTCAGTAATTATCCAATAGTGTCCTTTGCAGAAAATGGTCTACTCCAGAATTACAGGTTGCATTTTAGCCATCATGGTTCCTCAGTCACCTTAAATCCGGAGTGCTTTTCAGTATTTCCTTGCTCTCCATGATCTCAATACATTCAAAGATTAGTTTTGTTGTTGTTGTTGTTTCTTTGGGGGTGGGCACTCCATTCTGCATGTGTGAGATGTTTTTCATGATTAAAATTGGATTACATTGACAGGACTATCACAGAAACAATGTTGAATTTTTACATCCTTACATTTCTTACATTTGTGTCTTATCAGATGGCACATGATTTTAATTTGTCCCTTTATTGGTCATGTTAGAGTTCTTTACTGTACTAAGATAGCGTCTGACATGCTTCACTACTGTAAAGTTACTTCTTTCCCCACTCCCCGCCCCTGTAATTAAGAACTTTTGGAGAGGTATTTTGAGACAACTTAATATTTCATAATAGCTGATACCACGTCGTGAAAAGAGGTCCATGAGGTGAGGAACTGAGGCCTCTAGCCAACAGCCATACTAGTGAGTCATTTTCAGAATGACTCTGTTAGCTCTAGTTGAACCTTCAGATGGCTGCAGCGCTGGCCATAATCTTGACAGCAATGTCATGAGAAACCCCAAGCCAGAACCACCCAGGTAAACTGCTCCTGAGATCCTCACCCCTAGAAACTATGAGAGATAAGTAAATATCCTTTGTTTTAGACCACTAAATTCAGGGATAATTTTTATGTGGCTATTGATAACAAATATAATATGTTGGCAGGGTGACTAAATCATCTTGTATTTTTCCCCTAATGTTTGTTCTGGGTTTAGTACTGAAAGTCTCATAATTTAGGAAACCCCTCAGCCTTGGGTAAACCAGGACAACTAGACATTAGTCACAATATAAAGTGTATGCATATTGTAGAGTCATGAATTCATGTGCATAGTGGAGAGCCGCAGCGTAATAGCCAGTGTAGTCGATAGCATTTTTAACATGAAATAATTAAAACAGATAATTCCTAAATTCCTTCTCAGGCCCAAATTAAGTCTTGTTAAGAATTCAGTTTTTGGGTGGTAGCTATAAAAATAATTTCAAAAACTGGTAGGCTGAAGCTAGTCAGTATATTTTAATGCACATAGTATAGCTGTATTACTGCAATAAGGGGATGTCTTGAATCGATTCATGGCTCACAAAAGAATCTCTGAAACCATGGGGTTTTTAATATAACTCCTACCTGGCTGAAAAAGTTTTAGGTCCTCATGTTAGCGTTTGATTCCTTCCTTCTCTCTTCTCTATGTGGAATTTTTCAAAAAACACAAGCTAACAATCCCAACGACCTCTCATTTAAACAAAAGATTATTTTTATCCAAAGAATAAATAATTACTTAGTTCAGCAAAGTGTAAAGTCCTCCCCCCTTTTTAAATCCTGAGATATGTTGCCTGTGTGGGACTCCGTATGCATTTTAGTATGGGAAAATGAAACTTATTTTCTCCTAGAAATCCCAGGAAGTTGAAAAATAGATAGTGGCTGAGGGTTCCAGGGGATAGCAAAGGGCACCTGTGAAATCTGAGGAATCTGAACATCGACAGAGTGGGTCCTTGGAGAAAAATACATTGTAAGGGGGACAAAGAAGATGGAGAAGCTTATGAGGAGCCTGTTGAATCATAATTAATGTGGAGGGGGTGGAGTTGTGACAGAGTCACTTTTGCTAAAGCTGAAACCTGGGGCAATGAAATGATGCTGTGCCTGGTTCAGTGTTTCCAGTCTAACATCCAACAGTGATTCTGCAAAGCCTTGAGGAGCAGAGATAACCATCAGAATAACAGGGGAGGTGCCAGAGTTCCAATTTGGACTAAAACTTGACTGGACTTCATGTTTGCATTGTACTGAGTGCTTTTGGGGTACAGTGAAATGCTTGGGGGCTTTAGGGCAGGCACTAGAAGATAAAAATGGACCTTCTGATGTGGTTGTTTAAAAATAAATAAATTCTCCAACACTACTTCATGCAAAAGGTAGAACTTAATTTCTTTTATTTTGGGTGTGGGCTGTACTTAGTAATTTGCTTCTTGTGAATAAAACATAGTGGAAGTGATGCTTTGTGACTTCTGGGATTATACTGTAGTAAGCATTGTGGTCTTCTCCTCATTCTGTCTCTTAGATCACTAGTTTTTGAGTCATGAGGATACTCAAACAGCCTTACAGAAAGGTCCATATGACAGGGAACTAAGTCTAGCTGCCAGTAGTCAGCAAAGAACTGAACTGAGGCATCCTGCCAACAGCCACATGAATAAGCCACCTTGGAAGTAGATTCTCTAGTTCCGGTCAAGCCTTCAGATGACTACAGCTCTGATCAACATCTTGACTGCAACATCGTGAGAGGTCCAGAGGCAGAATCATGCAGCTAAGCAACTCTCAAATTCCTGACCCAGAAAAACTATGAAGTAACAAATGTTTACAATTTTTGTAACCACTAAATTTTAGAGTAATTTGTCATATGGCAATATGTAGTTAATATATTTACCAACCCAGAGACAAAAATCTTAGGCTTGTTTTAACAAAATTTGGTGAAATAACGGAATATGACTCTACTTACCCTTGGGGTAGTATGTTGCAAATTATGTGGATCTGGTACAGCAAGAACACTATACACAATGGAAGATGATAACATACACCCTAGTTTATGGACTCTGTAAGCCACTAGGTCTAGCATCTCCTTTTCTGCCCTACTCTATGATCGTTTTCTGATGGCAGTAAATCCTGGAACAGGATTTACTAGTTTCAGGACCCCTGACTATATTCAGTTGTATAAACAATATGAAAAAGTCTATGGAGACAAGCAATAGCAGAGAGAATGAGAATAATTATTTGCCTGCTTGGTGGTGGTGGTGGCAGGAGAGTACCTAGGTCAAGACCTTAGTTTTTAGGAGGACCCATATATTTTCAGCATTTGGATTTGTGAGATTCCACTATATTCTTCCTATTGCTCCTTTTATATCTGAATTTGAATGGTTTCCTCTTCCTTACAACGAAAAGATCACTAATTATGATAGAAATGTACAGGTATGTACTCATTGTCGTAGTGAGATGGTTGGAGCTTAAGTACGTGTGGGCCAGGGAAGTCCCAGGGCTCTCGCTGCAAAGGCCTTGTGCCTTGGGAGGACAGCTGGAGAGAAAGTGGTTGCCAGCCTGGGGGTCTTAGGGCTCTCAATGCAGGGGACACCCTGGCAGGACAGCCAAAGCTAAAGTGGGGGCAAGCTGGGGGTCCCAGGGTGCTTCATGTAGAAGGTGTCCTAGTAGAGCAGCTGGAGCCCCAGGCAGCTGGAGTCCAGAGTGACAGGCTGGGAGTCCCATGGCTGTCTACATAGGGGGTACCCTAGCAGTATGGCTGGAGGTGAGGACCTGGAGATTCTGGGACACCCTGTGCAGTGGGGCATCATGGTGGGCAGCTAAAGCCCAAGTGGTGTGGGCCTGGAGTGTTCTGGCGTGATTTGCACCTATGTCACTTTGGCAAGACACCTAGCTGTAGTAAGCATTGACCTGTGTGTCACACATACTGGTATGTGCCATACCTTGGTGGGAAGACTTGGAAGGAAGGCTTGCACTGGTGTGGGCTAAGGATCTGGAGCTTACTGAGATGGTAGGCCTACCAGGGTGACTAGGGTGCCTGAACCCTGCTTTGGCCTGGGCTATCAAGGTGGAGGGGAAACGTTATCTGTGGCACTCTCCAGCCCCTCTGGCCCAGAGAATTTTCACATCTCCCCATTGTTTGGCCCTGTTATAGGACTACTTTTGTAATATTTTAGTTGTTCTTTTAAACCACAGTTTTTTGTTTTTTGTTTTTTCCTGTGCCCCAAGGTGCATGAATCTGTTCCTGGTCCCTCAGTACTACCCCTCCCTACTACAGTTCATAAGGTAGGGGTAGGTTTTCCCTTCCTTTTACTATGTCTCTGTTTTTCTTGCCTTTCTCTATGTGGTCTCTCTCTCTTTCTTGTGCAAAAGCTGTTCAGTCAAACATCTGTTCTTCATCAGGAGGAATTGCTGTATAAGTAGGTATAGATATAGTATGTCAATGGAGAAGGTGGATTCAGGGTCTTTCTACTTCACTATCTTGGACTGGAATTCTGTATCAAATGATCCCTGCAAGACGGAATCCCAGAGCCTTGTTGCTGATCCCTTATTTCTACTCTATAACAACATCTGTGGAACAGAAACAAATGCCCTTGGGTTAACAGCTAGTTTTTACAACACAAGATTGGACAACATACATGGATCTATTCTTTTTTTTTTTTTTAAAGATTTTATTTACTTATTTGAGAAAGAGGGAGAGGGAATGGGAGCATGGTGGGAAAGGGGCAGGGGAAAGGGAGAAGCATACTCCCTGTTGAGCATGGAGCCCGGCGGGGGCTCTATCCCAGGATCTGGAGATCATGGCCTGAGCCAAAGTCAGAGGCTTAACCAACTGAGCCATCCAGTCACCCCCACATGGATCTATTCTTAATTCAAGAACTATTCTCACCCCTAACAAGCAAGTCATTCCTGGAGAACTTCAGATTATAAGTCCAAGATGAAGAACATAGTTTAAAATCTGAGTTTAAAGAAAGTAGAAATATACTCTTTTCTTGAGTAAAATATGTTCTAAACAATCTTATATTCTATAGGAAATACATTATTTCAACGAAAAGTGATTAAAAAACTAGCATTATTGAGTAATCAAAATGTCCTCATCTAAAATTCAATAAATATAAATACTTGAGACAAGATAATATAAGGTACTCATAATATAAAGTACCCAAGAACTTAATCAACAATTAAAAATAAAATGCATGAAAACAAAAAAGAAAATCAAATGCAGAATAAAAAGCCCATGAATAGTTTCCCTGGGAACTGAAAACCCTGTGTGCCTCTGAGATTTGCTGCTCTGATTCCTGACTGCTAGGTGGAGGAATGCCATTTTGCAAATACAGAGTATATTAGACAAATATTTACTGGCAATCTTTCAGAAAAAAGTACCCCTTACATGGAGGAAATTCAACATAGCTGAGGTTACTGTTCAAAAATAAGGAGTCATTTTGCAGGGTAAAAAGATTGCCTGTGCCACCCACGTTCCAAAACATGCTGTTGATTTCACAAAGGTTTTGTTTACTGTTTCAATTGTGACCTGATTCAGGCCCCTGAGGATTGCCTATTGGCAAATCTGATTGCAAATTTAATTTTAGTTCAGAGATGATTTAAATAAAAACTCATAGTTCAGGTTGTCAGCACTATGAAAACATACAGAAGGAAGTACACACACACACAGACAATATTCCAATAGGAAGACAGTACTGCATTTTGGGAAAGTTTATTTATCAGTAATTTTTCTGCTCAAGTCTCAAAATAATTTCACAGCACACCCAGCGAACAATTTTTTTTTTTTTAATCTGACATGGAGATTTTAGAGATCAGAGCAGAGATGGGAAGGAAAAAAATATTCAAGCAAATGATGTTTTTCTAAAAATGTTAAGGAATCTCTTTGGGGGCTCTAAATGAAGCAGTCTGGTTTCCCATCAAATTTGGAATGCTGAGTAGATGTATTAGCTTTGCACTTTTGCAGAACTTGGTGGGATGGAAGAACACAGTGGCATTTGGGGTTTGGCAAAACCTCTCAAATTATTTTTCAAACACTTTTGGTTTGGCAAAGGCAGATTGGATTTTGCCAAATGTCTTTTTCCCTACTTTGGAACTCAAGTGTGCTTCAAGGAAAATTTAATCCATATGCTTCTGATTTACTTATTCTTAAGTCATCAAATTATTGTCTTGAAACAATTGATTAATGCTCTAGAGAGTCTTTTGATCTCTTTAATGAAATTTTTATAAAGCCGCCTTACACTCCATTCCTTCTCCTTTGCCCTGAATGTTGAAGTCATGTGATGTCAGTATTAAATCAAGCCAAAATTTTGGGCAATTTACATTTTGTTTCCTATTTAAAGCCCTGTGAGTATGCAGTAGTTATAAGATTAGCCCAAAATATAGCCTATTGTTACTGGATAATATGATTATAGGGTTATACAATTTAAAAAAAAAAATCTTTTCCTCAGTACAAGAGTCCCTTTTCCATCCTTCTGAGAAATCAGAAGGTGGGTGATTACCCACCTTCCATATCAACACAAAGCAGGAAATGGTCCTGTCCCTTGTTGGACAACTCTAAATGTAGGTTTTTCTGTAATCTGTGATTGAGGTTTACAGTAAGTACAGTGGTTATTATCTATGAAGATTATGCAATATTTACCTGGGAAATGTCAGAGCCTTCTTTGCTGTCACCTCTCTAGGCTTATGGTTAAGCTCTTTGCTGGTGTGATAGTCATAGAGTCACTACAAATCCTCAGTGCTATGAAGAGATGTCATTTCTGCATCCAAATCTTTTTATTCCTATCTTCTCTAGCTCAAAGATACAAAGCCTAGCCCCAACTTTATCTAGCCAAAGGACTCACTCATCCTCTCGCATTTATAGAGAACTACTCCAGTTAGCCAGTGAAAAGTACTGAAGCCAAAAAGAAAGACACAGTTCAAGTGGATATTGAATGAATATATCAAGTTATGTTCTGAGCTTAAATGGCAAGGTGAGATTGGTCAGAGCCATGTGGTAGAAGTGCATTCTGGTGATGTCTAGCCAAGCAGAGGCAGGGAATGGACATAATTAGAATCCCTTGGATAAGAGAGGGGTCAAGATTATGATGACTACGTGTCTTCAACTGACCCAGAAGCTCTTAGGAAGCATAAACTCCTTGGACTATCTGACAATGACCTCACCCACAGGAAAGTAAGTTTTGTGTGGAAGCTGTAAGGAGACTGACTTGGAGTGTGGAGAGTAACCTAATTTAGGGGCTGGCCCAAGGCAGGGGGTGAGTGGATAATCTGGGTGAAGAACATCAGGGCATGAAACTGATTCACCTTCTGGTTGTGCAGAAGCAGCTCCAGTTTTCCTTAGTGTTGTCCTGAGCATACAGGTCTTAAATAAAGCTGTCCTCATGCTTGTGTTCAAGAATTTCCCATTATTCTCTATAACACTCAGATGTCTGTGCCAAACACTACACTGGTGGGGTCTTGGTGATAAAAACCATGGGGTGGGTCTGTATATTTTTATAATTTTCCTTAGAACATTCAAGGAAGCAGATGATGTAATAGCTTTAATGATAAGACCCAGTAAAAAAGGTGCTTCTAGCAGAGGCAACTGAGATTTAAATGATCAGGGAATGTTTCCCAGGGGAAGGGGCAGCTGATTTGCATCTGAAAAGACAGCTATGAGTCATTCCAGTAAGGAAATGGAGAGGGGGAAAGAAGAATGGTATTCCTGCCAGAGGTATCACCATGGGCCTGGGTATGGTGATAAGTTAGCAGGGCTTGTTCAAGAAACCACATTTTATTGTAGAGTATGAGAAAAAGGTGATGAAAATGAGGAGGAGAGATGGTTTAAGGGATCACTCAAAATGGGTTTTTTATTTCATGCTAAGGAACTTGGACTTTATACCATAGGCAATGGAGGATCATTAAAGATTCCAAACTGGGGAGTTATATGATCAAGTCTGCATTTTAGAAATACCTTTTTGGTATGGAGGGGCAGTCTAGAGGCAATGAGGTCAGTTTGGAGGCTATTTCCACAATTCAGTAAAGGCATTTTAAGATCCTAAAGATTGGGGAGTATAAACTTGAGAGCAAATTTATGAGACTTGATTACTGAGTAGATATAGATGATAAAGGACAGAGAAGTATGAAAGACTTTTGTAGTCATTGAAGCAAATATCCTCTTTTTGGAAGAACATATATGACAGAAAGAGACTAAACACAGAATCCAGTGTTTCTTGCCTGGTGTAACACAGTGTTGGTTTCCATGAGATAGCAATCTGCTATCTGTGTCATTTTATAGGTGCATTTAGGCCATTCACATTGAGAGTGATTATTGATAGATACTTTTTATTGACATCATGTTACCTTTGAAGTCTTTCTTTCTGTAGATTGTCTCCATATATTTCAGTTCAATGCTATTCTTAGGATTTTTCCTCTTTTATAAAACCCCCCTTAATATTTTCTGCTGTGTCAGCTTGGTGGTCGCATACTCTTTTAAGCCTTGCGGGTTTTGGAAACTCTTTATCTCTCCATCCATGTTGAATGTCAGTCTTGCTGGATAAAGTATTCTTGGCTGCATGTTCTTCTCATTTAGTGCCCTGAATACATCTTGCCAGCCCTTTCTTGCTTGCCAGGCTTCTGTGGACAGGTCTGACATTATTCTGATGGGCTTTCCTCTGTACATAAGGGACTTCTTTGTCCTAGCTGCTTTCAAGAGATCCTGTCTACAATTATTATTCCTAATTCTTACTATCAGGTGTCGTGAGGACTTTCTAGATTCTATAATCTTGGGGGGGGGGAGCTATTCTTCATCTAGTATATGAATGCTGGTTTCATTCACGAGATTGGGAAAATTTTCATGGAGAATTTGTTCCACTATATCTTCTAGTCTTCTTTCTTTCTCCTCCCCCTCAGGGATTTCAATAATTCTGACGTTGGAACATTTCACGGCATCATTTATTTCCCTAATTCTGTTTTCATGGCTTTTTTAAAGCTGTTTGTTCCAGGCTTCCTCCTGATTCTTCCTCTCTATCTGTTTGTCCTCCAGATCACTAATTCTATCTTCTGTCTCAGTTACCCTAGCTTTTAGAGAATTTAGATTAGATTGGAACTCATTGAGAACATTGTGAACATCATCCCTGGTGGCTTTCAGTTCTGCCCTAATCAATTCCATTTTGTCATCCATGGCTTTCTCCAACTTAGCTATTGCCTGGATAATTGTTAGCCTGAATTCCCTTTCCAACATATTGTCTATGTCGATAGCCATTAGCTCTGTTGCAGAAGGCCCAGCCTCTGAATTTTTCTTCTGCTGGGCATTCCTCCTCCTAGTCATTTTAGTGAGAGATGGCTGAATGGATATAGCTGAATGTATCCGCCATGGTGCAGGCAAGGTGCACCCTGGAACGCTTCTGAGCAATCGTGTCCCCACCCAAACAAGAGAAAAAAGAAAGAGAGAAAAGAGAAAAAAGAGAGAGAGAGAGAGAAGAAAAAAAAGAAAGATAAAATAAAAGAGAAGGCCCAGCCCAAATTGGCCCCCAGGTAAGATTTATAAAGTATACAAACAAAAACAGACAAACAAAAAGATTGATAAAAGTAGATGACAAGAGAAAAAAAAAATATATATATATATAAATATATACAAGCAATACAAAAGAAGAACCTTGTCAAAAAGAACACTAAGTATAAGATTTATATATTACCAGGACAAACACAGATACACAGACACTGGCAGAAGAAAAAGATGGGATAGTGGTTATAAATTCTCAGTGTGGGCAAGGAAGGTTATTTTGCTTCTTCCTGGATGTATCTTGATATCTTTGTTAAAGGACTCAACTTTCCTAAGATAAAGGGGGAACAAAAATTGGTTAACCTATAGGGGTAGCATTAATTGGGGGAAGGGGATTACCTTGAAGTTTAACTCTATATGAATATTAAAAAATAAAAATAAAAAAAGAATAAACTAAACTAAACTAAAATTTTAAAAAATTGAAAAGGAAAAGAAAAACACAGGTATATGTATCAAAAAGTTCAGGTTAAAAGGTTATTACGGAATTTGATGTACTGGACATCTCACTGTGACGGTAAATAGGTTAAAAAAAATTATCTGTAAAAAAAAATGAACCAGAATAGTGGGAACAAGTTAAAAATAAAAGTTGTATCTATGAAGTAGTAGTGGTTGTTCTCTTGTCTTCCCCCCCAACCCCCGGTTGGCTTTCTGGGGGATGGGCCTTCCGCGTGGGTTTTCAGTCAGTGTTCCTTGAGTTAAGTCCTCCCTCCCCCATCAAGGGGGTGGGCTCTGAGGAAACTGGTTTTTCAGGCCTTTGTTCTCTGGAGGTTTTTATGTTTGTTCATTTGTTCTCTCTCACCTTTACAGCTTTTGATGTTTTTTGTAGGTTTAGAGGAAAGCAAACAGCACCCAGACCTCCCTCTCAGAGAGAAGCCTCAGTCTGTTCGCCCTGGGTGCTCCAGAGCACATAAATTCCCCCTTGGCTACTGGAAGAGCACGTTCCCAGTCGCGGTCCCCGGGGACGTAGGAACTCCTGCGTGTACCCAAAACCACAACAGCGGTGGCTGTCTGGGCAGCTCCAGACCACCAGAGAGGTCCCAAGCAGTGATAGCACACTGAGATTTTCCCACTGGCCCGGGCTGGGAGTGCTCAGACTTTCTGGGTCCAAGAGCGCTGGGCTGGCGCCTGCATGCACCTCTTTCATGGGAGGGTATGGGGCACGACTCAGACTCTGGTCGCGTGGCATACGCGCATGGAAAGTGCACAAGGCTGTGGTTCTGCTGGCTGGAGCCTATAGGCACCTCTCTCAGGGGGAGGTGTGGGATGCAACTCAGACTCTGATAGCATGGTGCAGAGCGCACATGGAGCATGCACAAGGCTGTGGTTCTGCTGGCTGGCGAGGCTCCCAGCCCTCACGGGAGCTGCCACCCAGGCACTATGAGGCGCGCTCGTGGCTCAGGGACCAAGACCTGGTTTCTTCGCTGTACTCTCTCTGGTTCAACACTAGGGGTGGCTGTCCTGGGTCCTGGGACTTAAGTCCCTGTCCCCAATCGCCCCGATTCCCACAATTTTCCCCTACAATCCTTTGCTCTTTTTGAGTGCTTTCAACCAGACTCCAAGTTAATGCTGGTCCCCAGTCACAGGGCACTCTCATATTGGGGTATTACTTTCCAACTCGTCGCCTCTGGTGGCTCCCTCCCCCTTTTGTTTATCTTCTGATATCAGTCCGATGTTCCCACTCCACTTTACCTGCCCACTGGCGTCTTCTGCCCCTGTAGAGATCCAGACGTGTATAATTCTAATCTCAGGCTGATTTCATGGGTGATCAGAGTTCTTTGGTAGGTAATCAGCTCACTTTAGGGTACAGGTTGAAAGGCACCTCCTCCTAGTTCCCTGCCATCTTGTCTCCAGAAACTCATATTTTTTACAAGAAATGTCAACATTACATTTCCCAATGAAAGAAAAGGAAGAGCTATTAGATTCTAGAAATATATCTATTAACTGCTGTAAATGTTTGAATCATTGTCAAAATTAAGAAAATATTTCTAAAAATATTTTTATCATCAACATGTGACAACAAAGTTTGTTCTTTATGGTTACTATAAAGTCTTGTCAAGACACTGAATAACCATTTCAAAATTTAAAAAATGAACTATTTTGGAATTTTAAACAAATTTAGTATTTAACTCTTTTGGTAGCTCTTTTTATTTTATTTTTCTTATAAATTACACAATATAAAGATAAGGCAATTACTTTTTCATTAATACCATTTAGATACTTCCGAACAATTTCCATTTTATCCCAGTATGTTTTATGATTGTTTTATTATCCACATAGTTTATGAGGTGAAAAAGTTTAGAAGGTTCCGACATGGGAACACCAAGATTTAAGGGGTGAGTAGAAAAAGTATAGCCCCTGAAGGAGGTTGAAAAAGATTGACCAGAGAGAGGGTATCAAATAAGGGCAGAGTAACATCACTGGAGTCAAGGGAGTAAAAGGATGTGGTTAGCAGTGTCATAAAGCATGGAGAGAATGGATGACTATGACAACTTCTCTCTACTTAGCAAGGAGGAGATGACTGATGATCTCAATGAGCACAGTGCCAGTGATGTTCCCTGGGTGGAATGTAGTTTCAACAGGTTAAGGAGTGGAGGGAAGTTAGGATGTGGAGATGTTAAAATAAGTATACATCTATTCTTCCAAGAAGCTCTATTTTGAAAGACTGAAAAAGATTGCAACTGGAGTGAGAACAATATAGAACTGATAAAAATTATAGTGCTTTCCTCACAGAACTGAAAGAGAAAATATATTCATGAATTGACATAATAGAGAGTGTTTATAGTTACAGGAAGAGAGGGGAGATAAGTAAGGGAGCAGTTTCTGAGGAGGTAAGAGGAGAGAAGATCAGAGTACAGTCAAATGTGTTAGCCTCAAATATAAGGGACACCCTTTTCTTGGAGCTTGTAGTGGCAGAGATGAGTGTGAGGTTCTGATACTAACATATGGCAATGTGGCTACAAATAGTTGAAGGCATACTAACCACACCATTTTGATTTTTCTTAGTCTAATAGAAGGTCCAATTAATCTAGGAGAAGGGAGCTTAATAATAGCGGTTAAGTTTGAAGTTTGGTGAAACTGGTTGAACTTTGGTTTTATAATGGCTTTAACCTGAACAGTTGAGTGATTTTTTTTTCCCAGACATATGTAGCAGGTATAAAAGTGCAGAAGACAGATAGTTGGATTGATCTAAGACTGGAAGTTTACAGAGTAACCTTAGTGCAGAAGTGAGGTAGTTTGGAGGGTGAGAGCACTATAAGAATATTTGAAGAAACAGATCATAGAACATACATAACAAGGGATCAAAGTGAAGTTCTTGAGATCTACAAGATGGTAGTGGGACTAGGAATGAATTAGGTGTCAGAGTTGTTAGAGAATGACAGGGAGAAGACAACATTTTGTGTAGCGTTGAAGAGGGTTTTGGAGATTTTATTTATAATGAAATGATTCTGGAGATGCAAGAGAAAGGCTTGGGGCACTGAAGGACATTGGAAAAAAAATTCAGGAGTGAGGAAGCACAGAGTAATGAGAGGAGAGAAGAGATGATTCCAGAAGTTGTATTTTAGGTAGAATTATAGGGGTTCTACAGTTGCAGTAATGGGAGGAATCCAGGAAGTCAACAGGGCTTGATGTCCCCAGGGATTGAAATCTGAGCTGCAGTTAGTGAAAGGCGGCTGGCCGTGGATTCAAGATTCTCAACAAAATACTGTGAGGAAATGTTTAGCCCCCTGTGATGTGCAGCTGGAGATGGGGAAGATGAAGAGAATTCAGCTTTAGAGGCAACACTCTTCAGTGGGTTACTCATGCTTCAAGTTCTCCAGGATTCCTTCTCTGACACCTGCAGGTAGGAAGCAAACATTTTGTCAAGAAGGAGGCCAGGCAAAAAAATATGACTTGCATTTGCTTGATTGGGAAGTAGTTCTGTGTCATCTCAGGTTTACCTTTAAGGAAGTGTTCTGGACAGAAGGCTTATGAATCACAGTCATCTGGTCAGGCCAGAGCTCCATACAGCACTGGGAATATTGCCACATGCAAACCTGGTGAAACTCTTGAGTCCAGCTTTTTGCCTCCAGGCTCATCCAACTAAAATCACAGTTTTGGCTCAAAACAAAAAATCTTGCTACCAACCAACTTTGCCACTTGAAATGAAAGTTGAAAAACATCCTCAGAACAAAGGTAGGTCTGGATTCGTCCTTTATTCCTGAGGGAATTTAGATTTTAATCAAATATCAAAAATTTTTGATCAAATATCAAATATTTCAATCAAATATTTGTTTTTGTCCTAAATATAATAGAGACATTTTATGATTTTAAATTATTTACAGGTTTGTTGCTATATATACCATTCATTTTGCCACCAGTATCTAAGGTGTTTAGAGGAAGAGGAATTGCTCATTTGTTGGGGAGTACTATTTGAAATATCTTTTTCAGAAATAGGTTAAGCCATAATGGCAATATGAAACAATTTTTAAAGCTGCCATGTATAAATATAACAAAACATAAGGATAATATCTGTTTTTAATTATATACCTTTAAAATATTTTTATATAAAAATGGAATTTTGTTTTTGTCAGATGCTTTTCCTATTTTTTTGTCTAAATGTTGAGACAACACTGAGAAAATAATGGGGAGAAAAAAGGGAAAGAAATAGATTAAGTATTAGTGTGATATTACATATTTACATAATAGCTCTACCAAATACTTAATTCCATCCTCTTGACTCTGCCCAGTTTTCTACTTATCACTGTTCTGGTTCCTTTTCTTACATTCCAGAGGGCAGAGAACATATCTGGTATTTCATGGTAATCTTTTCCTACACACTATGAAAGATAGATGCTTTCCTTTTGGGGAAAGGCTTGTATACGCTCATGTACACACATACCCACACAGACATAATTTTTGGAAATTCATGACTTCTGGCTCTATTCACTCCCCTGAATCCCATCCTTAGGCTCTCAAATTTATTTCCTCTACTCTAGCAAATGAACATTAAGTACAAAATGTCATTTATCAACTGGGGCTGTTTTTACAACCTTCACCTGCCATTAAAGAAAGCATTCAGTCACGTTTGATAAGTTACACTGCAAGAAAGGCATGCCATTTTAATTAAGGAGGTATAAGGAAGAAGGCAGGAGTCTTGGGCGGTAGCTTGTTAGGAGAGCACTGAGGTGAGGTGGAGGCTGCTGGAGCAGAGGCTGGGTAATTATAGACTGAAGTTTACCAGTTGTTTTCTCTTAGATAGTATACATATGACTAGAAAGACTTCAAAAAAAGATTCTTTGGCTAAAGAAAAGATTCTTCAGTTTCTGAAGTTGGTCACTGCTGATTGTAGGTAAAGGTTGGATAATCTCAGAAACCAAAGAAACTTCTAAAGAGTGATATGAGTAAAAGGATATATACAGAGTAAAGCATGGAGGTGCCAGTGTGAGGACTACTGCCTTCAATGTTTTCCGTTGAAGCATGCCCCCCCCCCCCCCGTGGTTTTATATAGCAAGGAAAGCCTCCCAGAGCAGTGGACCCAGAACAATCACTGCCTTCATTGTTCCCATCTAGAGTGTCAGTCATTCCTTGACCCTCTCCTGTATCCCCAGAAGGAACCAAAAACATGCTGCATTTGTGGGACATTTCCACCCTGAGTTTCAGTTCAGTCACTGTCATTGTCATAGAAAGCTCTGGCCTGCTTTTTCCGCAGCACATCCCAGCGGGAGCTGGGGTGCTCAACTCTTGCCAGAAATGAATTCCTGAAGTAGATGACTAAAATAAAACTGCCTGTGAAAATCTAGTTCATACGTTAAGACAGAGACATAGCTTTAGCTACAATTGTATTTACAGAGAAAAAAAATAAACAATAGAAGAAATCATCAAATAACACTCTCCCCTTCTTTCTTCCTGACCCAGCTTTCCTTCCCTTTTGTGCTCAACTCATAATCTCTTTGTGCACAGTTTATTTTACCAAAGAAGTTGTTTAATCAACTTGGAATATGTCAGCTGAATACAAATCTATTTAATCAAAAGAGGAGTGTCAGGGACCCTTTGTCTTTAATCTGAAAAAATGGGGGCTAGGATGATGTTTACCATGGGGACAGAAGAAAGATATCATAATTTTAATGTCTTCCATCACTTTTTACTTGGGTTCCATTTAAAACAAGGCCGACTTTGATCTCCACACCATCAAAAGGCCAAAAATCACTCCAGATTTTTTTGTTTGTTTGTTTTGTTTTGATGCTTCCCAAATACAGCCTTGGTATGTCAGTTTAAGAAAGAAGAGGGTCAGACCTTCCTACAGGTCTTTTCCCTCCAGGAGCTTTTGAGGGAGAAATCTGTGTTGTGACTCTATATATAGTTAGGGGGAACATTATCCTGATCCACCAAAGCAGACAATCTTAAAGCTGGGAGGAAAATAGCTGTAAACTCTCCACCTCAATTTGTTGCATTATTTCAACCTCTATCATGATACAAATATCTATGACATGAGAAGAGAGAAGCTTGGTCTGAGATATTATACTCATCAAATATGGCTCATTATTACTGAATCACAGATTGATAAAATAGGATCTAAATTATTGTTAGTAATCAGGATTTACTTTTCCTTTAGCTTACTTTTTCCATCTGGTTTTGGTTTTGTGGTTGCCTTTCCAGTTCTGAGTAAATGTAATAAAAAAGAAGATTAAGAAAATAAAAACACAGTATGATTTGTGAATCTTGGTCCTTTCCAGCCCTCTAAATAAATAGATATTTTAAGAAATCAAGACAGCATATTACCTTAGAGACTCATGTTTTAAATACCCAAACCAGACATAAAATGAACATGTTTCATTCTTGAATGACATGTTCAACAGAGAAAACTGTTTATTTCACCCCACCCTGATATTCTGTAACAAAGACCCTGATAGCAAGAAAGAAAAAAAGAAAGAGACACACACAGAGAAATCCAGCAATGAGAAAAAGCGCAAAAATATATTGGTTAGCATGGCCAAGGGATTGGAGCCAAGTTCTTGGGGTAAACATTAGTTCTCTTATCTCAGAGGGCCCTCCTATTCTCCATCATCAGATCTTATCTACTATGACACAATGAAAGCATGCACTCTCTGTGCATCTTCATCGTCTCCAACTTGAGTTCATGGAATCTATTACAGGTCTATTGGTCAAAACATGAGAGTAATAATAGTAATAATGATAGTTCACGTATAATACGTGCCAAATGTTGTATCTCATACACTTTGGTTCTCTCAGCAATTCTTTCTGTTAGCCTGTATTATTATTATTGCTACAGGTTTATTGAGGGGAAATAGAAGCTTAGAGAAGCTAAAAAAGACTTTCCTCAACAGTGAATACAGAGATAATGCTTGACACATAGCCGGTACTTAAACATTGTTGTTGGGTAACAACTGCTAAACATGATTACATGTTGGGGATTTATAATACTTAAGACTAGTTTTGCTAGCTATTTTGCGTCTTTTCCAGATATTCCATAGTTTTGTTTGTAATTGCATACCAACTTTTAAAGTGTAGGCAGATGCAGTTGAAAATACAATCTGATGCATAATTGCCATTATTATACTTGGCATTTGCAAATTTAATTCTAATTACAGAATTAACTATTGCATTGTATTGAAAAGAAAAGAAAGTGTTTAACATTTTAATAGGAAGTTTATGCATATTTACTAACTTTATTATAAAGCTGTCATCAAGTATTTTTGAATATCTATACCACAAAATGCAATTAGTTTTTTTGATGGAAGATTTAATCTTATTTTAATAGAGACTCATTTTTACGCACAGCCTTGCTTCATTTTTAGCTCAGTCCTCAGGTGCCCTCTAGTGGTGAAAAATAGTAAGTAAATACTAAAATAAGGGAGGGTGGGGAATAAGACTTTATCCAGTAGTGGTTTTCACAATCAGTAATCATATCTGTTTTGATTATTATATAGATCAAATATAATGAAAAAAGAATATTTTCTTTGTATTTCCTTTTAAATGTTACACCCTTTTAAAAAGTTTCATAGTATAAAAAATAATTGTAAAAGAATATAGACCTACAAACGTAGTTATACAAAATGAATAAAATATACGGAATAATTAAACAAATATATGTGTACTTAAGATCTGGATTAAGAAATAGAAAAGAAAATAGAAAGATGGAAATCAAAAAGAAAAAAAAAACTTAGTTTTTGTTTGATTTAAAAGGCCGTTGTCTAGGATGCCCCTGTGGCTTAGTCGGTTAAGCTTCTGACTTTTGATCTCAGTTCAAGTCCTGGTCTCAGGGTTGTGAGTGCAAGCTGAGTTTAAAAAAAAAAAAAGGAAAAGGAAAGGAAGAAAAGAAGGCCATTGTTTTTCCTGATGTCATACTACTTCCCAAGAAGCACAATAAGAAAACTCATCTTCATTGAATAAAATCAACCTTCAGCTTCATGAACAAATACACTCTAGCTTATCAAACCAGTAGTCTTTTGAGAGAAAAGTTTTCATAATGCTTTGCACATACTGAACACTCGATAAATAATTATTTATTTATTTTGTACTCAGTAAACAATCTTCTGCTAATAATCTTGATTGAGTCTTTTAAAAGGTATCCTGGGGAAATATGAATTTCTATCATGGAGGAAAACTAATATTATTTATCTGCTTTCAAATTAAATTATTTCAAAATCATTCCCAGAGGAAATTGTTTCATTCATATTCTAGAAACAGAAACGATAATAACTATTTTAAAAGTCTACTGGTTTAAGATTCTTGCAATATTGCTATCAGTATCATGTCTCACAATTCTATCAATTTAGACTACTTATGATTCAGAAGTATTTATTATTTTCCAATATACTGGAAATTGATACCAACTCTACTATCTTAAAATTAAATAGGACCAAACTATATTTCAGTGGTCAACCCTTAAACTGTGTCCGATGACAGTTTCCACTTTGTAAATAGAGAAAGTAGTTTTGAAATACTTAGAAACATACAGATACAATTCAACATGCTTTTCCCACAAGATGTCACTATGGTACCTATAAAATACAGTCATAGATGTATTTTTCTGTCTGTGACCTTATTATTAAAAAACAACAAAAATAGATTTATACATAGGCACATGATCCTGAAATAAAGAACACATAGGAGATAGGTGAACTCATAGATATTTAATGTCTACTACATATGTATGAAAGCAAGCCTATTTGTTTGGATTTGGATGTATACTGAAATCTTAATTATATGTATCCAAAGGGAAGTATAAAACTGATAATCTAAAATATGTGTGTGTGTGTGTACCTTCAGTTGTATTCAAGACTATTCCTTCTTAGATAAATACCCTAAAAGAACATAGCATGTCACTTACACTATGACTCTTCTCACCAAGTATGTGATAAATTCATGGGTGGTAATAAATTGAGTTTTTAACGTGGTAATAAATTGAGTATTTAATGTGCACGTGTGATGGTTAGAGGGTGAATATTGAGTGATTTCTGAGTGATGAACGACTCGCAAATTCACGTCCCTCTTTGTTTTTTCTTTAAGTGAGTTTGAGTTAAAAGACAAGAAGTCATTCAGAGCATAGTTCAAAATCCAGCTCAGCCACCTGTATTACCTCTGGTAAGTTAATTAACCTCCCTGAGACTGTTTTTTCATTTATAAAATGGAGATAGTAATATCTCACTGTGGTTGCTTTGAGAGTAAATCAAGACAATGCATAAAAAGCACTTAGCACAGAAGAGATTACTTAATAAATAATAGTAGTTACTATTAATTTCAAGAGGAAATGTTAATTAGAATCAGATTTTATGCTTTGATCACAGGCTTTAGCATATAAAAAACCTGAGTTTGGCTCACAGATGTGGAATTTTTATGTAATAAAATTCAAGCATATCTATAAAAATTTAAACACTTGTAATAACTGATATTCCATGATGGCCTCTAATGAAGATTTTGTTTGCTAAACTCAACTATTTGCTTGAAGAGTAAACAGAGGTTTGGCTTTGCTTTTTGGAATGCTGGTGACAGTAACTGAAATTTGTCTTAAATCAGGCAGCTGTTCAGAGTTAAACATCATTTAGCTAATTGTTAGGCAACCTGTGGGATTTCTTTTTGTCCTCTTGTGTTAGTCCTGCCATGTAACCTTGCCTTGTAACTCCTGCCATGTACTGTGCTATCGTTGTCTTCAATAAAGCCCCAAGGCTCAGAAGACAACGTGCAAACATCTGCAGCTTGCTCAGTTAATGCAATCAGCCTTAGAAGTTGTGGTCTAGCTATTCTAACCACTGGCTTATCAGCCATACTCTACAAATGAAGGGTCTGAATGCCTGAAGGCTGAAAAGACTTGCCCAAAGTAATACTGCTTCTAAATGAACTAAGACTAGAAATCAAGTGCCCTGTTGGCACCATCTTTGGATGAGGACTCCCAATCCCAAAAGAACCAGGATTATCTTCTTCAATCCAAGTGCTATTTTGTTTTTTAAAGATTTATTAATTTATTTTCGGGGGAGGGGCAGCAGGGGAGGGAAAGTCTCATTCAGATTCCAGGACTCCATGCACAGAGCCAGATGAACAGGGGCTGGATCTCAGGATCTTGAGATCATGACCTGAGTTGAAACCAAGAGTTGGTTGCTTAACCGACTGTGCCACCCGGGTGCCCCAACCTAAGTTCTGTTAAAGACCCAGACCAGGATGGGACAATGAAGTGCAGCATTCTCATTCATCCAAAGACATGTATACCAAGCAGTATGAAGATGTTTAAAGGGCGTTAAGAACTTTATCTTTTTGTTAGATATCTTTATATTTGGTTTTGTTTTATTTCTCAGCTTTAAAATGGAGACACTAAGTACAATAAGTAATACAATATTGTTAATCATTTCAATAAGGTAAGTTGACCTTTTGGCCACTCTGAGGTTCAAAGTCCTACCTGCAGATAGTGACTCTGAGTTGTGCTATAAGCAGCCTGGGTTATGTTGCAGTAAATCTTTGCTACTCAAAAGTGCAATTTGCAGGTCAGCAGCCTCCAAAACACCTGGGAGCTTGTTTGAAAAAAGAATCCCAAGCCCTACTCAGATATTTTGAATTAGAACCTGCATTTTAACCAGGCTCCCAAATGACTGGTACAGGCACCAAAATTTGAGAAGTACCATCTTAAGCTCTATATGAAAGAGCCTCATGGAAGCAGTAGCCTGTCTAGATTCCTTTCTAATGCTCTGGCTGTTTTGACCAAGGGGAAAACAGGTGAAAACCTTGTTATATATATAGAGTGTGTGTATATATGTGTGTGTGTGTGTGTATATAATAGTATATATATATAGTATATAGTTACTGACACTTCTTTGTAACTCCACAAGTGATAGTTTCCTTCTTCCTTCTTGAAATTTTATTGACTCTAGGCTGTCTGGCAAGGAATTAGTTAAAAAAAAACTGGACAAAAATGTTTTATTTTCTCCCATTTTTAAATAAAAAAAAAAGAACATTTATTCATTAGAGGAAATTTGAATGACATATGCATAAAGAAGAAAACAAACTATTTGTCAGTACAGAAGGACAGCTACTACTTTTATCATCTTGGTGAATTGTTTTCCAGAATATATATGTTTATTTAATAAATATTTTATTCAATAAAATTTATGAATGTATTTAATATAGTGAATAAGTAATGCATTCATATGGTTTAAAAAATATGAAAAGGTATATAATTAAAGTATTTTGCTCATTTCTATACCCCATTGGCTTAGTTCCACTCCCAACCTCATGAGGTAACTGCTCCTATTTATTTTTTTATGTATCCTTCAGGAGATATTTTTATGTATAATCAAATAATATGAATAAGTGGACTTTCTCCATTTTAACACAAATGATAGCTTTACTTTGCATTGTTTTCCACCTTACACATGTTTTTAAAATGAATGTCCACAATTACAATACATTTTGTAATTCACTTTATTTACCATAAACATTTCCATGTTTTTACAGAGTTTTCATAAATACAATTTGAAATGACCACACTATATTTCATGTGTGCATTTGCAATAATTTTTTAACCAGGAGAGGTTACTGTTGAATATTTTGTCTGTCCCTTTTTCCCTCCTTCAAGTACAGATACCTTTGTGATGAAATTCTTTGTGTATATTTTCTCCCACTTAGTGGATGCTGAGGAGAGCTTGGATAGGCATAAAACTAACTGCTGCTAAGATCCCAGAGACACTCAAGTCTTGGTTATTCAATTCTTTTTCAGTATAGTGGAGTACTCTGTAACTTACTGATATAATAATTGCTTTCTCCAAAAATATGAAAAGGAATGTAAGTTTGCAGCAAATAAGTCTTAACTTATTTAAGATAGAAGAGGACACTTCTATCCAGCAAATGGTTAATTCATATTTGGAAGAAAAAGAATGGGATTACTTAATGAGTCGAGTAGACATGAAAAGCAAAAACCACCTAAAACTGAGAAAAAGGCAAAGGAACATTCATAGAAAATGAACACCATAGGGGACTCATTTCTTGTTATAGGAGGGAAAAAATATTAGAAAAAGAAAAGTGTTTCATTGAAAAGATGTCTTAAAGTCTGGAAAACTCAAATGGTTGAGGAAACACCTTTCATCTCTGAAGCAACAGGCTTGAAAAGTATCTAACAGAAGTTGTTCTTGCTTAGAAACTTTGAGAGAGATTCACTAAACAGAGCAAATGCATAGTGCTGTAGCTTATCTCTAGGCCAATTCTAGAGCAGGAGATGGCCAGCCATTGCAGTGTAAGGAGATGAGAAAGGATTGGATTCCGTTTGAATTGTAGAAATACTTAGAGAAAAATGTGATTTTGTAAGTGTTGGGGAATGCCCGTTGTTCTGATGGATTGGTTAAAAGTAGCAAGAGTCAGGGGAGAGAGTGAGTGGAGGTAATGGCTTTCAATCCAATGGCATATTGAATTCAGCCTCAGAAAGCTTGTCAACCAGGGATTAGAGGAAGATTGAAGACTTAATTATTTGTGATAGATTCCAAAGGAAGGGAGTCTCAGAAAAGACCTGTAACTGGAGGGGTATATATGTATATCTACCAGCTAGTATGCTAAAATAGCAGAGTTTGTCAGATGCAATCATAAAGAAACTATAACTGTGTTCTCTCACTCTTTCACATGTTCCTTAGGATCTTCAACTTTGACCCATTGTAAATGGGAGTTTATTTATTCCTAAAAGGCTTCCAGAGACTGCACTGCTATAGGTAAATCCAATCAGCATCTCACTCTGTCATGACTAGGATATCAATACACCACGTCTACCAAACTCCAGGAGACATTTAGTTCCAGAAGTCATTCTTCATCTTCACCAGGCTGCAGGAAAAGGAGTACCACACCCTTCCCCTGGATAGTGAAGGTTCTCACAAAATGTTTTGTCATCTCTACTTCTTGGCCAAATGCTCACAATTCCTTTTATAGGATGGAGGTAACTAGATAGCTAAGGTGTGTAAAACTGAATCTTGACCAGTCTTGAATGTTTTGTATTCATAGTATGAAGGTCTTGCACCAACACTTTCATATGTGGTATGATTGAAATATAACTTCTAGTTATTTTTGATAATTGATAGGCACATGCATATGTAACTAGTTTACATCCAGATTCACATCAGTTTTAGAGTTGCTTTTTAGTGTCTAGAATATTGAAAAACTTGTGTGATATGTTATTGTATGAACAATACAGCCTAGAAAGTCCTTTAATTTCCTTGAATTTTATTTTTATGTCCAAGAGATTGTATGCTCTGGAAGATTTAAACATTCAGGTTGGAAGTGTATTTTATTTTCCAGAGAAAAATCTGTACTGTTTTCTAGAGGAACAAGAAATGAAATACCACAGTGAGAAAAAAATTTATATTGGGGATTGAGTGTATATGTGTAAGTTACTGGATGTCTGTGAGATAAATCTGTGTGGAAAAATGTCATTTTGGGAATTCGTTTTTATGTTATGAAAGAATAGTATGGAGAGAAAGGCATAATGGACCCTTGCATTTTTGGATTTCACTGCTTTCTCCTGCAAGTAGATAACATGCATAAATACTAAATGTACACACTAAAGCTGCTTCTTGAGAGATATGGATTATATTCTAAAGGGACACATCCAAAGACCATCACTCAAATCACTTATTTCTTCTTCATCCCCTATGCACTTCCACACTATTATCATGTACAGTTTTACATAGCTCTCTGTATTTAGCCTTCTGCTATTTCATTGCTGAAGATAAGAAAACCTCTATACAATTCAGCTTGAGTAAATTAGTAAATTTACAGATTGAAGTATTACGTATCTAATACAAAATAACTTTTTGGTTTATAGAAGAGACACTATGAATTTCCTCTAAAATAAAATCTTTCTCAGGGTAGTTTTAAAAATTAAGTTTACATAAAATTGACCCAGACAACATATTTTTAGCAACCTCAGGTTTCTCAGAGCACAGCAGGGTACATGCAGTATTGAGGTACCTCAAGTATCTTATGGGCACTGGAGAAAGCTAAACAGGGAGAACATAAGCTGACTTATTCCTGAACAAATATGAGACTAGCCCTGTATTTGAGGGCTTGCAGAAGTAACCAGGGTAACTTTAGGGATCTCATGTGAGCAGGGAGAAGATATGAATAAGAAATGTTAACTTACTAATGCAATTATACTCTCACTTGTCCCCACAGATGGAAGTGAGTGTGGAGTAGGAGCTGAGGATATTTAAGATATACATCTATAAGGTTTCTTTTCCTTTGGGTCCTCATCCTCTACCAAGATCACTTACTTCTAAAAAACATGTCCAGATCTGACAGTTTATCGGAATCTAATGGCATTATGTAAATAAATAAGCAAGATGAGACTGGCACATGTAACCCCAGAAAAATAAACCAAGTCTTGCTTTATCATGAAAAGTAGGAGAAAAAGCAAATATTCCTTTGGGCTTCTTGAAAACAGAGACAATGTCTTCAGAAGTGGCCATTCAATATTTTTTGCTTAATCAAAAGAATGATTTCATCAAATGGCAAACAACAGAGTCTGATAAGACATTAGCCCTGTCTCTGAAGAATAGCATCTGTTTCTCAGAGCATGAGCTCCTGTTGGGCAGAGCTCACTTTGCATGACTTTTAGCATATCCTTCCCCTTTCTGTCTCTGGTATCTCCCTACTATCTTCAAGTAAGAGGAAGGATTCTATAGCCCCTCCAGGGTTAATAAATTATTGTCTATGATGATGAGATTAGAGTCATTTATTTGTAACATCATAAATGTCTGTGAAATAATGGTGGTGCCACTTTGCTTTTGAATTTTAAGAATTACATAAGACCTATATATGCAGCTTAGAAAAGAGTAGAAAGCAGATACTTTAAAAAGATTATTCACTAAGGCGCTAATTAGAGATAGCAAGATAGGTATCTATTTGTACAGAAATGGGATCACACTGTACATATTGTTAGTGTCTTGTTTTTTTCCTTTGTGACAAACTGTGAACATCTTTTTTGTAGCATGATTTTAAGTGATCTATTAATGTAATGCCTATCTCTTATGCTCTACTCTAACCAAGATTAATCTACTACATATTTTTTTAAACTAAAATTGGTAGTTCCCTTCCTATTCCTGACAAATCATTACCATTTATTATGCCTCTGAGATCCAGCAAACAGTGTCACTTCTGTATGTGACATAGAAAAGAAATGTATTCACCTGAAGAGGGAAGTTAAGTGTAAAAATCCAGCTAAAAGTGCATAAAAGGGTAGCAAAACCTCAAGGGAGAGCTGGGTTTCAGCAAGAGCATGAAGCATCCTGGAGAATGACACAGACATCATCTGTTCCCTGCCCTACCATCTCCCCTTGCCCCGTTCCCATCTTCCCCTTGCCTCCTAGTACAGGTAGAGAGGGAGGCCTGAAGTTTGCACTATCCTCATGTAGAGAGAGATACTAGGAGAGGGAAAGAGACAGCTCCTCCTATCAGTGATATTCATTCAAAGACATTATTGGGATTTCAACAAATTTGTGACTGTGGTCCTAACACTAAGCTCAAAATCAGAACCATGCTGGTGTAAGTTAATGAAATCAGAGCCAGGATGCCTGGGGGAAACCTAGACTGCAACAAGCACTGCAGTGGGGGAGGCAGAGATATTTCTCAGTTACCTCTGACCAGGGACTTTGTTTTCTCCCTTTAAACCCTGTGAGGATGTGACCTCATTGATCAGACTTTGCTTCAATAAGCCAAAAATCTGATTTATTTTTAGGGTGCATTTCCATGGTTTTCAGTGGGTTCATGGGTCATGCAGTCATCATCACTGTCTAATTTCAGAACATTTTCATCAATCCAGAAATACCCAAGAGCTGATACTCTCCATTCCTTTCTCTTTTCATCTGATCTCATTTCTGTCTCCAAGGATTTACCTTTTCTGGGCATTCCATATAAATGGAATCATAAAATTCATGGTCTTCTGTGTCTGGCTGCTTTCACTTAGCATAATGTTTTTAAGACTCATCTTTGTTGTAGCACATATCAGGATTTTATTCCTTTTTATGACTGAATAATATGCCATTATATGGATACACCACATTTTGTTTCTCAGTTCATTAATTGATGGACATTTGGGTAGCTTCCACTTTTTGGCTATAACGAATCATGGTGTTATGGATCTTTGTGCACACATTTTTATGTGAACATAAATTTTTCAATTCTCTGGGAGAATCTGATGTGTTTGAATATTTCTTTAAACAATAATGCAAAGATTTGAGAACTTTTGTTTTCAATTTTTCTGTAAATCTAAGACTGCTCTAAAAATAAGGTCTACTAATAGAACATGGAATATTAGTTCTGAGTGTAAATGATGATTTAAATATCTGTGTGAATGGACAATGGTATACCAAAAATTTAGTTGTTTTATCTGCAACTCCCAGCTTTACTGATGTATAGTTGGCAAATCAAAGTGTATATTTTGAAAATGAACAATGTAATGATATGTGATGTATGTATACATTGGGAAATGATTACATCAGTCAAGTCAGTTAATGTCTATCAGCTCACATAGTTACTGCCTTTTTTTGGTTTAAAAATGTTTAAGATATGCTCTCAGCATATTTCAAGTATACAACAAAATATTATGAACTATGTTATACATTGGATACTCAGAATTAATTTGTCTTATAAGTGAAGTTTTATATTCTTTCATCAAGTTTTCCCTATTCCCTCCACCTCTACCCACAGGCTTTGGCAATCACCATTTTATTTTTTGTTTCTATGAATTTTATTTTGGCCTCTTCTTCTTTTTTAGATTCCACATACCAGAGATACTATATAATATTTGTCTGTCTGTCTGTCTTATTTCATTTAGGATAATGCCCTCCAATTTCATCCATGTTGTCATAAATTAGAAGATTTCCTTCTTTTGAGCGGCTGATAATAATCCGAAGTGTGTGTGTGTGTGTGTATATACATCACCTTTTCTTTACCTTTCCATCCACCGACAGACTTTTATATTGTTTCTATATTTTGCTACTGTGAATAATGAAGTGAGCATAGAAGTATAGATATACTGATTTTTTTCATTCAAGATACTGAATATTTTTTCCTTTGGCTATGTATACATGGATATGATCCTTTGAATCATATTGTAGTTCTGTTTTTTTTTGCTATTTATTTATTAATTTATTTTTAATAAACATATAATGTATTTTTATCCCCAGGGGTACATCTCTGTGTATCACCAGGTTTACACATTTCACAGCACTCATCATAGCACATACCCTCCCCATTGTCCATATCCCCATCACCCTCCCCGTCCCCCCTCCCCCCAGCAACCCTCAGTCTGTTTTTTGAGATTGAGTCTTTTATGGTTTGTCTCCCTCCCAATCCCATCTTCTTTCATTTTTTCTTTTCCTACCCCCCAGCCCCCCCACATTGCATCTTCATTTCTTCATATCAGGGAGATCATATTATAGTTGTCTTTCTCTGATTGACTTATTTTGCTAAGCATAATACCCTCTAGTTCCATCCACGTCGTTGCAAATGGCAAGATTTCATTTCTTTTGATGGCTGCATAGTATTCCATTCTATATATATACCACATCTTCTTTATCCATTCATCTGTTGATGGACATCTAGGTTCTTTCCATAGTTTGGCTATTGTGGACATTGCTGCTATAAACATTCGGGTGCACATGCCCCTTTGGAGCACCATGTTTGTATCTTTAGGATATATAACCAATACTGCAATCTCTAGGTCATAGGGTAGCTCTATTTTCAGTTTTTTGAGGAACCTCCATGCTGTTCCAGAGTGGTTGCACCAGCTTGCATTCCCACCAACAGTGTAGGAGGGTTCCCCTCTCTACGCATCCTCGCCAAAATCTATCATTTCTTGACTTATTAATTTTAGTCATTCTGACTGGTGTGAGGTGGTATCTCATTGTGGTTTTGATTTGTATTTCCCTGATGCCGAGTGATGTGGAGCATTTTTCATGTGTCTGTTGGCCATCTGGATATCTTCTTTGCAGAAATATCAGTTCATGTCCTCTGCCCATTTCGTGAGTGGATTATTTGTTCTTTGGGTGTTGAGTTTGCTAAACTCTTTATAGATTTTGGATACCAGCCCTTTATCTGATATGTCGTTTGCAAATATCTTCTCCCATTCTGTCAGCTGTCTTTTGATTTTGTTAACTGTTTCCTTTGCTGTGCAAAAGCTTTTGATCTTGATGAAATCCCAATAGTTCATTTTTGCTCTTGCTTCTGTTGTCTTTGGCGATGTTTCTAGGAAGAAGTTGCTGTGGTTGAGGTCGAAGAGGTTGCTGCCTGTGTTCTTCTCAAGGATTTTGACAGATTCCTTTCTCACATTGAGGTCCTTCATCCATTTTGAGTCTATTTTTGTGTGTGGTGTAAGGAAATGGTCCAATTTCATTTTTCTGCATGTGGCTGTCCAATTTTCCCAGCACCATTTGTTGAAGAGACTGTCTTTTTTCCATTGGACATTCTTTCCTGCTTTGTCGATGATTAGTTGGCCATAGAGTTGAGGGTCTATTTCTGGGCTCTCTATTCTGTTCCATTGATCTACGTGACTGTTTTTGTGCCATTACCATGCTGTCTTGATGATGACAGCTTTGTAGTAGAGCTTGAAGTCTGGAATTGTGATGCCACCAACTTTGGCTTTGTTTTTCAATATTTCTTTGGCTATTCAAGGTCTTTCCTGGTTCCATATAAATTTTAGGATTGTTTGTTCTATTTCTTTGGAAAAATGGATTGTATTTTGATAGGAATTGCATTAAATGTGTAGATTGCTTTAGGTGGCATAGACATTTTCACAATATTTGTTCTTCCAATCCAGGAGCATGGAACATTTTTCCATTTCTTTGTGTCTTCCTCAATTTCTTTCATGAGTACTTTATAGTTTTCTGAGTATAGATTCTTTGCCTCTTTGGTTAGGTTTATTCCTAGGTATCTTATGGTTTTGGGTGCAGTTGTAAATGGGACTGACTCCTTAATTTCTCTTTCTTCTGTCTTGTTGTTAGTGTAAAGAAATGCAACTGATTTCTGTGCATTGACTTTAAATCCTGACACTTTACTGAATTCCTGTACAAGTTCTAGCAGTTTTGGAGTGGAGTCTTTTGGGTTTTCCACATATAGTATCACATCATCTGCGAAGAGTGATAATTTGACTTCTTTGCTGATTTGGATGCCTTTAATTTCTTTTTGTTGTTTGATTGCTGAGGCTAGAACTTCTAGTACTATGTTGAACAGCAGTGGTGATAACGGACATCCTTGCTGTGTTCCTGACCTTAGCGGAAAAGATTTTAGTTTTTCTCCATTGACAATGATATTTACGGTGCATTTTTCATAGATGGCTTTGGTAATATTGAGGTATGTGCCCTCTATCCCTACATTTTGAAGAGTTTTAATCAGGAAGTGATGCTGCACTTGGTCAAATGCTTTTTCAGCATCTATTGAGAGTATCATATGGTTCTTATTCTTTCTTTTATTAATGTATTGTATCACATTGATTGATTTGCAGATGTTGAACCAACCTTGCAGCCCTGGAATAAATCCCACTTGGTCGTGGTGAATAATCCTTTTAATGTACTGTTGGATCTTATTGGCCAGTATTTAGGTGAGAATTTTCGGATCTGTGTTCATCAAGGATATTGGTCTGTAGTTATCTTTTTTGATGGGATCCTTGTCTGGTTTTGGAATCAAGGTGATGCTGGCCTCATAAAATGAGTTTGGAAGTTTTCCTTCCATTTCTATTTTTTGGAACAGTTTCAGGAGAATAGGAATTACTTCTTCTTTAAATGTTTGGTAGAATTCCCCTGGGAAGCTGTCTGGCCCTGGGCTTTTGTTTGTTTGGAGATTTTTGATGACTGTTTTGATCTCCTTACTGGTTATGGATCTGTTCAGGTTTTCTATTTCTTCCTGGTTCAGTTGTGGTAGCTTATATGTCTCTAGAAATGTATCCATTTCTTCCAGATTGTCGAATTTGTTGGCAGAGAGTTGCTCATAGTATGTTCTTATAATTGTTTGTATTTCTTTGGTGTTGGTTGTGATCTCTTCTCTTTCATTCATGATTTCATTTATTTGGGTCCTTTCTCTTTTCTTTTTGATAAATCTGGCTAGGGGTTTGTCAATCATATTAATTCTTTCAAAGAACCAGCTCCTAGTTTCGTTGATTTGTTCTATTGTTTTTTTAGTTTCTATTTCATTGATTTTTGCTCTGATCTTTATGATTTCTCTTCTTCTGCTGGGTTTAGGCTTTCCTTGTTGTTCTTTCTCCAGTTCCTTTAGGTGTAGGGTTAGGTTGTGTATTTGAGACCTTTCTTGGTTCTTGAGAAGGGCTTGTACTGCTATATATTTACTTCTCAAGACTGCCTTTGTTGTGTCCCACAGATTTTGAACCATTGTGTTTTCATTATCATTTGTTTCCATGAATTTTTTCAATTCTTTAATTTCCTGGTTGACTTATTCATTTTTTAGAAGGATGCTGTTTAGTCTCCACGTATTTGGGTTCTTTCCAAATTTCCTCTTGTGTTTGAGTTCTAGCTTGAGAGCACTGTGGTCTGAAAATATGCAGGGAATGATCCCAGTCTTTTGATACCGGTTGAGACCTGATTTATGACCCAGGATGTGGTCTATTCTGGAGAATGTTCCATGTGTACTAGAGAAGAATGTATATTCTGTTGCTTTGGGAAGGAATGTTCTGAATATATCTGTGATGTCCTTCTGGTCCAGTGTGTCATTTAAGGCCTTTATTTCCCTGTTGATCTTTTGCTTAGATGATCTGTCCATTTCAGTGAGGGGAGTGTTAAAGTCCCCTACTCTTATTGTATTATTGTATTTCTTTGATTTTGTTATTAATTGGTGTATATAGTTGGCTGCTCCCATGTTAGGGGCATAGATACTTAAAATTGTTAGGTCTTCTTGTTGGACAGACCCTTTGAGTATGATATAGTGTCCTTCCTCATCTCTTATTATAATCTTTGACTTAAAATCTAATTGATCTGATATAAGGATTGCCACCCCAGCTTTCTTCTTATGTTCCTTAGCATAGTAAATTGTTTTCCACCCCCTCACTTTAAATCTGGAGGTGTCTTCGGGTCTAAAATGAGTTTCTTGTAGGCAGCATATTGATGGGTTTTGTTTTTTTATCCATTCTGATAACCTTTGTGTTTTTATTGGGGCATTTAGCTCATTAACATTCAGGGTAACTATTGAAAGATTTGAATTTTGGGCCATTGTATTGCTTGTAAGGTGACTGTTACTGAAACAGAGACTTATTGTCTCTGTTTCTTTCTGATCTACTACTTTTAGGCTCTCTCTTTGCTTAGAGGACCCCTGTCAAAATCTCCTGTAGAGCTGGTTTGGTGTTTGAAAATTCTTTCAGTTTTTGTTTGTCCTGGACGCTTTTTATCTCTCCTTCTATTTTCAGTGATAGCCTAGCTGGATATAGTATTCTTGGCTGCATGTTTTTCTGGTTTAGTGCTCTGAATATATCATGCCAGCTCTTTCTGGCCTGCCAGGTCTCTGTGGATAGGTCCGCTGCCAGTCTAATGTTTTTACCCTTGTATGTTACAGACTTCTTTTCCCGGGCTGCTTTCAGGATTTTCTTTTTGTCACTAAGACTTGTAAATTTTACTATTAGGTGATGAGGTGTGGACATAATTTTATTGATTTTGAGGGGCATTCTTAGCATCTCCTGGATTTTGATGTTTGTTCCCTTTGCCATATTAGGGAAATTCTCTCCCATAATTCTCTCCAGTATACCTTCTGCTCCCCTCTCTTTCTTTTTCTGGAATCCCAATTATTCTAATGTTGTGTCATCTTATGGTGTCAATTATGTCTCGAATGCTCTCCTCATGGTCCAGTATTTGTTTGTCTCTCTTTTGCTCAGCTTCTTTATCTCTGTCATTTGGTCTTCTATGTCACTAATTCTTTCTTCTGCCTCATTTATCCTAGCAGTAAGAACTTCCACTTTTGATTGCACCTCATTAATAGCTTTTTAAATTTCAACTTGCTTAGATTTTAGTTCTTTTATTTCTCCAGAAAGTGTTTTTATCTCTCTGGAGAGGGTTTCTCTAATATCTTCTATGCCTTTTTCGAACACGGCTAGAACTTTTAGAATCGTCATTCTGAACTCTAGATCTGTCATTTTACTAATGTCTGTATTGATTAGGTCCCTAGCCTTCGGTACTGCCTCTTGTTCTTTTTTTTTTTGTGGTGAATTTTTCCACCTTGCCATTTTGTCCAGATAAGATTTGCTTTCTCCTCTGGAAACCTGCTGTTCTCCTTGGTGAGTGAAGTTGGTCTTGGCTGGGTTTCTTGTTTTTCTTGTAGCGATTCTCAAGTGTTTTTGCCCCAGGCAGAATTGCACCGCCCTTACCAGGGTCTGGGCTAAGTAATCCGCTTGGGTTTGCTTTCGGGAGCTTTTTTTCCCTGAGTGCTTTCTGTAGAGTTCTGGAGGATGGGAATGAAGATGGCAGTCTCCCAATCTCCAGCCCGGAGGAGCCGAGAGTTCGGGGTCCCTTTTCTCTGTGGCCTCAGAGAAAAGCACCCAATTGCTCCCATCTCCCTGGCCTCTGGTTGCACTTAGAGGAAAGCGCTCAATTGCTCGCACTTGGAGAAAAGCGCCGGTTTGCTTCCGTCTCTGTGGCCTCTGGTCGCGCTCTGAGCTCACCCAGTCTGTGACCGGTTCAAGGTAACCCCCAGCTGAGAGCTCACTCCTTGGCTCTGTCTCTGTAGCTGGCTTCCCCAGTCTAATAACTGCGAGCTCTGTGACACTAAGACACCCCCGATCCTTCTGTGACCCCGTGGGACCTGGGGTTACTCTGACCCCGCATGGGCTTCTGGAGCCATGTCCCTTTGTGGAACAGATTTTAAAAGTCCTGATTTTGTGCTCCATTGTTCTGCCACTTGCTGGGAGCCGGCCCCTCCCCCCAACGCTCTATCTTTTTGTCACTTTGGATTCACTTTTCCGCAGGTCCTACCTTTCAGAAAGTGGTCAATTTTCTGTTTCTAGAATTTGCTGTTCTTCTTTTCGATTTCCCATTGGATTTGTAGGTGTTTGCAATGGTTAGATAATCTCCTGCTACCTGATGTCGTCTTAGCCTGCTACTTCTCCGCTGTCTTGACTCCTCCCCTGTAGTTCTATTTTTAATTTTTTGAGGAACCTCCATATTGTGTTCCATCAGGCCTATGCTAATTTGCATTCCCACCAGTCACATACAAGTTTTTCTCTTCTCCACGTCCTTGCCAACACATATTACCTCTTACCTTTTTGATAATAGGGGTTTGACTATTTTCTTCACACTAATCAGAGTGACCAAAAGTACCATGCAAAAAAAGCCAAACCTCAGCTGTATGTGGTTTTGTTAAGTTTGTGTCATTGGCTAAATAAAAGTGAGCATATAATAAGCATAGAGGAGTATGTGGCCTCTTCCCACATATGGCAACCTAAAATGCTGCTGGTGATATTCTTTCCTTTAAAATACTAAAATTATAACATAACAGAAGCTGGTTTGAGGATGTTAGGAAACAGAGATGAGCATGAAAAAGAAATTAATGTATTTCCACATAAACTGGTATTTCCACAAAAATTAGATAGCATTGTAAAAATGTATTTCTTTTTACAAAACATGAAATCATATAGTATAGTTTGTGTTCTGCTTTTCTCTGTAATCAATGAACTGTGAATATATTTCAGAGATATTTGGTTAGAATTATCTACTAATATAGTACTATTTTTTTCTTTATGTTCTGTTGTAGTCAAATTTAATCATATTAAGCCCCCCCTTTTTTCCCCTGGAAGCAAAAATAGTTCTAGTTCAAAGCAGGCACTTCCATTTATTTTATCCTAGGGTCAAATAGTGCATGCCTTAGAAGGCAGACAGGACTTAGTCTTACCTAAAGGGACATGCTGATATTTAAAAATAAGAATAGACCTGTCTGGAAATAGTAAGGGAAACTCAAGAGGACATAGGAAACCTGGAAAAGAGAGTCTGGTCTTGTTAAAGGATGAAAAGAGAGAGTCAAAGGAAGTCTGGGGTTTCACTATGGTGGTAGAAGTTACTTGGAGCCTGGTAAATTTGACAGCTAAGGAAAGGGGAGTCTAGAGTGTGTGGAATATGGTGTGGAATTCCCAGGCCTTACTGTCATAACAAGGAGGTGGCCAGGTCTTCTCAGCAACCTGAGGTTAATGGATGATTATTGGTGGTGACCTGCTCAACAGAAAATTTATTTGTGATTACAATTTTAACCAGATGCAATATGCTCTGTTTCAGAGGTAATATTTCACCATAAAAAAGATCTGAAACTATCCACAGTAGTTGTTCATCTGAGAATAATTTAAAAATGTCAATAATCAAAGTGATAATAAATTCATTCATATGTCTCTTTGCTTAAAGAAGTATGAAAATCTCTTTATAAAAATTGGATGATAAATTCTTACTATTGGTGTATTGATTTTTCCCATATTACTAACCTGTGGATATGTTTTTAGTAGCATAGTTTTGAGGACGTACACTATTAATTTGGTGATCTCTCTACTTAACTGTCAGTTTCAACCTCAGCTAATTGAATTAAGACATTTTCTGGATAGAATAAGTAGGCACACTTCCCCTTCTTGCCTCTGGTCAGTAACTCCCATTCCATGTGCCTTCAGAATCCAATAAAGAGCATCAATTCTGCATAGTTAGAGAAAGAATGGGATCACCTAAACAGGCATGTGGAAACTAGAAAATTACAAGGAACTGTTGAAAAACTTCAGAGGACTGCATACTTGAAAAGGGGGTGGGGAGTAGAACTTTCTACATTAGGAAAGAAAAATAACAGGGGAACAGGTTACTAAAGCCGTAGGAATTAAAAAAAAATGAGGACAGCAAGATATTTTATATAGGCAGATGGCAAAGATTTCATTCGTTTGTTCATTTTTTGCCCCAGTTCCCACAGTTCCTGGTATTGATGGTACTATGCATTTTCTGAAGTAGACCATAGTTTCTAAGTGCTGTGAAGCACTGTAAAGATAGATACATATTTAATAAGGTTATTTAGCAATAACCAGTGTTACTTAATAATAGGGTTGAGATCAAGTTTACTTTTGAAGGTATGATTTTACCTTCTGGATATTCAAAATTGCAGAAGGAATATGGGTTTATTTAAGAAAAAATGGAAAACACAGATAGGCAAAGGGTAATAATTACTCACTATATTGTTACACAAAAACATAGATATTTACATATGACAGATCATACTGTTGACTGTTAGATTTTTCCAAAATGAGAAGCTGTAAGCAGAAAGTTTATGGCATCACTTTTTGAGGTGCACTGTTACTGCTGTGATGTTTGAATTAAGACATTTTCTGGATAGAATAAGTAGGCACACTTCCCCTTCTTGCCTCTTTAATTAGTTTCCCTTTCCCCTTTCCCTCATTAATTAGTTTTTTCTTTTCAAGACCCCCCGCCTTTTTTTTTTTTAGAATTGGACAAGCAGACATATATGCACTTCTTGCTCCCAACAAATCACTATTATTCACTTATGGTCATTTGTCATAAGGCATGTCAGCTGTATATACAGTAAAGAAAAGACTGCTCTGTCTTCCAGAGTTATGCTGATGTTTTAAAGCCCAACTGGAGCCTCAAAATGGGTAGAATACTAAAGGGAACAGAACACTGGAAAAAAGAGGTAGGTGTTTGGTAGATAAAGGGAATCTTGGTCTTTCCCTGCAGGTAGTGGGGATTACTCAGACCCTAATGTCCCCCAAAGATGAAGAAAGAATAGATTTTTGGAGGGGTGCATGGCAAATTCATTAACCCACCCCTATTTTACCTAGCACAGAGTTGTGTACATACTCCAAGATTAATACAATACTTAGACTTGCTAGAATAATGGTAGTTTTATGATATTAGTTAAGACAGAAATTAAGATATTAGTTAAGATATGAGTTAGATATGTTAGGGTAATATATATATATATATATATATATATATATATATATATAATCATAATGAATTGTAGGGGACTGTTAGACTCAATTTCAGTATTACTAGAGGAAATGGATTTCTTAACCACATCTTAGGGCCAAACTAACGATCAGAATCATATCTAGTGTCACAGTGGCACAGCAAGAATTTAACTTTCTATTTTTCCCAGTTCTGTTAGGAGTCTATCTGGCCAGCAAGTATTGCAGGGCAGCTGCATACCCTGTAGGGAACCTGGGAGTAAGGAAAAGCCAGACCAAGGCTGGCTGCATCTGTTCCTGTTCTATGTAGTTATTTCACTTCCACTCTTTCTGAATTCTTGGCTGGTAACTTGGGAAAATACAGCAGGGTGTTTATGTGTATGTGGTCTCTTCCTGCCAGTATATAATTCACCTGCAGTCATCATTTTACCTTTTTAATGTTTATAATAACACCAATAACAGGTTTACTTAAGAAAAAAAAATATGAACAAACCAGGAAATACTGATCAGCAAAAATAACAAAAATATTTTTGGTGACTCAAATTAAAAATAATAATATAAATATATTTTCATAAATTGAATTATTTTGTATATTCTGTTCATTTCATGCTCTGTCTCATAAATGGACTGATAATATTGTATCCCTGCAGAATTTAACTTGCCCTCAAAACTGAGTGCTGTTCTTCTTTTATGCCATTCTCTAGAGAATATTGCCCACTATAAGATTTTATTTTCCTGTTAAGGCATTCCTAGTCTCCTTTCCTGTCCTATGGAAGGCAATAACACCCACTGAAGATCCAACAAAATGATGTTAGAGAGGAAATGGGGCCTTCTAAAACTGAGTTCTCATGAAAACTGTATAGAAAGAGCAGCAAACAATGGACAGGAAATAGAATGCTGAAAGACTGCATTCTTTCTGCAGCTGGAAAGAGGGGTAGAGAAAAGAGACTGGGCTTTTCCTGGGGTAGTGAAATTTATTCAAATTCCAGACAACACAAAAGCTGTGGAGAGAGAGAGTGCCTCACAGAGGAGCAGATGGCAGATGTATTTGCTCTCTATTTCTAGGAGAATGTTGGGTCACCAGCCAAAAGTTAACAAACACTTATGGATGGTAATGATGAACAATGTGTTCAGTAGGTCATTTATTCATAATTCCACAATGGAGAGATGTTTTGCTTTCAAGTTTCTAAGATTATGGAAAAAATACATATTATTTTGAGAATAAAGAAATATAATGAAGGAAATCATTATTTTATATGCTGTTCATTTAAGGTAATACTATCCCTTATTTATTTTTCAAAAACTAGGATCATTGTATATTCCAGTTTTTAGCTTGATTTTTCCTCTTATCAGTATATATCTATATATCTATATCTATATCTATCTATCAATTGCACAGTGACTTGTTTTTCTCTTTGGTCTGAAATATGATAACTGAGAGAAGGTCCATAAACTCCAGCTGCTGCAATACCTCCAGTTGCCCTGGTTCCTTGACTTGTTGTTTTGATTGTTTAATTCTTTCTTCAATTCTGTGAAATACCTCACAATCCTTTCAATAAAATCTTTCATCTATTTAAGTTAGGGAATATCTTTTTGGTGTTTGAAACCAAGAAAACCTTAAGCAGTATACATAAGAATTATGGGAAAGATGAGGAAAAACAGGAAGACACTCAGATCTAGTAAATGGTGTTGCTCACCATGGGGCAAGTTGAAATTAAAACAAAAGCAAAAACCTTCATTTGAAACTGCATGAACAAAAAGGAGAAACTTCCAGAGAAATAGAATGCCATTAAAAAGAGAATTAGATCTTTCTGCCACAGGAAAAGATACTACAAATTGAGGACTTAGTAATTTCATTAATTTAGTAAATGCTATTCAGAACTTGGAAATATTTCAAACAATAAAAAGGTAAGAGTTTTGGGAAGAGTGTACTATCTAGGACTTTGGTGTTAGAAGAACCAAACAACAGTAACTCTAGATTAGAAACTCTCTGAGGATTCTCCATCTGGGAAAACCTCCAATTTGGAATAAGATTTATTGGATGAAATGCCAGTGAAGAAGCAGGGCATTGGACAATATAGCAAGAAGAAGACAAGATTGGGAATTGTTTCCTCAAAAAATTTTTTTTAACCTTTTTGTATTTTGCAAATATTCTAAATTAAGTATGAATAGAGCAGGAGACCATTTCCTTTAAAATAATGTACATTTTATTAAAATTTAAAAGTTCACTAAAGATTAGCTAAGAATTCCCACTTCAGAAGGAAGATCTTGTAAACATATCAACTTTTCTTAGATGACTTGTGATATTACTCACTTAATTTTGTTAAAGAAACACGGAGACCATTTTGAATTAAACTAATATTTATGGGCAGATGAAATTTGTTGCATTAAGCCTTTAGGGTGAGTCCATTTGCTCCTAAGATACACAAAAAAATTTCCAGGGGGTAAAGAAACCATATGTGGATTCTTTTACATTTTGTGGATGGGCTATGAACCTAAATTAGTCCATTATACTCACCTCAAATTCAAGTTTTATATGAGTGCCTGTGGTTGGTCTGTGTCCTATTCTATCAAATTTTAAGCTTGCTACTTTATTTATTGCCAATAAATGTTCAGAGTTCGCTAGGACATGAATGGGTGTTGGTCAGTGATCTCAATTTTTCAAACTCCTCTGCCATTATATTGTACACTTTTAGAAATGGATGTTCATGTTTTCTAGTAGTTGTAAGGACCTATTTTATATTTTTATATTTTAGCAAGAGGCTTTCATTGAAGTTAAACAAAAACCTTGTTGTTTAATCCTTAAACTGTCCTTGCTCCCCTTCCCCCAGGGGATTCACTTAAAAACAAGTCTCCGGAAACCAGCCCCAGGTAACAAAGCCCAGATACAAGGGTGGGTCAGGCCAGGTGGAGACATTCTATCAGTGGGGGGGATGCATACTGTCTCCCTGGTTACCAAGGAGTATGGGTCTTGCCCTTTGGGAGCCTGTAATAGGCTGGTTCAAATGTCTACTAGGGTAAAAAATTGTAGTTCAATTGGTCACCTGGCATCACTGTGGAGTTTCCTGTATGTGTTACAATCTCATTGGTCACCTGTGCGTGGCCAGGCCCAACCGCATGGCCTTTGCCCTTAAAAGTTAGTCTATGAAACAGAGAAGGGTTGCCCTCTCTTGTAAGAGGTGCGGCCCTGAACGTTCGGTTAGATTCTTGATGCTTGACATGAAATAAAGCTTTGCTTGACCTTTGCTTTATATCAGTCTCTCTCCTTTAATCATGGACCCATTATTGGGGCATAACAGTAGTCATAGAGGACAGATAATTCAAAAGGAAGTAAGGGTCATTAAGAGGCTTAAATAGACTTCTGACTGCCAATTGATGTGGGAAACAAAGGTAAAATAAAAATTATTAAATTTCCTCACTTCTTACAGCCCATTGACAAATCCTTGACATAGGCAGAGTGACATTCTTCTAGGAACACAGCTGCTTCAGTGTTGATACTTTGCTAAGGCCAAAAGGCAATCTTAGCTCAACCCCCAGGACCCTGTAAACCTACTTCAACATCAAAAGTTACTTTGGAAACTTCCTTTATCTCTACTCCCCAAGATACATGTTAGTAATCATCCCCCAAGCATATTACCCACTGATATACATCTGAAGGAGCTCATGACTGAAGTTTTCTTTTTTTATATATTTTTAAATTTAAATTGAATTAGTTAACACATAACGTATTATTAATTTCTGAGGTAAAGTTCAGTGATTTCTCAGTTTTATATAATACCCAGTGCTCATTATATCACATGCCCTCCTTAATGTGCATCACTCAGTTACACCATCCCTCCACACCCCTTCCTTCCAGCAATCCTCAGTTTGTTTTCTGAGATGTAGAGTCTCTTAAGGTTTTCTCTCTCTCTGATTTTGTCTTGTTTTATTTTTCCCTCTGTTCCTTTATGATCTTCTGTTTTGTTTCTTAAATTCCACATATGAGTGAGATCATATGATATTGTCTTTCTCTGATTGACTTATTTTGCTAGCATAATACCCTCTAGCTCCATCCACATTGTTGCAAATGACAAGACTTCATTTTTTTTGATGACTAAGTAGTATTTTATTATATGTAATATAATGACATTGTTTTAAACATTGGGGTACAAGTACCCCTTTGATCACTACATTTGTATCTTTGGAGTATCTACATTTATTTATCTGCTATAAACATTGGGGTGCAGGTACCCCTTTGATCACTACATTTGTATCTTTGGGGTAGATATCTTGTAGTGTAATTACTGGGTCATAGCCTAACTCTATTTTCAACTTTTTGAGGAACCTCCATACTGTTTTCCAGAGTGGCTATACTGCATTTCCACCAACAGTGTAAGAGGGTTCTTTTTTGGCATTCTCACCAACATCTGTCATTTCCCTACTTGTTAATTTTAGCCATTCTGATCAGTGTGAGGTGGTATTTCATTGGGGTTTTGATTTGTATTTCCCTGATGCTGAGTAATGTTGAGCATTTTTTCATGTGTCTTTTGGCCATTTGTTTGTCTTCTTTGGAGAAATTCATGTCTAAGGCTTTATTAGACAGTAATAAATGACCTTTTCTCAACAATAACTAGCCTCCTCAAGGTCCTGGAAACCTTGCTTCCAAAATTACTTAGAAACCTATGCTTTCCTTAACTCCCTCCAGGCTTGAAAGTATAATATCAGCCAATCTTCATGATCCCTGTGCAACTCTTCCTGCCCAAGTATCCTGTCCCTGTGCTTTAATACCAAATTTAATTTTATACCAAATTCATCTCAAAAATTCTTTCTTGGCCATTGGGTTCACACCCTAGCATCTTTCCTACATCAAATTACCATTACTGGGTCCAATTACACTGGTACTACATAAAGTTATACTGGTTTTAGAATAGCAGTTGAATAAACAGTTACATGTCTGTGGAGTTTGCATTTACTTCTGTTTTTCCTCCAGACATTAATAAAGAATAGTGAATCTAGTGACTTTGAACCAATTAACTATGAAATGGAGACAAGAGAATTGAACTAGAGCCTCTTGATACCCCATGCCAGGGAAAAGGGAAAGGATGTAGGAAAAGAAGTGGGGAAAGGAGAAAAATAAAGATGGAGAAAAGCTGATCTGTTTTATTTTTTAAGGCAGGGATATCCTGATAAACCTGAAAAAAGAGAATGGGAACTTTAATTCCCATAAGCAATATTATTTGTAGCTTAAGTTAATTAAAACCATATCAGAAATTGACTATGCTTTATAAACATTCTTTGGTATGGTTTTGTGGATTTTCATTTACTTTACATTTTATGTTCCATTTGAAAAGTTCCAACCTTGTCTTGGCAGAGGTAAGAGGAAATGATGGCTTTCCATTCCTTCAAGCTTTATGACATTAAACAATGTAGGTCAAATCTGCTAGTAGATTTAAGGGTCTCATTTAGGAATCAGAAGTAAAGAGAAAAGCTCAGAGTAGATTGTTAAGTGCAAGAACAGATTTTAAGGCAAGAAACAAGATAGAAATTGAGTAAAAAGACCAATTGTTCCTGAAAATAGTGTTGGGGTGCCCAGAACTCCTTTTTATCAGGTGCTAAAGTTCAAATGACTGTCTCCTGTTGTGTGCAAAATTACTTCTAGAGTAGATTTATGGCCTTATATGAGGTTGCTTCCATGAACCATCTCTGGGAGGCAATAGCATGGTCTTCTCTTTTTATGTTCATATCCTTATTTAGCTCCTTAGCTTTTATAAGGTCAACTTCACCCCCAACACAGTTAATTATTAGTATACTTTGTTCTATATCTAATTGGCATAAAAATAATTCTACCTCAAGTGCTGGTTAAGGAGTATAACATTATAGTTGTCAGATAACTACTAACAATTCTGTAGAGTGAAGGATATGCTATATGTATATGTACAAACTTAAAATCCTTCTGTATATTATCATTGCATCAAAGAATAGTTTCCTGGACCATTGTTACTGGCTTCTGTAGAACTGCTTTTATTGAATTAACTGTTTTCCTTAGGGTGTTAGTTGTGTAGTGTGCATGTTGGCATAATCAGATCAGATGTATTCTTTCTGAATAAAAGCTAGTAACTGTTTTGATTGATTGATTCAGGCCCTTTGCCTCATTCATTTTTTGCCATGCTAGGAAAGGGATACTGAACCAAGCATTTTCCGGCTTGAGAACATTGGGTAGGGATGCCTGGGTGGCTCAGTGGGTTAAAGCCTCTGCTTTCAGCTCAGGTCATGATCTCAGGCTCCTAGGATGGAGTCTCGCATCAGGCCCTCTGCTTGGTGGGGAGCCTGCTTCCCCCTCTCTCCCTCTCTGCCTGCCTCTCTGCCTACTTGTGATCTCTGTCTGTCAAATAAATAAAAAAAATCTTAAAAAAAGAAAAAGACATTGGGTTGACATCATTTAAAACGATCTCCAAGTACTTACACTTTTCCCTGGGTTAAGTCCCAGGCTATTTTTTATGGTCCATGGACATGCCATACTGTCCTTCTTCCCTCTTCAGCAGACTTTGGTCTCTAGGCAAAGAAGCCTGCTAAGAAAAGTTATCAAAACTTGGAAATAAGGCCAAAGGTTGACTATATGACATTTCATTATTTTTCTAGAATGTTATCTAACAGTATTACTGAAAAATTACTTTAGTTTCTAGAGAAATATACCTTTGGTTTACTATTTGCTATTAATTAGAGCCTGAACTTTGTATAGTTAGAAGACTGATCGATTGCAAATGATTTTTACCAGTAGAAATGTAATGCATTCTTTCAGGTAGGAAAAAACAAAACAAAACAAAACAAAACAAAAACCAAAAACACAACCAGAAACTATGGTTTTATTGCCTTCTAGGACATCAACCAGTTTTCAAAAATCTAATTTATCAGGTTTGTTTCCTTACTCCTTTACTGACTGACTGTATAAAACTCTGTTCTGCAAATGTTCTTTGAACCACTCCCCCCCGCCCCACCCTGCTGGTTCCATCACTGAAGAGTTAAATTTTGACACATGATCTTTTTAATCTCTTTTCTGAAGAACTCTCTTCTTGGATTCCTGTTAGCCATATTCTTGCTTCTGATGATTTTTATGAAAAGCAAAATGGTGTCGCAGGTAGAGAATTAATTTTAGAGTCAGACAGATTTAAACTGGGACTGTAGCTTTCTGACATACTAAGATTTGCAACTTTGAACAGATCACTTAACTTCTCTGGTCATATTTTTCTCTAAGATAAAATGAATCACATGTGTTGCAACAATTAAGTTTCTCAGTTTATTCTTCAAAGACGTCTTCAGTTCTAAAATTCTCTTATTACAACACTTAAGGGCTTCTTATTCCCAGTGAACTGAAGTCAGAAGTTTATATATGCAAAGTTCATTTCTCCTGGTTCAGTGCTTGGTTATAGAATAGCAACAGTAGGTTGAACTGAAAAAACTCAAATATCCTCTGGAAAGCAGGCTCATAAATTCTCAGGATGCCAGGTCACCAGGCAATCTCCAGGTCACTTTCAGTTCCATTCAGAAGTATCAGTTGCTCATTACAGTTTAAACCTAAGTATCTCACAATTCAGAGGGTTGACATTTAACTTTAAAATAAAGATAGCTTATAGTTGAAAAAGTTATTACAACTTGTGCCAAAGTCCACTGAAAAAAATACCAGATGAGGCTAATTTATTCCTGGGGCTGTGATATCATCTTCAAGGACAAGCATTGGCAGATGGTGTTTTCTCAGGGAATTACACAAAAATGAGACTCTCTAATAAATTATTTTTTTCTATTTCTGTAGATTCATAAAACTGATTTTAAGGATTCTTTATATAAAATCCCCCAAATGGGTTATATTTCATCGTGTCTGTGAGCTTAAAACTCTGTTTCTATTTTAATTTTTTACATTAACACCATAATGTATTTCAATAATGCTCTTTTGTAGATATTTGCATAATGTTATCCTGATAATACTTAAAACCTTAGTTAACTTGTTTTCATTTTATTTAGTAATTTAAGTTACATTGCAAAGCAGAATAATAATGATAATGTAAACATTTCCATGGATTTCTTTATATTATCACAATAGCTGATGATTTCCTGCATGTAAGGCTTATGTGACTGATATATACATTTTCACGTTTTGCTAGTTTGCTTTAACTAGATAGAAGTTAGAATCTTATGTAACAAAATCATGAAGGGAGGTTCATGAAACAAGTCACAGTTGCCACTCATAGTCAAGAGGAGGGGATAAACAGGGGCATGAATGAGGCGGGGATTACTGAAAGCCATTATAGAATTTTTACTTATGAAAGTAAACAAAAGAAAGGTTTACTCATGATTAAATACAAAGATGTAACATTTTCCAAGAAGTCATTGTGTCTAAAATTTAAGAGTGCTTTTTCTAGTATTTTAACTTAACAATTATGTTAACTTAGATTTTGTTTTTTCCCATATTTAAATGCTTTAAGATATAAATATCGTAGGAAATACTTATTTTTTATTACAAAATTCTAGCTGGATATTTTAAAAATAACTCCCTTTTCCAGTGGCAACTACTTTATAAAATACATGTATGAAGTCTCATTTTTTAATATCAACTCATCTGTACCCAGTTTGTGCCAATGAAAATACTACTCTCAGATTTGTTCCCTCAGCAGATAGCTTGATGCAGAGCTTGATCCCAGGACCTGAGATCATGACTTGAGCCACCTAAGCACCACTCCACTGTGTTTACTTTTATTTTTATTATTATTATTTTAATATTTTATTTATTTATTTGACAGACAGCACAAGTAGACAGAGTGGCAGGCAGAGGGACAGGGAGAAGTAGGCTCTCCACTGAACAGGGACCCCGATGTGGGACTCAATCCCAGGACCCTGGGATCATGACCTGAGCCAAACGTGGCCCCTTAATTGACTAAGCCACCCAGGCACCCCACTGTGCTTACTTTTAAAAGCGGTCTTGGGGATTTTATATTTCATAAAGTCTTCATGTATATGGTTAAGTTGGTTCATTTATGATGGTATTTGAACCAATAATTGCCTAAAAGATGCTGTTTTATACTATGGTTATCAAGAAAGTGATTTACATATAGAGGAGTCAAGAATTTTTTTTTAACATGATAATCCCCAATCTTTATTTCCTCTTATTTAATCACATAACAAATCTAAATGTCTTAGGATGTTAGTAGACTGTACTATAGACTGGGGACTTGTAGCAATAGTAACTTAGGAGTTGAAGGTTGTGTATGCTAAAAGTGCAGGAACACCTAAGGGGAATCATGATCTATATTATTTAAAAAAAATGCTATATAGACAGAATCATGGAATCAAGAAAGCAGCGTGTCACAGATGAAAACTTTTAGGTCTTCTAGCCCAACACTGTTTTTTTGTTTGTTTGTTTTAAGATCTTATTTATTTATTTGACAGAGGGAGAGCAAAAGCAGGCAGAGGAAGCATGCTGAGGGAGAAGGAGAAGCAGCCTCCCTGCCTAGCAGACAGCCTGATTCAGGGGCTTGATCCCAGGACCCTGGTATCATGACCTGAATGGAAGGCAAATGCTTAACTGACTGAACCACCCAGGTGCCCCCAACCCTAGGATTTTTATTCAAAGTTTTATGTGAAAAATGTGATAGCTTATAGGTCACTGCAGAAGACCCACTGAAGTACATTCATTATAATAGTAAGTCAAATTGGTTAATCTTCAATCAAGAGAATTGTATGCATTTTTTTTTTTTTTTTGGAAAAATGGTAAGATTTCAGCCACTTTACAATCAGATCTTGCTTTGTTGCTAGGGGACTTCCACTGGGTCAAGCCAATAACATGTAACTTTTAAATAAGGGCTTTAAGAATTTAAACCAGAAAGCATATATATAATCAATAATACCATATTAAAATAGCTATTATAAACCACTTATTTCAACTACCTGCTTATTTCTCAGTTTCCAAAGATTTTCTAAAAATAATTTTATATTAGTAAAATGTGATACACAGCTGTAACCAAGAATATCTTATAATAGCTTGTAACATTTTTCATTTTTATATCTCCTGCCCCATAGAATGGTTCCTTTTCACTTCTTTCTGAGAAATTCCATCCAAACTAGGGGAAAACAGTCTATTATTTCCAAGTCTGTAGTCTGGAAGGACTGAAAGAAAGCAGACCAGAAGAGGACAAAGTTTGGGACTTCTTAAATTTAGTTTTTGCAGATTTTAAAAAATTATAATGATAATATATGTACATTAAAAATTGAGAATTTTTAACTTTATACAATTAAAGGGTAATTCCCCCCACCCACTGTTCACCCTACTAACACTGTCAGCAGTTTGGTGTGTATCTTCTTACTCATTTTATGTGCATATACATATATGTGAAATGTTGCTTTAAAAAATTAGATAATTTACATAAAATATTCTGTGTCTTTTTCTCCAGATTCAATAATATATCTTGTTGGTAGATAAAAAGCTTTCTCATTCTTTGAAATGATGATACGGTATTTTATGGTATGGATGTATAATAATGTAGCTCCTTTTCTTTTCTTTTATTTTAAAATTTTATTTATTTATTTATTTATTTGACACAGAGAGAGAGAGAGCAAGCATGTGCGCACAAGCAGGCAGAGAGGCAGGCAGAGGCAGAGAGAGAAGCAGACTCCCCACTGAGCAAGGAACCTGATGCAGGGCTTGATCCCAGGACCCCAGATCATGACCTGAGCTGAAGGCAGTGGCTTAACCCACTGAGCAACCCAGGTGCCCCTGTAGCTCCTTTTCTAACTCATTGATGAATATTCAGAATGTCTCCAATTTTTCTTTACTATATTATATGTGTTTCTTTTTATTTACTGTAATCTGCCTTACAATAAGTAATCCTAGAGGATTCAGTAGTAAGTTCACATTACTCCATTTGAAAAGAAATTAATTTGTCAAGAAGATATTCCTTTAGTAGCTGACATATTCTGAGAAAACATTGCTAAGAACTTGGGGATTAAAGAAGTATAATATAGAGGTTAGCCCTTAAGGGCCTTGTATTAGAGTTCTTTAAAGAGTGAAGCATCCACGATCTTAAGTCAAATTAATTCTAACATCATGTTTTGACTTAAAAATGCTATATGGTGCTGTTCTTCCTGAAAAGATTATTTAACTACATAAAAACTAATCATCCTATGATTATTGGTCATCTATTGTTATCACATTATCACAAATTCACTAGCTTAAAACACATTTGTTATATGGTAAAGGATAGAACAGAAAAATGTCACCTCTAGCCCAGAAGGCTGACCTATAGCCTGCATGGTTTCAATAAAGATTATATACATGCTGATTGCTACATTCTTAAAGGGTCTCATGACTTCCTATACATCTCACTGATAGTTAATATTGAGCTGAATGATAAGCACCAGAGAAATCTTGTTTTATGAGTAGAAATTCAAAGAAAACATTTATGATCTAATACTCCCTCCATGTCCCTCCTCCTTGAACATTAAGCATATAACCACCAGCTTCATATGGCAAAAGACTCTTTCTCCCCATAGGTTCTGTCCCTGTACTTATTACAATAAAAGAGACTTTTTGAACTGAAAATGTCTCAAGAATTCTTTCTTGACAGTTCACTCAAGACTTCACATCACTATCAGTCTACACATTCTGCAGGCCAGAAACCTACACATGGTTTACCTGGATCCTTGGCTTTGAAGTCTTTCATGAGGCTACAGTCAAAATCTTAACCAAGGGGCTCACCTGAGACTCGAATGAGAAGGATCTTATTCCAAGCTCATGTGTTTGTTAGCAGAATTCAGTTCCTTGTGAACTGTCAGACTGAGGAACTCATCATCTCCTTTCCTGATGTTGGTTGGAGGTTGCCCTTAGTTCCTTGTCACATTGTTCTTTCCACCTAGTGGCTAATGAAGGGTGGCAAAGTATGCACACATTCCCTGCCCATCCCATGCGATTTTAGCATATGTGTTATTCTGAGCTGAAGGCAATTGTGAAGAAGGAGATGCAAGAAAAGTCTCCCCCCCTCCCCATATTTGCCTAAAAGAAGGCCATAAATTTGTAAAGTTGTCCTCCTCTCTACCAGGAATGTTAGAAGGAAATCACCAGAAGAACTGTAGACCTTTATCAAACCAAAGATGACACCATAGGAACCTTTATAATACATACTACTAATTAGCCCTGATTTTCTATTAGCTCCCCCATGTATTTGCCTTCCCATAATTTGACACTTCTAGAAGCTCAAATTTCTCTGCCTCTGTCTTGTCATTTCTCTGCAAATATATTATTCTTTTGTCAAAATACTATATAAGCCCAAATTCTGACCACACTTTTGAGTTACTTATCACTGAGTACTCCCCTATGTATACACAATACACACGTTAATAAACTTGTGTATGTTTTTCTCTTGTTAATCTGTCTTTTGGCAGTGTAATTTATAGGATTCCAGCTAGAAAACCTAGGAGGGTGGAAGGAATTTTTTTCCCCTTCTCTACAGTTATTTCATCGAAGCTGGCATGGGGAAATCAATAAAGAATGTCTTCCAGCAGAATAGAAATTACAGTCTTATGTAATGAAGTTACAAAATGATATTCTGCTATCTTTGCCACATTCCATTGGTTAGAAACAAGTCACAGGTCCTGCTCTTACTCAAAAGGAGAGAATTACACAAGGCCATGCTTACTAGGAAGTAGGGATCACAACTGTGGGGCTGAGGGGGAAGCCGGTGCAATAGAGCCTGCTCACAACAATTCACAAACAAAACATATTCAAAATTTTATCTGTAATTAAATTCCAGACTTAGAGAAAACATCTATAATATTTGCTCAGAAACTAGAGAAGGCAATGTACCAAACAAAACAGATGAAAAACTATTTGTGGGACTTGGTCTAAATTGCTTTATTATGGACTTATTTCCATATTTGTAAAAACAGATAATTGGATTAGAGGACATCTAAGGTCCTAAACTTCCATGATCGCCAAATTAGTGAGTTTCAGTTTTTATAGCTATAAAAATTTATTTTTTATTATTATCTTTCAGGGTGAATTCAGTCAGAAAACCTTCAAATAGAACTCACCAACTTTGAGATATTCTCATTCCTAAAAGCTACTAAAAATATTCACAATATGACTAACAATATATTTTTTTGTCATATGTTGGATACCAATTTAAGGTTGTGTTTCAGAAAGTACTTCCATCTCTTTGTAAAACAAAAACACAGATCTCTGGGCAGTGGAAATCACCTCACTGCAGGCTGCTGGTCTGTGTCTTTGAGCACTATTTTATAAAAGCTCTGTGCCAGCTGAGAATGAAGGGAAAAAATTAATTATTTTCCTTTTCACCCAGAAAGAAGAACCACACTCTAATACAGATACTTCTCAGGTATTTCCAATCTAAAGGTACAGAAAATGGATCTCAGTGAAATTTAAGGGACCACACTTAAGCAGAATCATAATAAAGCCACAGCATATGAATAAAAAAGATGGCAAAGACAAAGAGCATGTTTTGCCTTGGCAAATTCTGAAAAGTGAGGAAACATTGGATTCTATCAAAACAGCAGAAGAAAACTACTTGTACAATGTCTGAATAAGCAATGGAACAAAGTCTGCCTAAAAAAGGAACAAAAACAAATTGAAATTATCCTACTATGGCTTTTCAACACATTCTTTTTGGATGCATTCTTAAACTTGAAGCTGGTAGGAAAGAATGTATAAAAATAATTTTTAAGGAACAGATTTCACTTTTGAATCATCATTCTTTAATAAATTTTAAAAATTTACAACTTTCTTTTACAACTGCATGTCAATTTCTGGAAAGTCAGGTTGACCTTCATATCATGTCAATCAAAGTAATTTTATCTTGAATTTTAGATTTGATTGCATTCTCCTTATTATGTTTCCTTGGTCATACCTCTGGATAATAAATCTGCAATCTCTATGTGTGTGTATGTATTTTTGATTCCATTCTCTTTTTCCCTTGAGTTCTGCCATCCTGATTTATTGGAAGGTATTTGAAATGACACCTTGAACTTCTGCAGTTGAAGAATGATTCTGCCTGAGTCTTCTTTAGGTGTCAGGAGAAGCCCAGTTTCCTTGTGGGGCTGAAAAGTAGTAAGGACAGCAGAAGGGAACTCCCTTATTCTGGCTCCCAGAACCCTCTCTGGACTGAACCTGCAATGGGGCATTGTTTTCTACAAGTCAGCAGGTGACACAGACAGTGACCCTCAGGCTACCTTTGAGTCTCCAAATCTAAAACAGTTCTGTTGAATCAGGAGGCTGTAATGAACCAGTATTCTCATGGGAACTTTCATGAATCTGAATAGCTCCAGACAAGCACTTCCCTACACAGCTCTATACAGGTTCATTGGAATCATATTTTGGCAATTCATGCTTATGCTTCCAAAGATACAAGCTATTGGTTTTGGAAACATCAACAATGTTTAAGATAATGATTTAAAAATGAGAAAAAACCCCACAGAAATTAATTTTAAATTTAGAATAGAGCTTTGGAGTCCAGTGCTTCTCTGACTTTCCATGCATGTTGTTAAAAGATAAACAAAGCATATTAAAAATCTTAAGTTTTTTTGAGCCTAAGTCAATGCTAATCAGGCAGTGCCAACTGGAAGTGGTTAGGAGTTCTGCTGTTGGAGCTTGAAGGACTTTTATAGAGAAAAGGTGGAAGCAAAGAAGAAAATTACTGATTGGTTATAGCTTAAGGCCTAGATGGCTGTTTTTGATTGGTTGTTTTTAGCCTTTTTGATCTAGAAACTTCAAGGTCACCACAGCATTAGAGTCACATTGGTCTAATGACCTCCTGATTTAGTTAATTTAGCTGTGTGAATCATTTTGGATCATGTTAATATGCTGATTCGAATACAATAGGTTTGGATGAGGGCCAAGATTCCTTAGTATTTCTAGCAGGATCAGGGCTGACCACATTTGGACTTTCAATGGCGTAGTTTAACCACTTGTTTACAAGTGTTTAAGAATTCTTTAGAATATGGTAGATAGTTGCCAACAGAACCAGGACTAGAAGTCAGATTTACTGTTTCTCTTTGCCAAATATTTTATAATATCTTTTCTTCCCTTGTTACATCCCTCATACTTAGCATCATTAAGTCTCAATATATGTAGATTTTAAGGGTATCCAATTTACTATTTCGAGTAAAGGGTCTGGATTTTAATCTTTGGAGAATTTTACTTCAATAACATTTTTGTTCTTGGAAAATAGAACTGAATTTTTATATTTTTCTTAACCAAATGGTGCTTGATTATTTCTGAATGTCTTAGTTAATATGAAATGTAGGAAAAAAGTTTGAGAAAGGAAGCTATGTACTGCAACCACATATATGAGATCTTTGGCAAATCTAATATCTGAAAAAAACAAACAAACTCATATTTTATACCTAGGTGTCCTTCTACATGAACATTAATACATAAACAGAAGAAAATAGAATGAAAGGAAAACAATGAGAAATTTGAAAGACACAGGAAAATTTGTGAACTAGAACATTTCTCTGTCTATCTCAAGAGCAGGGGCAAAAGACTTTGAAAAGCATATTTCAATAATGCTAGATTTAAAGCAGAAAGAGGGAAAGATAACACAGAGTTCTGTATCCCCATCTGGAATCACAGATCAGTTCTTAGAAACAACAGAGCTGATTTGGATTATTTGGCATGAGTGTATGGGTTGTCTAGAAGTCCAGCAATTTAATCATTTGAATATCTACCATCGCCCAGAAGCAGGGCTGAAAGTTTTTTCAAAAAGGGAGGTCTCTCTTTCTTCCATACAGGATCCTGTATAAATACCCACAAAGGAGCGCACATTGAGAAAGTGTTGGAAGTGATTTTCTGGGTCAAGCTCTGCATTACAACAAATATGGATTCAGCCAGAAAAGTAAGCTTTAAATTACTTTTTATTTTTGTAACCACAGCTCCTTTTGCTGCTGCTTAGATTGTTACACAAGCAAATAAATCCTTTTAATTGGCCCACCCCCAGGGCAAACAGCTCACCCCAGTAAGTAATCATGTGGACGAGTGGAGGCTGAGGAGGTGGGGTGCATCCTGCTGAACAATCTTTGCTTTTATTTTACCAACTGATTTTAAAAGGCAGCATTGTAACTTGGCATTAAATATTTAAGAATGATATTAAGGTAAGATTGATTCATTTAACAGGCATAATGGAGTGGGGAAGCCGCATGGAGTGACTAAAGGGCTTCACAGTGGGAAATCTGTGCTAGCAGGCATCAATCCGTACCTGATAATGGCCATGACTAGGTTCTCAGTCTTGCTATTTAAATAAATTGATGTGCAATTCATCTGCTGTTCAGAGCCATTGGAAATGCACTGCACTAACTCTATTCCTTGGCAAGCATCCCAATTAAGTACCTGGGTCATTTATTAGAGTGCCAAGTGTAATTCAAGTTGCTACCAAGTTTTTACCATTTACCAAAATGGCAATTTGTTCATAAAAGGGGCTATAGGGGTTCAGGGGAGCAGCAGGTGTCATGGAAAAAAACCTGGACTCAGATGAGTGCAGGTCAAATTCTGACTTTTCCACTAGAAGCATATGTCATCAAATCTCCCCCCATTTTTTTTTTTTTCGTCTCTGTAATGGGAAGAATAATATGCCTGCTTTACATACTTGTGAGGCACAAAACAAGATAAAAATGAAAGCACTTTCCAGTTTAAAAAGTGCTATTCAAATTGTGATTTACCACTATAAGCATAATTCTTGCAGGGGTACCATAAGTGCCTACCATTTATTTCCCCTAGTGTTCTACACTGTTCCCTCTCCTCTCTTTTTTGTCTTGATCAGACAATCTCAGAGCTGGGAGGAAAATACAAGTGTCAACCTTTTAAAAAGCTTACACCTTATGAGATACATAGGTTTGTATTTCTTGGTGCTGAACATTTTAGTTCAGACTAGTCTTGTACTTTTATTAGCCACTTCTTGGTGATATATAAATCAATAAGAGAGCACTTTAAAAGAACTTGAAATGGGTATGATCATAAAGAACAGCTAGGTAATTTGAAATTTTTATTTACTTTATAATGACTTTTAAAAGATTTTTGTTTGATTCCAGTTATTCTGAAACATGCCATTCTTGTCCAGTTGGACCTGTTCGGTGAGTTGGTTGCAAAATATATAAGTGTGATTTATTTCTTTTAATTTTAGAAAAATGCAACTTAAAACAAGTTAAATCCATGTTTTGTATTGAAATGGAAGTTCTAAAAAATAAAAGCTTACTTTTCTTTCTTTCTTTTTTTTTTCTAGGAATTTTTAAAAAATTTTTTTTCAGCATAACAGAATTCATTGTTTTTGCACCAAACCCAGTGCTCCATGCAATATGTGCCCTCCATAATTCCCACCACCAGGCTCACCCCACCTCCCACCCTCCGCCCCTTCAAAACCCTCAGATTGTTTTTCAGAGTCCATAGTCTCTCATGGTTCACCTCCCCTTCCAATTTCCCTCAACTCTCTTCTCCTCTCCATCTCCCTCTGTCCTCTGTTATTTGTTATGCTCCACTAATAAGTGAAACCATTGATAATTGACTCTTTCTTATTTTACTCAGCATAATCTCTTCCAGTCCCGTCCATGTTGATACAAAAGTTGGGTATTCATCCTTTCTGATGGGGGCCTAATACTCCATAGTGTATATGGACCACATCTTCCTTATCCATTCGTCCGTTGAAGGGCATCTTGGTTCTTTCCACAGTTTGGCGACCATGGCCATTGCTGCTATAAGCATTGGGGTACAGATGGCCCTTCTTTCCACTACATCTGTATCTTTGGGGTAAATATCTAGTAGTGCAATTGCAAGGTCATAGGAAAGCTCTATTTTTAATTTCTTAAGGAATTTCCACCCTGTTCTCCAAAGTGGCTGCACCAACTTGCATTCCCACCAACAGTGGAAGAGGGTTTCCCTTTCTCCACATCCTCTTCAACACATCCCCTTTCTCCACATCCTCTGTCTTGCTAATTTTGGCCATTCTAAATGGTGTAGGTTGGTGTCTCAATGTGGTTTTAATTCGAATCTCCCTGATGGCTAGTGATGATGAACATTTCTTCATGTGTCTGATAAAGACTTACTTTTCAAAAATGAATAGTCTCCCATTGAGAAGTTTGAAACAAGTGATAAGATGGGTTATAACCATTTGTGGTTGATGTTTCTCTGATAATTCAATTAAACAAAGTGCTTAGTAGCCCACTAAAAGTGCATTGATAGAGATGTATATTAGGAATTGTATTGACTTAAGTTGTTTGGTATTCTAATCTATTTGTTATTTCCCTTTTTAATTATCTTGTGCACATTATTAAATATAATAATTAATAAAATTGTGACTATATTGATTATTAGTCATTAATGTCTAATACAATTCAACATTCTCTGTGATTACATCTGATGTCCAACTTAGCCAAATAAAGACATTTTCATTAAGGGCAAGCAATACAATGATATTTGTACTACATTCAGAGAAACCGTATGCAATGTTATCTTCTATGTAGCAAGGTGATATTTTCCAACCCTTTCCTTATACTCTTGTAATTGCCATTATATGAACTATAACTAATCTGTCTACTTAGCTTTCCTTTACTGATTGTTATCTTTCCTGGCACTGTCACCACGGTAATGGTTTCTACAAGAATCTAGTTGGTATCAAGTTCTTTTTGCTTAGGAATTAGCAGCTGCAAAGTATTGGAAATACTGATAAGCTTTAGTAGAAAAACAGCTAGCCACTCTCTTCCCAGCTCTAGTTACAACAGAGTTTCTAACATTTCTCAGTTAAACATTATTCACAAGATAGTGAGAAATAGTGTTAGTAGCTAACTATGAGGCTAGCAGGATACTGTTAAAATAGACTCCTGACTATCTGGGCTTTTGAGATGAATAGATGCTCAATCCTCTGAGTAACTTTTATGTAAGAAAAATCCCATAGAATTCACAATTCCTTTCTTTAATTCAACTCCTCTACCTCCCCATAAAGTATCGTAATTCTGTAGTCATATTTTTGTTAAGTTATAGTCTTTAAAAAAAAAAAACTCATGCTACTTATACAAATATAAAATGAATACATGCCATTTTTATTAAACTTAGTACTTAATGAGGGAACCATTAAAATGTTGTAACTCATTCAAAGGAGAATCTGAAGAATAAGACCTCTATAGGCAATCCAGAATGATGAAATGGATTTATTAAAAAATGCAAAACTCAGCATCCTATGGGCACTAAGGAAATGTTTGGAACCATCTTTTCTATAGGGTAGGTATTCATTCTATCCCTAACAGACACAATATAATTGCATTTCTAAGGATAAGAATTATTTTGCATTATTATCACCTTCCTACAACATAAAGACTTATAAAGTAGCCTAGTCAAAGACAATAAAAAATGAAGACCATCACAGAATCAGATACCTTCAAAGGATTTGCTAAAACCACGCCCAGGGGTGTGTCTTCATTATAAGGATATTCAATGATCTTTTGCCCATTTTGAAGTATTTTATAGTTTGTCCTAACACTTGTAACTGGATGATACTGTTGTGATCATATCAAGATTCTCCAACTTGATGTCCACTAAAGAGTCAGCTCCTTGTCTACTAGAAGCCATTACTAACTGTGTGGGTTCTTTTTCTATATTTTCTCTCTTTGTCATCACATCTATGGTCTTCTTTACTAACCATGATCCACTTTTACCTCCCAAAAAAGTGCATGAGTAGGTACTCTTGGAACTTGTAGTCTGTAATGCAAATGCTTTATTAATGTCACTAATGTGACATAATGAACAGAAAGGGAAGGAAGGAAGGAAGGAAGGAAGGAAGGAAGGGAGGAAAAAAGAAAAGAAAAGGAGTCTCTCAAAAAGCCCAAACAATGGCTTTACCCTTAGAGTATCTCCAGGCTTGAAAAAGAGTAAGGAGAAAAATACATTCCTACTAAAAATGGAATAGCACATGGATAGAGGTTTTCTCTCTTTTTATACTGCAGCCTTATGAATATGTAACTTAGTCTGTTTTCCTTAGTAATATTCTTCCACCAGGTATCTGTCTGCCCTCTGTTCCAGAATGTTCTGCTGTCACTCCTTTCTTCTTGTAAAAGTGTTTGTGGACAGAGACCTCAGCTCAATCAATTCCTGACTACTCCCTGGAAAAATTGTCTGGTCAGATAGATCCCAAACAAGCCTAGCCTTCTTTGTGTTACCATAATCAGGGACTCAGACAGATTATGAAAACCAGTGTTGGGAGGTCAGGTGTTACAAGTCTAAACCTAGGAACACACTTAGGGATCATTTATAGATACTTGTCCTAGGGCCTTGATTCTGGAATGCCAATTTAAGATAGAGATTTGCCCTGGGCAGATAGCCAGAAAGAAGCTATGTTAATTTAGTCTGCTCAAAGATGAGTCCCAGGTTAAGGTCCACATGAGAAATAGTCAACCCACAGAAGATCCAGCAACAGAGATTGAGGATTATTTCAAGAAATCAAAGCAAATGACAGGAATGTGGACCATGGGCTGGAACCCAGAGACCTGAGAGACAATAAGCCTGACCTAAAGCTGAAAGCCTTGGTTTCTCTGGATCATAGGTTGGTTCCATTGCACACAGTATGTACATGAGGAGGGTGAGTTTCAGGATGGTTAATATGACTCTTTCTGTATCAGAGATGTAGAGTTGGCAGACAGTAAGGAGAAATCAAGTACCTTATAAGAAATCATCTCTGGGGGCGCCTGGGTGGCTCAGTGGGTTAAAGAAATCATCTCTGAGCTAATGTATCTCTTCTGTAACTAAGAACTCCCAAAGAGTTCAAGCATAGGTGCTTGCCACTGAGGTTTTAAGTGCATAGTTCTGAATCTGCTGTGAAGCTCTGTCTTCAGATATAGACCTCTTATGATTCCAGTAGTTAGTGAACCCACTAACAAATATCTATGTCTATCAAGTAGCTTTTGTGAATTCATAAATCATGAAAAATGTTTTATCTTAAATTTTAACTTTATTTGCCCCCACAGAGCAATAAAGTCAACAAAAGTGAGGTTCATTTACCCTTAAATAATTAAAATCTTGGTTTTTAATAGCTAATAGATGTCCTGAGATTCAATTGAATCCATTTTTAAAAAGCATCAAAAACTCCACTTTTAAAAATTAACGTGTAAAGTATTTGCTTCAGGGGTACAAGTCTGTGAACACTAGTCTTACACAATTCTCAGCACTCACCATAGCCCACACCCTCCCCAATGTCCATAAGCCAGCCACCCTATCCCTCTCCTTCCACCTACCAGCAACCCTCAGTTTGTTTCCTAAGATTAAGAGACTCTTATGGTTTGTCTCCTTCCCCGGTCCCATTTATTTCATTTTCACCATCCCTTCCCCCCAAAACACCCCCTTCCCTGCCTTTCAAATTCCTCATACCAGAGAGATCATATGATAATTGTCTTTCTCTGATTGACTTATTTCGCTTAGTATAATACCCTCTAGTACCATCAATGTCGTTGCAAATGGCAAGATTTCATTCTTTTGATGTTTGTATAGTATTCCATTGTATATACATACCACATCTTCTTTATCCACTCATCTGTTGATAGACATCTAGATTCTTACCATAGTTTGGCTATTATGGACATTGCTGCTATAAACATTCCTTTCCATGTGCCCTTTCAGATCACTACATTTGTACCTTTAGAGTAAATACCCAATAGGGCGATTGCTGGGTCATAGGTTAGCTCTATTTTCAACTTTTTGAGGAACCTCCTTACTATTTTCCAGAGTGGCTGAACCAGCTTGCATTCTCACTAACAGTGTAGGAGGGTTCCCCTTTCTCTGCATCCTTGACAACATCTGTCGTTTCCTAACTTGTTAATTTTAGCCAATCTGGTGTGAGGTGGTATCTCATGGTGGTTTTAATTTGTATTTCCCTGATGCTAAGTGATGTTGAGCACTTTCTCATGTGTCTGTCGGCCATTTGGATGTCTTCTTTGCAGCAATGTCTGTTCATGTCTTCTGTCGATTTCTTAATTGGATTATTTGTTCTTTGGGTGTTGACTTTGATAAATTCTTTATAGATTTTGGATATTAGCCCTTTATGTGATATGTCATTTGCAAATATCTTCTCCCATTCTGTCGGTTGTCTTTTGGTTTTGTTGACTGTTTTCTTTGCTGTGCAAAAGCTTTTGATCTTGATGAAGTGCCAATAGTTCATTTTTGCCCTTGGTTCGTTCCCTTGCCTTTGGTGACGTTTCTAGGAAGAAGTTGCTGTGGCTGAGGTTGAAGAGGTTGCTGCCTGTATTCTCAGGGATTTTGAGAGATTCCTGTGTCACATTGAAGTCTTTCATACATATTAAGTTTCTTTTTGTGTGCGATGTAAGGAAATGGCACAGTTTCATTCTTCTTCACATGACTGTCTGATTTTCCCAACACCATTTGTTGAAGAGACTGTCATTTTTCCATTGGACATTCTTTCCTGCTTTGTCAAAGATTAGTTGATGGATTCTGGGCTCTCTATTCTGTTCCACTGATCTATGTGTCTGTTTTTGTGCCAGTACCATACTGTCTTGATGATTATAGCTTTGTAATAGAGCTTGATGTCTGGAATTGTGACGTCGCCAACTTTGGTTTTCTTCTTCAATGTTCCTCTGGCTATTTGGGGTCTCTTCTGGTTCCATATAAATTTTAGAATTATTTTTTCTATTTCTTTGGAAAAAAAAAGATGTTATTTTGATAGGGATTGCATTAAATTTGTAGATTGGTTTAGGTAGCATAGAATTTTTCAAAAATTTGTCTTCCAATCCATGAACATGGAATGTTTTTCCATTTCTTTGTTTCTTTCTCAATTTATTTCATGAGAACTTTATAGTTTTCTGAGTACAGATTCTTTGCCTCTGTTGTTAGGTTTATTTCCAGGTATGGTATGGTTTTGGGTGCAATTGTAAATGGGATTGACTCCTTAATTTCTCTTTCTTCTGATTTGCTGTTGGTGTATAGAAATGCAACTGATTTCTGTGCATTGATTTTATATCCTGATGCTTTACTGAATTCCTGTAGGAGTTCTAGCAATTTTGGGGTGGAGTATTTTGGGTTTTCCACATCAGGCATCTTAACATCTGCAAAGAGTGAGAGTTTGACTTCTCTGTTGCCGATTCAAATGCCTTTTATTTCTTCTTCTTGTCTGTTTGCTGAAGCTGGGACTTCTAGTATTGTGTTGAATAGCAGTGGTGATAGTAGACATTCCTGCCATGTTCCTGACCTTAGGAGAAAAGCTCTCAGGTTTTCCCCATTGAGGATGATATTTGCTGTGGATTATTCGTACCTGGCTTTGATGATATGGGGGTTTATACCCTCTATCTCAAAACTGTGAGGATTTCTAATCAAGAAAGGATGTTGTACTTTGTCAAATGCTTTTTCAGTACCTATTAAGAGTATCATATGGTTCTTGTTCTTTCTTTTATTGATGTATTTTATCACATTGATTGATTTACAGATGTTGAACCAACCTTGCAGCCCTGGAATAAATCCCACGTGGTCATGGTGAATAATCCTTTTAATGTACTGTTGGATCTTATTGGTTAGTATTTTGGTGAGAATTTTTACATCTGTGTTCATCAAGGATATTGGTCTGTAATTCTTTTGGATGGGGTCTTTGTATGGTTTTGGGATTAAGGTAATGCTGGCCTCATAAAATGAGTTTGGATATTTTCCTCCCATTTCTATTTTTTGGAACAGTTTCAGGAGAATAGGTATTAATTCTTCTTTAAGTGTTTGGTAGAATTCCCCTGGGAAGCCATCTGGCCTGGTCTCTTGTTTGTTGGGAGATTTTTGATGACTTCTTCAATCTCCTTACTGGTTAGGGTCTGGGAGGTTTTCTATTTCTTTGGGTCTGTTCAGGTTTTCTATTTCTTCCTGGTTCAGTTTTGATAGTTTATGTGTCTCTAGGAATGCATTCATTTCTTTCATATTGTCAAATTTGCTGGCATATAGTTACTCATAATAAGTTCTTATAGTTGTATTTCTTTGGTGTTGGTTGTGATCTCCCCTCTTTCATTCATGGTTTTATTAATTTGGGTCCTTTCTCTTTTCTTTTTGATAAATCTGGCCAGGGGTTTATCATTCTTATTAATTCTTTGAAAGAACCAGGTCCTAGTTTTGTTGATCTGTTCTACTGTGTTTTGGTTTCTATTTCATTGATTTCTGTTCTGATCTTTATTGTTTCTCTTCTCCTGCTGGGTTTAGATTTTCTTTGCTGTTCTTTCTCCAGCTCCTTTAAGTGTGGGATTAGGTTGTGTACTTGACACCTTTCTTGTGTCTTGAGAAAGGCTTGTATCACTATATACTTTCCTCTCAGGGCTGCCTTTGCTGTGTCCCAAAGATTTTGAACAGTTATGTTTTCATTATTATTTGTTTCCATGAATTTTTAAAATTCTTCTTTAATGTCCTGGTTGACCCATTCATTCTTTAGTAGTATGTTCTTTAGCCTCCATGTATTTGAGTTCTTTCCAACTTTCTTCTTGTGGGTGAGTTCAAAGCATTGTGGTCTGAAAATATGCAGGGAATGATCCCAATATTTTGGTACTGCTTGAGACCTGATTTGTGACCAAGGGTGTGATTTATTCTGGAGAATGTTCCATGTGCATTTGAGAAGAATGTGTATTCTGTTGCTTTGGGAAAAAAAAAATAATGTTCTGAATATATCTGTGATGTCCATTAGGTCCATTTAAAGCCTTTATTTCCTTGTTGGTTTTTTACTTAGATGATTTGCCCATTTCAGTCAGAGAGGTGTTAAAGTCCCCTACTATTATTGTATCATTGTTGATGTGTTTCTTTCATTTTGTTTTTAATTGGTTTATATAACTGGCTGCTCCCATGTTAAGAGCATAGATATTTAAAATTGGTAGATCTTCTTGTTGAACAGACCCTTTAAGTATGATATAGTGTCCTTCCTCATTTTTTATTATAGTCTTTGGCTTTATTTTGATGTCCATTATCATGTTAAATTGTTTTCCACCCCCCTCACTTTACATTTGGAGGTGTCTTTGGGTCTATAATGTGTTTCTTGTAGACAGCATATTGATGGGTCTTATTTTGTTTTTGTTTTTTTTTAATCCATTCTGATACCCTATGTCTTCTGATTGGGGCACTTAGCCCATTTACATTCAGGGTAACTACTGAAAGATTTGAATTTAGTGTCATTGTATTGCCTATAAGGTGACTATTACTGTATATTGTCTTTGTTCCTCTCTGGTCTGTTACTTTTAGGCTCTCTCTCTGCTTAGAGGACCCCTTTCAATACTTCCTGTTGGGCTTTTTTGGTGTTTGGTGTTTGCAAATTCTTTTAGTTTTTTTTTTTTTTTTTTCCCCTGGAAGCTTTTTATCTCTCTTTCTATTTTCAATGACAGCTTAGCTGACTATTGTATTCTTGGCTGCATACTTTTCCCATTTAGTGCTCTGAATATATCATGCCAGTATTTCTGGCCTTCCAGGTCTCTGTGGTTATGTTGCTGCCAATCTAATATTTCTACCATTGTGTGTTACAGACATTTTGTCCCATGCTGCTTCTAGGATTTTCTCTTTGTCACTGAGACGTAAGTTTTTCTATAAGATTGATGGGTTGTGGACCTATTTTTATTGATTTTGAGAGTGGTTCTCTGGGCCTCCTGGATTTTGATGTTTGTTCCCTTTGCCAAATCAGGGAAATTTTCTGTTATAATTTGTTCCAATATAACTTCTGCCCCTCTCTTTCTTCTTCTTCTAGGATCCCAATTATTCTAATATTGTTTTATTTTATGGTATCACTAATCTCTTGAATTTTCCTCTCGTGGTCCCTTAGTTCTTGCTCTCTCTTTTTCTCAGCTTCTTTATTCTCCATCATTTGGTCTTCCACATCACTAATTCTATCTTCTGCCTCATTTATCCTAGAAGTAAAAGCCTCTATTTTTTATTGTACTCATTAATAGCTTTTTTGCTTTCAACTTCTTTAGATTTTATTTCTTTTATTTCTCCAGAAAGGGATTCTATAGTATCTTCCTTGTTTTTTTGAATCCAGCTAGCACATAGATAATCACCATTCTGAGCTCTAGTTCTGACATATTACTAATGTCCATATAGATTAGGTCCCTAGCCATCAGTACTGCCTCTTGTTCTTTTTTTTTTTTTTTGCAGTGAGTTTTTCCCACTTTGTCATTTTGTCCAAAGAGGAATAGATGAATGATAGAACAAAATACTAAAAAGGTAACAGTGACCCGAGAAAAATATATGCTAACCAAATCAGAAGAGACTCAAAACTGGGGGGAGAAAAAGGGAGAAAAAAAAGAAAAAAATATATATTTTAAACTAGTGATTAGAACATCACCACACACTTGATTTTGTTGTTAGAAGAAACTATCTCTCAAAATTGTAAAAAAAAAAGGAAAACATATATATATATATATATATATATATATATATATATATACAAAAATAAGGGTAAACATGATGAAGGGATGGAAGATGACTGTAAAGATGGAAATTAAAAGATATTCTAATAAACGAGTTGATACAATAAGAAGTTGTTTGAAAAAAGAAAGAGAAAAGAATGCGATTGGGCTAGAGACTAGAACAAAACCAAAACTAAGGTTTATTTTGATCTAATACAAGAAACTGTATCCCAAAATTTTAAAGAAAGAAAAACTTATATGTATACAAAAAAATAAGATCAAATACAATGAAAGGATAGAATATGACTATAACAATAAAAATTTTAAAAAAGATTTTTTAAAAAGGTATTGATAAAATATTTTAAAAAGTGTCAAAATAAGAAAGAGGAAAAGTTTAAAAAATAGAATAAGAAAAAAATAAAATTAAAAAAAATTAATGGGAAAAAGGAAAAGAAACAAACCATGAATTCTGAGCTGTATTACTGTAGCTCTGAAGTTTTTCAGTTCTCATTGATCAGTGAGCTTGGTTTTGGCTGGATGTTCTTGTTGATCTTCGGGGGAAGGGCCTGTTGTATTGATTCTCAAATGTCTTTGCCAGAGGTGGAATTGCACTGTCCTTGCTAGGGGCCAGGGTAAGTGGCCTGATTTGGAATGTGAAACTGCTCAGGTTCACTCTCCATAGCTTTTGTTCCCTGCATACTTTCCATACAGCTTTGGAGGAGGAGAATGAGGATGGTGGCCTCCCAATATCTGGCCCAGAAGAGCCAATATCTCACAGCCTCACTACTCATTGTGCCCTCAGAAAAAAGCAGCCAATCACTCCTGTCTCCCTAGTCTCTGGCTGTACTCTGAGTTCACTCCTCCTGTTGTCAGGGTCGTGCCCCTAAGATGGCGCCGGCTACATAGCCCGAGCAGCACGGACAGCCTAAAAAACATCCGCCCTGGCCACACGTGACCTCATGCTCGTCACCTGAACACTGCATGCCACCACTGCCTACGAGCCCCAGATACCTCCTGTTCACGTGAACACCTCTGTGATTGGCTGTATACCTCCTGTTCACATGAACACCTCTGTAATTGGCTGTTATGCCCTATATAAGGCAAGGGAACTTCCCCACAGGGGGAGGAGAAAGATCGACCAGGGAATAAACAAGAACTTGTGCATCGACCTGTGTGTGTGTTGGTGTTGCGGCATCTCTGCAGGCAGGGAGAGCGCAACATCCTGTGATTGGGCATTTCTATCTCTGGCGCATGGACCCATTTAGAATCTCCAAACCCAGCAGATTCTTGAAGTGGACTCCTATGTCACTCCTCCCAGAGGAGGAAGGAGGGGGTCTCCCGGGATCTGCCACCTGTGGGGTCCCAAGTCAAAGAGCAGTGGCCCAACTGTGTCTTGGAACATGGTTTAAGGTAACCCAGAGCTGAAAACCCCCTCCTCAGCTCTGTCTTTGCAGCTGGTTTCCCCACTCAGACACCTGGGAGCTTTGCCATATTCAGACATCGCTGGTCTTTCTGTGACTCCACAGGTCCTGAGACCACACTTTCCCCTCAAGGGCTTCACTTCCTGCTTTGCCTCTGAAGTGACATCCCTTAGTGGAGCAGATTTTTAAAAGTTCCGATTTTGTGATCCACTGTTCTACTGGTGGTGGGAGCCAGCAATCCCCTCCCCTCATGGTCTATTTTCCCATATATTGCCTCAGATTAACTTCTCTGCACATCTCACCTTCCATAAAGTGGTTGATTTTCTGTTCTGAGAATTGCTGCTCTTCTTCTCTTTGATATCCTGTTAAGTTTGTAGGTGTTCAGAATGGTTTGATAACTAGCTGAATTCCTGGGACCCAATGATATTTAAGTCTCCTACTCTACCATCTTGCCTCAAATCCTCCATTTTTATAAAATAGAAGGATACTTTAGTTGCTTAAAGGCAAAAATTGTGTCAGATGATTATTCTAAATTTACTATTTCTGACCATTTGATACTTAGAGTAGTATTGCAACATATTTATGTATATTTTTAAGTAAATACATACAGGAGATTCTTCTTTCCTATTATAATTTCCTAGAATGAATGATACATTATGAGCACCTTAAGTTTTAAAATCAGTTCTTAGGTACATGTGTGCTGTCTTTGAAACTGGGTTTTGTAAGAAAGAGATTTCCAAAGTGGCAATCTTTCCAAGCAAACAGAGGTACAGGTAAGAGGAAAGCTTAAAATTTGAGGAATCTGTAGAAATTGCTTTGTAATCTTATAAACTAACTGGTACCACTACAGTAGTTCTAAGGGAGCACTGCCCTGTTCAGAGCAGAAACTTCAAAAATCGTATTGCCTTGTCTTGCCTTCTAAATTTAAAAACAAGTTTTTAAAAAAGACCTAAAATGTATCAAAATCTTTCTAAATTTTTTAAACAAAATAAGACGTATCTCTGTATTGAGTCATCTATGTTAAGGGGGCATCTGGTTTTTGGTGTAGAACTATTATAAAAAGTTTAATTGGAGCAATCTGTAACTTATAACAATAATGAAAATTTAAAAAAATACTTTCTCACAATGCTTGAATGAATTCATATAATATATCAAGGGAGACATTTTTGGTGAAAATAGATTATTTTGAAATGTGTCACCTGAAATTATCATTAAAAGAAATTAACTTATAGTCCACTCATATAAGCTCATTGAAATAGATTTTCTTAGTTTAGATAGTTTCCCAGTGTGATGAATGTTGACAAAAATATAATATTGATAAGTTACAGATGAGTTCTGTTTTTTCCATTACTTATTCCCTACAAATAGATGACCAAGCAGCCCCACTTAAATGGTTCTTTTTTTTAAATGAATAACTTTATATATAGATTACAAAGCAATTGGAGTCAGTGACACCTTCTACATAGTCCTTGTTACTTAAGCTCTATGTGTACCTTAGTTTCCTCATTCATAATAATTGCTTTTATCATTGGACTATTTTGAGGATTAAATATATCAATATGTGTAAACGGGGGGGCACCATTTACATTATGGTCATCACATTTGGATCGTTATTATGATAAAATGACAGGTATCACAAAGTGTCTTGAAAAATGGTGTTTATACCAATTTGTACAAAGTTAACTTTTGGGCTAGTAGGGGCGTAATTATTCATCATCACTGAGCTTTCACTAATTTCCAAGGATAAATGAGGTAGACGAAAAGCTAGACTTGGGCTGTATTTTCTTTAAGGATGGGGAAGTAGGTGGCTGAGAGATATTTATTAAGTTAACAAGATTAAATGACCCTTAAGATAAGAATGAAGTTGCATCAATTTTGATATGAAATTTAGGATAGGAGATCTTAAATCCTATTGGTTGTATTGCTTATAGCTTTGCCTGAGACCTTGGTCTGTAGCCACAGAAATAAAATAGCCTCCACAAAACAGGACCTTATGCCACTCCTTTGAGTGTCAACACTCTCATTTAAAAATGGGCTAAAAGCCCTTGTTCTGAATCTCTAATTCTGTTAATCTGAAAAGCTTATGTTTGGGAAAGCAACTCCTAAGTGTCAGGTTATTACATTTTGTTCCACGTATTTTGAAAGAAATGGCCTTGATTTCTTTTTCTGGTCATACTTCATTTTGCATCTGCTTTCTTTCTACTTCTTTCTTGAAAGCCTACTTGGGGCACAATTGAGCAGGTGATCACTCTAGCTTGCAGTTCTGGTATCGAAGCAGCAGTTAAAAGCTGCATCTCAGGAAAGGGCTTGATCTGATTTTCAGTTTATGAAACCAACTGAAAGGGGGATTGTAGTTTGTGAAACAGAATCCTGATAAGAAAGCAGGTTTAAAGAGGCTGGTGGCAAGTAGACCTTGAAGTGATTCTTGAGCTTAAGAGTCACCTTCTGGGAGCCACTTTTCTGGCTTATTTGGCTGTTCCTATGCCTGTAGACTCCTGTGTACTGAGAGTTGTTGGAGGCATAACCCTGAGTGGACACCAACCAAGTGCTTTAAGATCATGAGCGTTAAAATTCAAATTGACACATGAAGAATCTGAACATTTGGCTCTTGGATCGAAAGAGACAGCTTGTTTCTTTTCATAAACACATGGTATCCTAGACTAAGGACTGAGCAACTCTGAATTTAGTAAGCAAGGCTTAAGTGGAACATAAGTAGATGCTTTAGTAGAATGAGAACGGATGCTCCCAGTTCCCATAAACATTTATTTTTTCCTGCTCATGTGTACCTTTTCTCAGAGATGAAATCAATCTTTTTGAAATGAGGAAATGAACTGTGTCACTAGCCCTCAGAATTATGAGTTAAAAATATGGTAGATGTTCAACCTCACATAGATGCAGCAAATAATTCAACATATTGGAAATGTTATGTCAACCTCTCAGATGCTTTTAGCCTGTATTTACAAAAAAGCTTCCTAAATTTCAATTCTTTAAGATTTCAACATATCCTTTCTATTTCTAAAATTATTTTTTAAAAAATGTGGAAATAGCTAGTGATTTTTATGAATCTTAAGAAAAACCCCAAATCATAGATCTTTGTGGCTTGAAGGGATTTCAGAACATCATGTAGTCAAATACCTTCAATTTAGAGTTGAACTACTGAGGCTCAGAGATGTGGTATGACTGTTCAAGGTCACAGAGCAAAAAGTTGGGGTGCTGGGACTCAACCCTTTTCTCTATCCTCTCTACACTATTGAAAAAAGAAAAAAAAAGAATAAATAAGGCAGTTTCAGTTTCTATTCATCAGTGTCAACTTAAAATTTTGGTAAATGATTTGTGGAACTTAGCTACATATAACATAATGATTAAGAGCAGGGTTTAATATCTGACCTTGTCTCCATTCCAGCTCTTTCAATTCTGTGACTTTGGCAAGTTATCTAATCTTTCTAAGTTTTAGTTTCTTCATTCATAAAAAGTGGAAAATGATAGTACATATGTCATTTAAACCACACAATTAAATGATAAAGTATAAGCCAGACACACAGTGATTGCTTAATAAATATTAGTTATTGTTATATGTTTACATCTGGAAAACAAATATTTTGAGTTCACTTTTTGTGGTTTAGAGCCTTCTGCAGTAGAAAAATGTTACAATGGATAGTCCCAAGTAAATTTTGGAATCCTGATGGGCTAATTAAGGTGTTCAAAAATCAAACAGTTCATTTACATAAGCTTCAATTTTTTTTAGGAATATCTTACCTCACAGGAATTTTTTTACACTGGACAATCAATTTCAGTTATTTTGCAATTTGATAGCAAGTATAAGAACTTCACCAAATGGAAACAAAACAAAACAAAACAAAACTAGTCAAGCCAGTTTTTCTGCATTTGCCTATAATATGCTTTCAGTTTGGAATGCTCTTCTTTTTTCCTGTCTATCCAAATTCTACTCATCCTTTATAGTCTTGGCTCAAATTCAGTAGTGTCTGTGTACTTGTTTCCTGTTCTTGTCTCTTGAAAAACATTTGTCACTGTTATTAACAAGTTTCAGTGTGGATGTTACCTCTTCCAGGTATTCTTTAGCATCCTACCCACTTCTAGATTAGATATCTCTCTGTACCATAGCACCCAGTACTTCCTCACCATAGAACTTGAAGAAGTGCTGTGACATTGTGGCTAGAGCAGAGGCCTGTCACCACATTGTTTGGGTTCAAGTTTTGCTCTTGCCACTTCCTAAATATTTGATTGTGAATAGGTTACATGTCCTCTCTCCTTGTTTTTCGCTTTCTAAAACGAGACTTTAAATAGTGCCTATCTCAGATCTTCATTATTGAATATTAAATGGCTAATTTATTTAAGCACAAAAGAAATGTTAGTTAGCTGTTTTATTATTACTATTATTATTATTATTATTATTATTTTTGAGAGAGAGTGTAAGCAGGTGGTAAAGAGAGAGGGAAAGAGAGAATCTTAAGCAGGTTCTATGCCCAGCATGAGTCTGACTCAGGGATCAATCAGATGATCCTGAGATCATGACCTGTGCTGAAATCGAGTCAGGTGCTTAACTGACTGAGCCACCCAGGTGTGCTCCAAGTGTTAGCTCTCATTATTATCTCATAGTATTATGACTGTTCTTTTACTTGTTAGTGTACCCTTACAGATTGTGAACTCCATGACCTGTACTCTTGATTGTCTCATCATATTTTTTAAGGCCAAGCAAAAATATTCATTGATATAATGGAAATGAAGCTGTGAGACCTTTGAAGTTATGAATTATATTTTATTGACCTGTACACAGTCAGTGCCTAATCAGTGGCTCACTGATACTTAACACAGTTTCATAAATGAATGAATGAATTCATATTCTCAATGCTAAGCCTGGGAATTAATTGTTAATTCCTTTGTGTTCTTGGATTCTCACAGCACTTAGCTGGTTCTTTTCCCATAGCACTTATGCATGACTGTATTGCATTATACTTGTTTGCTCTTCCTTTTCCCTGACCGGTTTTTGAACTCCTTGAAGATGAAGCCTGTGTTCATACATTTCTTCTTTAGCACTTAGCACAGTGTAAGTGCCCAAGGCATGTTTGCTGCAAAATGAAACTAAAAAACAATGGCTCTGGTCAAGTGTGATCTGGAACATGTTGACAATCTTATTGATCACTGAGTCCCTGCTTCCATCATGATTTCACTTGAAAAAGATTTTAAAAATGAGTTTCCTTAAAAGAAAAAAAAAAAGGAATTTATTTTAAAAAAGTGCCAACTAGTCATTCTTAAAAAATTTCAGAACTTGTTTCATATTTGCTTACATTCTATGATTTAGAATTTCACATTGTATTTATTTTTTCAATTTTCTCCTTCACAATGCGTCATGTGTTGAAACTTATTTAAAAGAGAACATGAACTTCATCCTATTTTAAGATACTGAATGTCCATACTATTCTCTGGAGGCACCAGACCAGCTTGTTATAATATGGACATTGAGATCAAGTTGAATCAGCATCTCAAAAATGCAATTTGTAGCTGAATGCAGCATCCTGTGTTATCTGTGTTTTTATTTCAGTAGCACTTGTGTCAGGGCTAGAACACATATTCTTTCCTTGGTTTGTTAAGTCTGCCAAAATGTCATTCTTGTCAAAGTGTCTACAGAGGCCCAAAGTAGATGTTGAAAATATAGCCTCATGGAAAATTGCTGTTAATATGATTTAGCTTTTGAAGTCAAGATTCTTTTCTTTACAAGCATTTTGGTTTTTGTCATACCTCAGCATGAATAGTTCTATGAGTGCCTTTCATAAAGGAGTTAATTTGTTGAAATATCATCACACAACCAATAATTAGACATTAAGATTATACCCCAAATCTTCCAGGGCACTAAAGGTCACAGAGGTTAGCTAATGAGTCAGACTCATTTAAAAAAATTCATTTGTCATGCTTATTAGAATGAACCTATATTCCTTTATTACCTAGTACAAATCCTTTGCACATCAGGCCCACAGCATAAAATTAAAATTGCATGAAACTTTGATCTCCTTTTTCATTAATCATGCTAGATAATTATACACAGGTGTCAGCCTCTGTCTAATGGCAGATGCTTTCTGACCCCCAAAATAATGCTGAATATTTGCTGTGTATACTTAAAAGGGAACTGGGATGTGCATCATACAAACCATACTCCTTTTATTATATCATGAGTTGAAATTTTTACCTGCATTATATTTAGAGATAACTTTAGTTAGGAATATCTGACAGCTATTCCAAGGATAATGAATTTAAGGGCTTAAAAGAAAAAAAGGATTAAAAAAGTGTAAAAATAGATCAAATTAATTTTTAAGTTAAATTAAATGTCATTTAGATAATGTTGCAAGACCTTTATTTGAAATTCTTTGTTTTGTTTATTAATACATTACCTAAAATAAATAACCAAATAGTGATCATTCTATAATTCTCTAATCACACAGTATTGCATCTAGTAAAATATACACACACAATGCCAATGGCACAATGCCATTTAAACAGTGTTCTGTAGGGGTGCCTGGGTGGCTTAGTCATTTGAATGTCTGGATCTTGATTTTTGGCTCAGGTCAGATCTCAGGGTAATGAGGTAGTACCCTCTGCTGGGCACAGCTTAAGACTCTCTTTCTTCCTCTCCCTCTGCCCCTCCCCCCTAACCCCCACTCACAATCTTTCTCTCAAATAAATAAATAAATGAAAAGAATAAAAAGTGTTATGTAGTGACCATTAAAAAAGTTCTGTGCAATCAAGGATAGTCATGAGAATGTCTTCAGACTACTGACTTCCCATTAGTTTATCTTTTTTTTTTTTTTAAAGATTTTATATATTTATTTGAGGGAGAGAGATCCTGAGTGTCAGAGAGAGAGCAGGAGCAGAGGGTAGGGACAAAGGGAAAGGGAGAAACCAACTCCCTGCTGAATAAGGATCCTAAGGTGGGGCTCCATCCTAAGATCCTGAGATCATGCCCTGAGCCCAAGGCAGACACTTAACCAACTGAGCCACTCAGGTACCCCTACTATAACTTTGAATGCCTATTCTCATTTAATTTTCAATCAGATGCCTCCAAAAAGGGCAAGATTCTACTAAGGTAGAGTATAACATATAAATTATATGTGCTTTATTTATTGTTTTTTTTTCTTTTTCCAGGAATGCCAAAACATAGAAACTGTTACTGATATCAAAGACAAATTAAGAATTCCAGATATTTAAGCAAATATGAAAACAATGGTTTTAGAAAAAAATTTAAAAAAACTTAGTGAGTTTAGAATTGATCAGCAAAACTTATCATTTTTTAAAAAGATTTTATTTTTTCTTTTTGCATAGAAAGAGAGAGAGCACAAGCAGGAAGAGACACAGAGGGAGAGGGAGAAACAGGTTACCTGCTGAACAGGGAGCCTATGGTGGGGCTGGACCCTAGGAACCCGAGATCATGACCTAAGCCAAAGGCAGATGCTTAACCAACTGAGCCACCCAGGTGCCCTGATCAGCAAAACTTATTGTTGTTATTTTAATTTGCTTGATATATATCCAGTGTGCTAGATATGTAATGTAGAAAACAGCCTTATTATAATAGCATAAATTGTATAATTACACAGTAAATCAAGAGTGGTTTATAGAACATTAACTATTTGTAGATCACTGTGTCAGATCCTGGAGATAAGAAATAAAAGAGAATTCCTGGTCTCAAGGAGCTCAGGAACTACTGGGAAAAGATTAGCAAAGCAATAATTCCAATGGTGTGGTTTTCATGGTATTGGTACTCAGAAAAGAGGCTCCCAGTCACAAATGGGGGAAGTTCAGGAATGATCTCAGAGAAAAGTAAGTCTGGGGGCATTTGGGTTGCTCAGCTGGTGAAGTATTGACTCTTGATTTTTGGCTCAGGTCATGATCATAGGGTTTTGAGGTTGAGCTCTGAGTTGGGGCTCTGTGTTGGGCATGGAGCCTGCTTGAGATTCTCTCTCTCAGAGAAGAGTCAAGATGGCAGAGGAGTAGCAGGCTGAGATGACATCAGGTAGCAGGCAATCAGCTAGATAGTTATCAAACCATTCTGAACACCTACAAATTCAATAGGAGATCAAAGAGAAGAAGAGCAGCAATTCTAGAAACAGAAAATTGACCAATTTCTGAAAGGTAGAACCTGCAGAGAAGTGAATCTGAAGCAATGGGAAGATAGACCATGGGGGAAGGGGCTGGCTCCTGGCAAGTGGCAGGGCAGCAAGCACAAAATCAGAACTTTTGGAAGTCTGCTCCACTGAGGAACATCATTCCAGAGGCTAAGCGGGGGTGGAGCCCTCATGGGGACAGCATGGTCTCAGGTCCTGCGGGGTCACAGAAGGATTGGGGATATTTGAGTGTATCAGAGCTTGCAGGTATTCGAGTAGACAGAACAGAGCTACAGAGACAGAACTGAAGAGAGCTCTCAGTTTGGGATTACATCAAACTGTGATCTGTCTGGTCAGACCACTGCTCTTTGAGCAGGGACTCCACAAATGGCAGATCCAGGGAGACCACCCCCTGAAGAGTGGCAGGAATCTACTGAGCTTGATGACTCCAAATGGGGCTGTTGCTGGAAACAGAAACACTCATTCACAGGCCAGGTGAGCTCAGAGCACAGCCAGAGACCAGGGAGATGGGAGTGATTGAGCACTTTTCTCTGAGGGCTCACTGAAGACTGGGGACTTGAGCTCTAAGTTCCTCCAGGCCAGAAAGTGGGAGGCCACCATTTTCATTCCCATCCTCCAGAGTTCTATGGAAAGTACTCAGGGAACAAAAGCTCTGAGAGTGAACCAGAGCAGATTACTTAGCCTGGCCCCAGGCAAGGGTGGTGCAATTTAACCTTGGGTAAAAACACTTGAGAATCACTACAACAGGGCCCTCCCCAAGAAGATCAGCAAGAACTACAGCCAAGACCAAGCTCGCTGATCAAGGAGAACAGCAGAATTCCAGAGAAGGGGAAAGCAAGGCATGGAACTCGTGGCTTTATCCTCATGATTCTTTAGTCTTGCAAAGTTAATTAAATCTTTTTAATTTGATTTTTTTTCTTATTCTAATTTTTTTAACCTTTACTCTTTCCTTTTTTAACGTTTTTTAACTAGTTTATCTTAACAATACCTTTTAAAAAAATTTCTTTGAAGCTTTATTATTATAGTCATATTTTATCCTTCATTGTATCTACCTTTATCTTTTGTATATGCATAGGTTTTTCTTCTAAAAAAATTTGGGATACAACTTCTTCTAATAGATCAAAATATACACTAAATCTAGCACAGGGTTTGTTCTAGTCTCCAGCCTGAGCAAATTCTCTTCACTTTCTTTTTCTTTCTTTTCCCAACCAACTTATCTTATCAAGTCCTTTTAAAGAATTTTTTTAAATTTTCATCTTTACAGTTATATTATTCCTTCATCATGTTTACCTTTATTTTTGTGTAGATATGTTTTTCCTTCTTTAAAATTTTGGGAGGTAGTTTCTTCTAAGAGACCAAAATACAACCAAAATTGAGTGGGTGGCTCTGTTGTAGTCACCAGTTTAATATGTTTATTTTCTTTTTCTTTTTTTTTTTAAATTTATTTTTGAACTTCTTTTTACCCCCTTTCTTCTCCCCATGATTTGGGGTCTCTTCTGGTTTGGTTAATGCAAATTTTTCTGGGGTCTTTGCCACTCTTCTAGTATTTTATTCTCTCATTCATATATTCTTTTCTGGATAAGATGACAAGGTGGAAAAACTCACCATAAAAAAAAATAAAAATAAAAAAAATAAAAGAAGAGGCAGTACCAAAGGCTAGGGACCTGATCAATACAGACGTTGGTAATATGTAAGATCTAGAGTTCAGAATGATGATTATCAAGGTGCTAGCTGTGCTCAAAAAAGGCAGGGAAGATATTAGAGAAATGTTGTCCAGAGAAATAAAAGCCCTTTCTGGATAAATAAAAGAACTAAAATCTAACCAATATGAAATTAAAAAAAATATTAATGAGGTGCAATAAAAAACTGAGGCTCTTACTGCTAGGATAAATGAGGCAGAAGAGAGAATTAGTGATATAGAAGAACAAATGATGGAGAATAAAGAAGCTAAGCAAAAGAGAGACAACTACTGGACCATGAGGAGGAGAATTCAAGAGGTAAGTGATACCATAAGATGAAACAATATTAGAATAATTGAGATTCCAGAAGAAGAAGAAAGAGAGAGGGGGAAGAAGGTAGATTGGAGTGAATTATTATAGAGAATTTTCCTCATATGGCAAAGGGAACAAGGATCAAAATCCAGGAGGTGCTGAGAACCCCGCTAAAATCAATAAGAATGGGTCCACACCCTATCATCTAATAGTAAAACTTACACATCTCAGTGACAAAGAGGAAATCCTGAAAGCAGCCCAGGACAAGAAGTCTGTAACATACAATAGTAAAAATATTAGATTGGAAGCAGACTTATCCACAGAGACCTGGCAGGCCAGAAAGAACTGGCATGATATATTCAGAGCACTAAATGAGAAAAACATGCAGCCAATAATACTATACCCAGCTAGGTTATCATTGAAAATAGGAGGAGAGATAAACATGGGGGGCTTAAGTGGGTAGAAGAAGAATCAATGAAACAAGATGGAATTGGGAGGGAGACAAACCATAAGTGACTTTTAATCTCACAAAAAACTGAGGGTTGCTGGGGGGAGGGAGGTTGGGAGAAGGGGGTGGGATTATGGACATTGGGGAGGGTATGTGCTTTGGTGAGTGCTGTGAAGTGTGTAAACCTGGTGATTCACAGACCTGTACCCCTGGGGATAAAAATATATGTTTATAAAAAATAAAAAATTAAAAAAAAAAAAAAAAGCTTCCAGGGCAAAAAAAACTAAAAGAGTTTGTAAACACCAAACCAGTTCTACAAGAAATATTGAAAGAGGTCCTCTAAGCAAAGAGAGACCCTAAAAGTAGTAGATCAGAAAGAAACAGAGACAATATACATTAACAGTCACCTTACAAGCAATACAATGGCACTAAATTCATATCTCTCAATAGTTACCCTGAATGTTAATGGGTTAAATGTCTCAGTCAAAAGACACAGGGTATCAGAATGGATATAAAAACAAAACCCATCAATATGTTGCCTACAAGAAACTCATTTTAGACGCGAAGACACCTCCAGATTTAAAGTGAGGGGGTGTAAGACAATTTACCATGCTAATGGACATTGAAAGAAAGCTGGGGTGGCAATCCTTATATCAGACAAATTAGATTTTAAGCCAAAAACTATAATACGAGATGAGGAAGGACGCTATATCATACTTAATGGATCTATCCAACACAAAGTTCTGACAATTTTAAATATCTATGCCCCTAACATGGGAGCAGCCAACTACATAAATCAATTAGTAACAAAATCAAAGGAACACATCAACAATAATATAATAATAGTAGGGGACTTTAACAACTCTCCACCTCACTGAACTGGACAGATCATCGAGGCAAAAGATCAACAAGGAAATAAAGCTCTGAAATGACACAGTGGACCAGATGGACATCACAGATATATTCAGAACAATCCATCCCAAAGCAAACAATACACATTCTTCTTTAGTGCACACGGAACATTCTCCAGAATAGATCACATCCTGGGTCACAAATCAGGTCTCAAGTGGTACCAAAAGATTGGGATCAGTCCCTGCATATTTTCAGACAACAAAACAAACTGAGGTTTGCCGGGTGGGGTGGGCGCGGGTGGAGGGGTAGGGAGAGGGCGGTTGGGTTATGGACATTGGGGAAGGTATGTGCTATGGTGAGTGATGGGAAGTATGTAAGCCTGACGATTCACAGACCCTGGAGCTAATACCCCTGGGGCTAATAATGGCTGGAGAGGCAGAGACCAGATCATGAAGGGTTTCATTTTTGGATTAATTATTCAAAGGGAACAAGGGATTCTGAACCACTTCAGACAGGCTAGTGAACATGGTACAATCTGACTTTTTATGTTAGAAAGCCCACTCTGGGGGTGCATGGGTGGTTCAGTCTGTTAAGCATCTACCTTTGGTTCAGGTCATGATCTCAAAATCCTGAGATCAAGCTCCACATCAGGGTCCCTGTTCAGTGAGGAGTCTGCTTTTCCCACTCCCTCTGTCCCTCTCAGTGCTTATGAGCACTCTCTCTCTCTCTCTGTCTCAAAAAAGAAATAAAACCTTTAAAAATAAATAAATAAAAACTTAAAAGAAAAGATTTCCCCAGGACTGAAAAGAAATCCCCTTTTACTTAAAGGAAGAAATCAGAAGAATTTAGCTAAGTGGTTCTGGGTCTAACTCCTTCATGAGATGGCAGTCAAGATGTTGGTCAAAGTTGCAGTTATGATTGTTTGGCTGAGGTAGAGGATGTTACTTTGATAGGGATATAAAGTCAATGCACAGAAATCAGTTGCATTTCTTTACACTGACAACAAGACAGAAGAAAGAGAAATTAAGGAGTCCATCCCATTTGCAGTTGCAACCCAAACCATAAGATACCTAGGAATAAACCTAACCAAAGAGGCGAAGAATCTATACTCAGAAAATTATAAAGTACTCATGAAAGAAATTGAGGAAGACACAAAGAAATTGAAAAATGTTCCATGCTCCTGGATTGGAAGGACAATCTACATGTTTAATGCAATCCCTATCAAAAGACCATCCATTTTTTTTCAAAGAAATGGATCAAATAATCCTAAAATTTATATGGAACCAGAAAAGACCCCAAATACCCAGAGGGATGTTGAAAAAGAAAGCCAAAGTTGGTGGCATCACAATTCCAGACTTCAAACTCTATTACATAGCTATCATCATCAAGACAGTATGTTATTGGCACAAAAATAGGCACATAGATCGGTAGGACAGAATAGAAAGCCCAGAAATAGACCTTCAACTCTATGGTCAACTAATCTTTGACAAAGCAGGAAAGAATGTCCAATTGAAAAAATGACAGTCTCTTCAGCAAATGGTGTTGGGAAAATCAGACAGCCATGTGCAGAAGAATGAAACCATGCCATTTCCTTATACCACACACATAAATACACACCAAATGGATGAAAGACCTCAATGTGAGAAAGGAATCTGTGAAAATCCTTGAGGAGAACACGAGCAACAGCCTCTTCAACCTCAGCCACAGCAACTTCTTGTTAGTAACATCTAGGAAGATAGGCTGACACACAGATATTGAGCAACTTTTCACAAGAATTAGGGCACATGAGGGGCACCTTGGTGGCTCACTTGTTTAAGCAGCTGCCTTTGACTCAGATCATGATCCCAGGGTCCTGGAATTGAGCCCTACATTGGTCTCCCTGCTCAGTGGAGAGCCTGCTTCTCCCTCTCCCTCTGCTGCTACCCTGGCTTGTGTGCTCTTTCTCTCTCTGTCTCTCTGTGAAATAAATAAATAAATAAAATCTTAAAATTAGGTCACATGGGCTGCTTCTTCAATCAACTTTAGGAAAACTTTGCACATTTAAATGCAGTTCTTTGTCCACTGTTGTTACATAAACCTGGTTTCTCCTTAGGCCATTGATTATCTTTGTTTAAATCTGTCCTTGGACTCATATAGGAGCATATGATAAACAGCAATAAAATATTTTTCATTAGTTTGAAATGTAAATTCACTATTGATTTAGATCTTACAGTTGAAGGAAAACTGTGACAGCTTTATAGGCTTTTAAAAAACATAGTTCATAACCTATCTCTGTTTTCAGATTCTTCAGTGTTTTCCAGATTTCTCAAGTTTTATCTGAAGATCCCAAGTACCAAGTTCAAAGAAAGAAGATAGTCACTCATTCATGCATACATTCATTCATTTATGAATGGATATTAATGAGAATATTCTATGTGTCAGATGCTATTTTAGGAGACTACAGAAAATGCTGAACAAGGTAAGCCAGGTCCTTGTGGTTTGGAACTTAAATTGTTGTGAGGAAGATAGACAATATACAATTGGATGGAGTGATATAATGCATGTAAAGCACTTATCACATGGCCTGGCACATAATAAGAGCTCTATACATTATTGTTATCATTATTTATTATGACAGCTGTTATTAGATGGGTGCAGTTAAACTGTCTCTTTGGGCATGCATATGTTACTTTTGGGGTCACTCTCCCTATAGTTGTTGTACTTTTAGATAAAGTCACTAAAATCATCAGTCTCAGAAACTACATTGGTGTTTGGCATCAGAAGACTCTGTTTTGGATGAAGTTCTGACCTGGCTCTGTAGTCTGAGTCTAAACTGAAGAAGGTATTGCCAGTAATCACTTCCCATTGCCCTGGAGCCACATTTCCATCATTTAGAATGCATCATTAAATTTTTTTTCTTTACTGTTTCCCTTCATCATTAGCATGACATGTCAAAACAGACACAGCTTATCAATCATTTCTTGGAGAAATTCAATAAAAATTTTGTGTGTAATGAAAATGATTACCAGGTTGATAGCAAATTTACTATTGACAGTGTGATATGACAGTTGTCTCACATGGTACAAATGTTAAATGAGCCTGAAAAGAAAGCTGAGATGCCAGTATAAGTAGCAATGAAAGATGAAAGTTTACTCATAAAACTGTAACATATGATCAAATATTTCTCATCCTGGTAAGTATTTAAGGATCTAGATGGGAAAATATCAACAAAGATTTTCTAGAACATAGACAAGACCATGTAGCCTAATCTCTTAGTCATGGATATTAATATTAATAATAAGATATCCTGTTGGATTGATCTGGTATCTCAACTTTCATCTCTCTTTAGCTTGTTCCTGAATGTGGGGACTATTATGAAATTGTCATTTTGTATATAGTCAAGAAGGAACATTTAGCGTATTTTTATCTATTGTCATCATCGTTTAATAAAAGAAAGGGTATTCTAAGTAGAAAAAGGCAGAAAGGGCATAATATCAGAATAAAAGAGTTCTACAAATGAATAAAGTTAATTTTATAAAAAGCTCTCTAAACTTTATTTTTCTCATTTTCTAGGCACCCTGGGACAAGCTGTTACAGATTGGTACTAGCCAAATATTATTCTTTAGTGATTTTCTATAAACTTATTGAGCCTTTTTAGCATGATTTGTACCACAGCAAATTCTTCTTTTTCTCCCTTGTCAGTGCCCACATGCACTGGACTTAGAGAAAAGGCTCAATGAGATTGTAATGGACTACACTTCACTATAGGAATATTCTACTAATAAGAGCTGTGTGAAATCAGAAAGGCTCACTTGTGTGTCAATAAATTGTATGTCATTAGAGTTTGTCAGGTGAGATTGAATGATGTACTAGGAAGGACTGAAAGGGCATTTGAAAAAATCTGTTCTTAATCTAGAAAACAGATCTTAAGGAAAGAGTTAAAGTGTTAATGCTTTTCTGGGAGATGCCAAACTAGGGCTGAGAGGGGGAGGAAAAGGGCTGGTGAGGCAAGGAGGGCTGTGAAGCACTGAGAAATCAGGTTTCATGTCACAAGAGACGTCAAAGAGACACAGTTGGGTGCTTCATAGTAAGTCTTTTTTTGTGTAAGGGAATTTTCAGGATGGGTTTAAAGAGAAATTGTGCCTAAATTAGTTTGTGGGAGCAAAATAAATAGAGGAATTATAGGTCAAATTTGCACTGTGAATAAAATCCCCTGCACTACTAACTTATCATCCAGCACCTCTAAAAGCTGCTGTGTGTCAAATCCCATACCTGTGTGTGATGTCTGTCTAAATCTGGAAGTGGTGGAAAACAGCCTGTAACTCCATGTGTGGTGTTGGTCAACCATGTTGCTTTTAGGTGGCCAAAAGTGAGAAGCAGCGAGGACTCCTGAGCATGTGGCTTGTTGCTGTCAACTGGAAGAATCCTTTGGACACAAGTGGTGATTGCTGAGGTACAGAGAGCAGCTGAGGGTCTGGGAGACAGATGTCTCTGACGGATCCTGGGGAGGTATATAAAAATGTGTGTCTGATATAGTTTCATGTATAGAAGGTTGAACTAGACCCATGTTTTCCAATGTCTACTATGAGTGTCATTTGTGGTAGAGAAGATAATTTTAGGTGGATTGTGAATGAGGAAATCTTAAATGTTAGATGTGTATTAGGGCACACCTAATGTGTATTAGATTTATGTGTATTAGGGCAAAATATCTAGTACTTTAACAAAATGTTATGTTATATTATATTCAAAGCAAAAATGTAGATTTTCTCTTGAACATAGCTAAAAAAGTGCCGATTTTAAAAAATTATGTATTCATTCATTTATTTGTTTGTTTATTTACTTATTTTTGAGAGAGTGAGAGAAAACGTGAATGAGCATGGGGAGGAGGGGAAGAGGGAGAAAAAGAGGGAGAGGAAGAGAGAATCTTAAACAGGCATGTAACCCAATGTGGGGCTTGATCCCACAACTGAGATCATGATCTGAGCTAAAATTAAGAGTTAGATGTTTAATTGACTGAGCCACCTAGGTGTCCCTTGAATATAAACTTTTAAAAACAAAAATAAAGGTCTGATGTTAGTAAAATATTAAGTAAATGAGAATATTTATTATATGCAGGATGTGACAAAAGTTGTAGAATGATTAAAGTTTAGAAATACCAGACCAGATGATTCTTACAACTTCAGTGTCCATGATTTAATGAATGTTATAGAACTTTGCCTTAGTGGTTATAAAAGCTGCAAAGATACTGAAGACACTGGGCCCCAGTTCTCAGTGTGTGAATTGCTTTGGGTTGGATTTGATTTTAGAACCCAATACTTTTTCTCAATAAAGCTTTGCTAGCTTCTGCTAGCTGGTTTTATAGTGCCCCATTTTCTTCTTTCATCAAATATTTATTTTCTCCAGTCCCTTAAAGTGGGAAAAATAAAGTAAGCCTAATAGTCATTTGTAGTGGTACTTATTTCTGCTCTCCATTCTGAAGCATTACCACTAACCAAGATAATTCATCTTCATCCTTCATTAGAGTGTGTTATTCACTGAAGTAGTTTATGACCAAATAGAGTTGCTGGTCTTGCAGGTTCTCTTTGGGGTGGTACTGAATCAAATGTGTTCTTGATGTCTAGATAAATCATGTCTTAGATTTTCTTGGTTGAATTTGTGTTAATTTCCAATTGGCAAAATAGTTGAAGGCTTCCTGGGAAAAATAACAACAACAACATGTATGTGGACACTCTGATTCAGGTGGTTTCTTATTAAATACATCTTACCTTAAATACACTTTAAAATGAGTAATTAAAAGCTTTTATTCTTCTCAATGAAACTAAGAGCCAAAATGTATGAATAGATGAAGGCATATGTTTGATGATGGCAGTTTTAAAATCCTTTAAGAATGTAAAATGGAGACAGAAATGCACTGCCAAGATAGAACTATTAAAAATAAAAAAGAACTGGACCTGGGACGTTTTTGTCAAGCTGTACCCTCCCTGTAGACTGTAGTCGGTGCTTTTGATAAAATTTAAAAAAATGATTGCAGGGATCCATCCCAGCTTCTTTACAGGTGATTTTCATTTGTTCCTTAATAAAATTTTGACAGTATGTTCTCTTGAGGACGATGCTGAAAAGGTAGCAATGATAATAGCTATTATTTATTAAAACACCCATATACTAGTGTTGGTAGTACACACATTGTATGCATTACTTTGTTTGGTTTTCATGATAACTCCATGAAATGGGTATTAATATTTCCATTTTAGAAAGAGGAAATAAGACTAATTAACTTGCCTAAAGCAGCACATTTGGGATTTTTAAAAAATTTATTTTTTATTTATTTTCAGCATAACAGTATTCATTATTTTTTCACCACACCCAGTGCTCCATGCAATCCGTGCCCTCTCTAATACCCACCACCTGGCTCCCCCAACCTCCCACCCACCCGCCAATTCAAACCCCTCAGATTGTTTTTTAGAGTCTATAGTCTCTCATGGTTCACCTCCCCTTCCAATTTCCCCCAACTCCCTTCTCCTCTCTAACTCCCCATGTCCTCCATGCTATTTGTTATGCTCCACAAATAAGTGAAACCATATGATAATTTGGGATTTGAGTTTTGTTTGTGTGCAAAGCCTGTACTTTTTTTTTTTTTTAAGGTTTTATTTATTTGTCAGAGAGAGAGAGGGAGAGCGAGCGAGCACAGGCACAGGGCAGACAGAAACAGAGGGAGAAGCAGGCTCCCCGGTGAGCAAGGAGCCCGATGCGGGACTCGATCCCAGGACGCTGGGATCATGACCTGAGCCGAAGGCAGCTGCTTAACCTGTACTTTTAATCATTATGCTGTTTGTACAAAGACTATAGCCAGAGAAAACAAGAGATGATTAGATCAGCCTGAGGTATATTAATCTGGTCATAAAATAAAAGATTGGGGCACCTGGGTGGCTCAGCGGGTTAAAGCCTCTGCCTTTGCCTCAGGTCATGATCCCAGGGTCCTGGGATCGAGCCCCACATCGGGCTCTCTGCTGGGCAAGGAACCTGCTTCCCCCTCTCTCTCTCTGCCTGCCTCTCTGGCCACTTGTGATCTCTCTCTGTCATAAATAAATAAATAAAATATTTTAGAAAAAAGTAAGCAAGAGATTGGAAAACTGAGTAATAAATAAATAAAATTATAAAAAATGATGCAGCCAATCCAGAGTGATCTTCCCTTTGAAAAATGACTTGAATGAGAATTCTGTGTAACTTTTTGGGGTAACTTTTTCTTTTCTCCTTATTACACTTTTTTAAAAAAGATTTTATTTATTTATTTGACAGAGAGACAGATCACAAGTAGGCAGAGAGAGAGAGAGGAAGGGAAGCAGGCTCCCTGCTGAGCAGAGAGCCAGATGTGGGGCTTGATCCCAGGACACTGAGATCATGACCTGAGCCGAAGGCAGCGGCTTAATCCACTGAGCCACCCAGGAGCCCTTTATTACACTTTTTAAAGAAAGATTTTATTTATTTGTTAGAGAGAGACAGAGAAAGTGAGAACAAGCAGGGGAGAAGCAGGCAGTGGGAGAAGCAGGCTTCTTGCTGATCAGGGAGCCTGATGTGGGATTTGATCCCAGAACCCTGGGATCATGACCTGAGCTGAAGGCAGATGCTTAACAGAATGAGCCCCTCAAGCTGCCACCTTATTACTCTTCCTGGACTAGAATTAATATTTAAGGAATTACTAACAACTCACCCATAATTACTCATATTCTGTTTAAATAGTCAAATCTGTCATGATGGGTGACATGTAAGGAAGATACAGTTCTGAAGAAACTCTGGATCCAGAAATTAAAGAAGGATCTCATTTTTCTCTACCTCTTTGCTCAGGAGGATAAGAATAAATCAAGCTCCTAAGATCTGTGAGAATGAATGGAGATTATTTCAATTTTGAAAAAAGATATAAAATCAGAGTCCTAGGAAGGAGACATGGAAAGAACAGTTACTCCGAGAATGACTCCTAAGAAAAGATCATAATATTAATAGATCCAAATTAAGATCAGTAGAATCTGATAGTTCGGCTCCTTGATAGTATTAATAGGAAAGGTAAATGGCAGTAATTATCATGTAGGCTGGAAATGGAGACAGATGTTCTGAGGAAAGTGAATTGGAAAAATAAAAGGTGGGGATATATAATCATAACTCTGTTTTTATATTTTGGATTTAGTTGGCTTACATTAAGCTCTAATCACATTAACTTGTGAATGAATATAGGAAAGGCCAATAATAAATAATAATGTGCAAATTTGACACTGGAATTCCTCTATAGAAGAAGGTGGCTTTATCATGGGGTCAGAAGAAATAGGAGTTATAGAAGTCAGAGGAGATATGGGATTAGTCGGATGCTCAAGTAGGCCACATTCTTCTAGGAAATTGATGGGCTTAATTTGGGTATTAAGCTGGGACTTCACTGCACATGTCTTCTGGAGGTTGAACGTAAGGGTATGGAGGAAGCCTCTTGGATTCTGGTAACAGGGTGCCAGAAATTTTCCTTTTACAGTACTATTTTGTAGCTAGTCCATAGGCTTGGGCTTTCTGAATGCAGTTTCTTAAGGTACAGTTCTTGGCCCAAATGCATCAGAATCCCCCGGGGTGTTTATTAAATTATAGATTTCTTGATCCTAGTTTTGGAGGTTTGGCCAGAAATTTGCAGTTGTGAATGTCTTAGGCCAGATTCCCCAGCAAAATGACACTGAAACAAAGTTTTGTATTTGATAATTTCTTGGGGGATAGCACTTGTAAGGGAGTGAGGGGTGCAGAACTGGGTATAGTAACAGAAACCTCAGGCAATCCTATGGGGAAGTTTCGAGATAGGGCCTTTTAGATTTACCAGGAGCTGCGACAAAGGGAGCAGATCTTTGTATTTTTGCACCGAACAATTATTGAATATAGGCTGGAGAGGGAGAGCAACTTTGGGTGAGGCCATTTCCTGTAGCTAAGAACAATGGTAATCATCCACATCAGTAGCCAGTACTCCTGGCTTCTGGAGGCATGAGTGCATTAGTTCATAGCACCACTATAGTCTATCCCTTGCACTGGTCAGATATATTTGTGTCATCTGGTATTTTTCTTCCATTTGGCAAAGTTTTCCCCAGGATTCTGGTTGGTCTGTTTTCTGGGGAAATTCATAAGAGGAAGGTTAGATGAATTATAGCCTCAGCTACTGAAACTGCACTTGAGTCTGTACCAAACACTGATTATCTCCCTCCTCCACCTTCTATTCTAGATTACCAACACTTTGGCTAGCATCTCTATTGGATTAGAGGGATTACATGGTGGAATGACTCAGACTGTCATCCCTGAGAAGTCTGAATCTCTGGTCACTATATTCTTCTCAGGCTGTGATTGATGTATTTGTCCACTTATTAGCAAAATTAGGAAGTGAAGTACAAGTTGATGCCCTGATGGATCACTTAGCTGCCAAATAATTCTTCCTTGCCTCCACTGTGTAATAGCAGCCCTACCTTTCCTGAGGGATAATTATGGCTGCGGCTTCAGAAGTTCCTTCTTCTATCTCATACTGAAAGCTATTGGGTAGTGTGACAAGTGAAAGAACCAGAGGACTGGTTCTTAGACATCATATGCCAATTGCTACACATCTGTGCTTTAAAGTGTGTCCCTTAATCTGAGACAATATGTTGTAGCGAAATGTTTTGGTGGTTCGAATACCCTAAATGCCTGAAGATGGTGGTGCTGGCTGAAGTACTCCTTCCTGGTAGGATAGGAGGAAAGGATTCAATGTAATCAACTTGCTGTCAAGCAGCTGGCTGATCCCTGTAGGGTATCGTGCTGTATCAGGGCCTCAGTGTTGGTCTCTGCTTCTCACAGGTTGGACATTTGGTAGTTATATCTAGTTTAGCCTTATTGAGGGGAGATTGTGCTGCTGGGCTCATAGTTTCCATCTCTAACAATGGCAATGGGGTAACTGATGAGAGAATCTCTCTGATGTTAACTGGTTGAACTGGTCATTTCGTCTATTTGATCGTTGTCTTTTTTAAAGTGGTAGGCATTACAATGAAATACAATTACTATTACATTTTTGTGTCCATTCTTCTAGTTTCTTCCAAAAGCTATTTCCTATACCTGCTATCTCTGATCCTCAAATCCTTCTCCTTTGATCCCCCGACCAACTAGTCAAGCCATTCACCACTGCCCATAAGTTCATATATATTCTTACCACTTGTATTGCAACAAAGTAGGTGACTAGGTACACACCCAGATTTGTACCCATCGAGAGGATTTTCCTCCCTGCTATCTTTCAGGTCACTCCTTAGTGGAACTATAATGCACCAGCCATCCACCTTCAGTTTGCCCACACATAGTGAGCAGACCTATTTGTGAACTATGTTCAGTTTTTTCATTCATCAGCTAGCAATAAAAGCACCCTTCCCACCTTACCCCCATAATCATAGGTATGAGCTATTAGAGAGTCACAAATACAACAGTGATGAATGACATGAAGTTCTGGACTACTGCTTTTGCACTTACTTCCACTTCTGGCCTTACCCATGCTAAGTATCCTCCCTGGACTTATTGTTCTCCCTTATGATGTATTGCTATTATGTCTAGTTATGACTTGGTATATCTGACTGTATGGAACCAATGATGGGCAGATCTAGGAGTGTGGTCTTTTGATTTTTCAAGGTCAGAGATTACATTTTTGTTAGAATTCAGCAACATACCTCACAAATGCTGTCTGGTATGGAAAGATGCTGAAGTTTATGCACCAGATCCTTGGAAGATCTATATTGAGATTGGAGATTGCCATAATCTTAACAAAGCATCTTTTCCCATGATAGAAGCATCTCATCCCTTAGGCTCTGCCGAGAATTGTGGCCAAAGTAGCATAACTATTTTCATGACAGCCTGGACTTGATGCAGAACAATTTCTTGCTCTGAGCCCACCTCAAAGCTATATGCCTCTGGAACACTTGGACAATGGATTAGAATAGCATTTCTAAGTGTGGAATATCTTGTATCTAGAACATGCAAGGGCCTGACAGATGATTGAGTTTCATGCTTGGTGATGGGAGTTCTGAGGTGCAATAATTTTTCCTTGGTTTTTGAGACAATGTGCCAGCATGCCCCAGATGACATGGATCTCTTCATCCCCCTGAATTTCAAAGATGTGGGCCCCTAAATCTTCATAGAGTTTATCTTTCTTATCTTGGAGTGCATGCTGCTTACCAATGACAATTTTTGCTCATCTGGTCTGATTACTATGATATCATGAATGTAATATACCACTTAAATGTTCTATGGAATGTTCAAATGATCCAGGACCCTTTGAACTATATTATGGCAGAGACTAGAAGAGTTAACATGACTTTGGGCACCAATGTAAATGTATTTTGTTGTTCATCTCACATGGGTACTTCTGTTCCCTCTTTTGGATGGGAATGGAAAAGATGGGATTGGACAGATCAAGGACAACATACAATGTCCGAGGTCCAAGGGGCTATGCAGATCTGTTGAAGCAGAAATACCACATTTGGCAAATCAGTTCTGTTGAAACTACCACTTTTTGTGTTTGCATTAATTTACTGTCATTTGCTAGGATCCAAAGATATAACCTTGAGTCAGCCAACTCCCTTTGGCTGAGGGAAACTCCTGGAGAGAGACTCAGCTGTGAGTTATCTGCAGCCAATACTCCTAGCAGCTGGAAGAATGAGTGCGTCTCTCCAGAAGGTGGAATCTGGGCAACACACCACAGCATACACTACAGACAGAGTTTTTTTGATGATTCTTATACACAACAAAGTTTGAGTAGTCTCTTCAGGGAGAACAATCTATATTCTTCAGCTTTTAATTTAAAATCTGTTTTCTTAGTATGATTGGAAAATGTCCGATTTTTATTTATATTTCCTCTTTCAGTTTATTTTAGCCATCAGTTTCTGTCTTTGTGTTTTTTTTTTTAAAGTTTCTAAATTGTTATTTTAGAACTATTTTCTTTGTTTCAAATTTTAGTCATAGTTTTGTTCAGGAAAGTTGTCCAGGAGTTAAAGGAGAGCATAATTGAAATAGAAAAATTGGTATTTCCTATTTTTAAAATAGATATAATGATTCTTACCTTAACAACCACTCACTCATACCCATATACTTACTCCATATATAATACACACAACCCCCCACATACCATATAAGCTTACATATCTCACATACCAAACACATACACCTCACACATGCACATACACATACCTAGATAGGAATCCTCATGTGCCATCCCACTATACTTACATATCATTTTTTTTTTTTTGCAAAACACATATAATCTAGATTTTAAAAAATGAGAATTTTAAAAAAGTACTGGAAGGCCTTTCACTGGTTGTGCTGTTATTATTAAATAATAAAATAGCTAGCTATTATTTATGCAATGTTGCAGATTTAGATCCTATCTGTTAGTTCTTGTGAAAGGGATAACTTTGCCTAGCATAGTGGTTACTAACATGCACATTAGATCCAGATTTCTTGGGTTATGGGTGCTAGATGTACCTTTTTAATTTTTTCTTTTCCACTGAAACTTGTTTTTGGTAGGCAAGTAAGAAAACAAAAAAAAAAGGAAAAAAAAGAGAAAGAAATAAATAACATTATTTTGGAATTAACTTTGAGTCATCTCTAATTTAAATATAAAAATACCAACTATGAACTTCTTATATTGTTATTAGTAACACAATAATTGTGACATAGTACACCCCCAATCATGACATACCAAAGTGAGGAAACAATGCCGCTGAAAACCATTGCCTTAGTGCAAATCAAATTTGACTGTATATTAGAATCATTTGGAGTGTTTAAGCAGATTCAATATCTTCTCCTTTCTGAAGAAATCAAGATATAGAATAGTTCTTTCACTCTCAAGTTCCCCCATGTCCTTTTATAGTCAAATCCTCCCCACATACCCAAATTTTGGTGATCACTGATTTATTGTCTGTCTCTATAATTTTGCCTCTTCCAGAATGTCATAAAAAAAGAAATAATAAATAGCCTTTTGATCCTGGTTTCTTTCACTTCACACAATACATCTGACATTTATCTACGTTGTTGCATATACTAGTAGTTCATTCTTTTTTTTTCTATTTTTATTTTTTAATTTTTAATTTTTTATAAACATATTTTTATCCCCAGTGGTACAGGTCTGTGAATCACCAGGTTTACACACTTCACAACACTCACCAAAGCACATACCCTCCCCAATGTCCATAACCCCACCCCCCTTCTCCCAACCCCCCTCCCCCCAGCAACCTTCAGTTTGTTTTGTGAGATTAAGAGTCACTTATGGTTTGTCTCCCTCCCAATCCCATCTTGTTTCATTTATTCTTCTCCTATCCACTTAAGCCCCCATGTTGCATCACCACTTCCTCATATCAGGGAGATCATATGATAGTTGTCTTTCTCCGCTTGACTTATTTCGCTAAGCATGATACGCTCTAGTTCCATCCATGTTGTCGCAAATGGCAAGATTTCATTTCTTTTGATGGCTGCATAGTATTCCATTGTGTACACAGGCAGCAACCTCTTCGACCTCAGCCGCAGCAACATCTTCGTAGTTCATTCTTTTTTACTGCTGTGTTGTATTCTACTGTATGGCTACATCACAGTTTATTCATAGGTTGAAAGACTTTTTGCAGTTTTGTGATTATGGATAAAAGTGCTATCAGCATTTGTGCATGGGATTTTGTGTGAATGCAAGTTTTTATTTACTTGAGGAAATACCTAGGGATGGAACTGCTGGGTCATATGGTAAGTGTAGATTTAACTTTATAAAAATATACCCAACTATTTTCCAAGGTGGCTGTATCATTTTGCACCCTTCACCTGGCCCCAGCAATGCCATCACTTGCGTCCTGTGTCCTTGCCATCACTTGGTGTGGTCTCTATTTCAAATTTTTAAATTCTAATATGTGTACAGTGTCATCTCACTATGGTTTTAATTTGCATTTTCCTATAGCTAGTGATGTTTTAATGCACAGTTAGCTTTGAGAATCTGACTCTGAATCCCTGGTCTGTCACTTTCTAGTTGAATTACCTTTAATAGGTTATCCAATCTCTCAAAGCTTCAATTTTCTCAAAGAGACAAAAAATATTCTCTATCCCACAGTAATGATATGCTGTTCAATGTGAGAATTATGTAAAGAATTACAAAATGTCTGATATATAATATTCAACAAATATGTATGTTCATTATGTTTCTCAACTAATTCTGTTCTCAAAATTCCATCTTTTAAAAACAACACCTTCAGACACCATAAAACCTCCTGGACCCAGGTAAACACAAGCAGCCATTTGGTCATGTCCTAATAAATGTTTCAAGCCCCACTTACATGAGTACATGTTGCCCAATATACTCCCAAATTTTCAAGTCTAAGAAAAGTCACTTGCAGCCAATATGAGTGAGTTTGTGTTTTACCTGAAGCGTTATATGTTCTCTGTTCTTGTCTTTCTAGATAATGAAGGATGCATTAATGGTACCAATTACAAAGTGTGAATTTGATTTATAGGTCTTTGCTACTTTTTCCGTTAGTTGCCAAGCAATAGGAAAATCCACACACAGCAATCTAAAGACAATTTGGACTGAAATGGTTCTTTGCAATTTAGGCATTTAATTAGGGTTTTAAAGCTTAATTAAAAAGTTAAATCATTTGTCTTTATTTCTGAAACAGTGCTATTGTAGATGGTTCAATTATGTAAAATAAGACATAATAAGATACGTATTTCCTTGTCTGAAGTTATAGCATCATTCACACATAACAGCAGAGCCCCATAAAATGTATTTGAGAAGATAGAACAAAATTGAAATATGGAGCCATTAAATAGGTATTGAAAGTAACTTCTGGTCTGTAGAGTTGTTTTTCTCCCCTTTGTTTCATGGTCCTTGCAGCATATGAATTTTTTCTTCAAAATTTAAATGATAAGTAAAAAGATTTTAAGTGTTTAGTTATAATTCCATCCAGAATAATGTAATGAAACTGCTCATCAATCTTCAATTATTTAGCACTGGTAAAGAACCCACTTGTTACTGGGTAACCAGAAAGATTCTTCAGGTACATAAATGTACTTTCTAATTTTTAAGAAACTCTAACTAGGCCTCCTGCTAACCTAGGCCCTGGGCCTTTCCATTTCTGCAGATTCTTGGTTCATCCCTCCCTTTTCACATGTTCTAAAGGTTTAACCTTTTTTTTTTTCCTCTCAAAGCAAACTTGATTTTGTGGGGTGTCTTTTGCCTCACTGTCCTCCAGGGTAACCTGGAAAGGAGCCTTAGAACTATTGCTAATTTCTTTCTTTTCTTTTACTAAGTCGGAAGACTTTGGAATCAGTTTTAGATTCAAATGCCTGTTCTAATTGTCCTGCTGATTCTTATAGTAAGTGCTTTGTTATCATCAAGTTGGAGGATGAATCCTATATTGGTCTCAAATGCCTAAAGACTAAAAACTTTAGTTTTCTTTCTTTTTTTTTTAAAGATTTTATATATTTATTAGAGAGAGAATGTGAGAGAGAGAGAGAAAGAGCATGAGAGAGGAGAGGTCAGAGGGAGAAGTAGGCCCCCCTCTGAGCACGAAGCCTGATGTTGGACTTGATCCTGGGATTCTAGGATCATGACCTGAGCTGAAGGTTGTTGCTTAACCAACTGAGCCACCCAGGCACCCCTAAAAACTTTAGTTTTCAAGTAGAATTAATTTTATGGTCACCAAAGTACAAATTTTCTTACCACTCTGAGTTCTTTGAGGATACAATCTTTGTATCCTTTACTTTGTATATCTTTATCTCCAGTGTCCTGCACTCTGCCTATTAAATGTTTGCAGCTGAATGAAAGTTATAGGTATTCTTGGGAATATTTAAACAAAGGGGTGACATGATCAGATGTATAGTTAGAAAATTAATCTGTGGTTGTATTTAGGTTGGAATGAGAGGGGAAGTGACTGAAGTTAGAGGTTAGAGGACCCAGAATAAGAGTGGAGAAAATGTGGGGCACCTGGGTGGCTCAGTTGGTTAAGCAACTGCCTTCTGCTCAGATCATTATCCCAGGGTGCTTGGATTCAGCCCTGCATGGGGCTCCCTGCTCAGTGGGCAGGCTGCTTCTCCCTCTCCCTCTGCTGTTCTGCCTGCTTGTGCTTTCTTGCTCTCTCTGTCAAATAAATAAATAAAATATTTAAAAGAAAATAGTGGAGAAAATGGGCATAAAGTGATCTTATTAGAGGAATTTGACTTTGAATGGGTGAAGAAAATGTGATGTTGCCGTCATTGCTGCATTGTTGGTGGTAGCAGAACTTTTATTAGATAGAGGAGATTCATATATGTTTGAAGCCAGTGGAGAAATTGCTTAAATATATATATATATATATATATATATATATATATATATATATACACACACACACATACATGAGTGAGACTGAAGATAGAAAAGTGAGGGGGGGTATGAAGTGATTCCTGAAGGAGTCTTGAAAATGAATAGGCAGTTCTTCTGTGAAAAGAAGAAAGTATCAGTTTAGAAAAAATATTGAGGGCTGTGAGTATGAGTGTGTATGTGTGTATGTGTGTAGACTTTGGAAGGAGGAGCTGTTGGAAGTTGAGGTAATTGGTGTCAAATGGCCTAGATTAGTGGCTGCACATTAGAATCACTTGGGGAGTTTTAAAAAAATACCGGTATGTAGATTCCGTGTTAGCCCAATTAAATCAGAACCTCTCAGGGATGGAACTCAGACCCCAGTGTTTTTAAACACTCCCAAGGTGAGTTGAATATTCAACCACGGTTGAAAGCTGCTGGCCTATATTTCTTAGTAACATGGAAAGAATGCCTTCTGCTGTGAGTAAGGGAAGTAGTGTAAGAATAAGATCCAGCTTAGAATAGGGATTATTTAAGTGACTGAGAAAATTTAAAGTGAAGTCAATAAACTATACTGAAAATGTATTGAGGAGTCAGAAGACCCAAATTTTACCAAGTGGTTTGAAGCATAGAAGATCTAATCAATGTGACATTGTAAGGCTCTTTTGAAATGCTTCACACCTAAGAAGGAGGGAAAATAAACATTAGGGTCATTCTGGTTAGGGAATTGTCATTGCTAATAACTCCCAAATCACTTGGCATTAGAATAACCTGAGAATCTTCAGAAAAATCCAAATTCCAGGACCCTACCCCCAGTAAGCTTCTATTAGTGGATTAGGAGATCTGGATTGGAGCTGGCAATCTGCAGTTTTAAGCAGCACCCTGGTAAGTGGGGCATGCAGGGCAACTGGAGTTTAGGAACAACTGAAATAGAGAGTAGAGAGAATGTCAAGGAAGAGTAGGGGGAAATTGTGATTACAGTGCATTTATTGCTGAAATAATAGACCCTGAGGGTTTGTAGGGAGACAAGTAGATTCAGAAATGCATAGAAGAATAGCAAGCTGAGAAGGAGGTAAAGAGGTAAGTCACGGTAGGGCACTGCAATGGATTGAGTGCTTGTGTACCCACAAAATTCATATATTGAAATCCTAACCCCAGTTTGATGGTGTTGGGAGGTGAAGCCTTTGGGAGCCAATTAGGTCATGAGGATGGAGCCCTCATGAATGAGATTAGGAACCTTATGTAAAAAAGGATCCCAAGAACTCCCTTGTTCCCTTCCTACCATCTGAGGGTATAATGAGAAGTCAGCAGTCTGCAGCCCGGGAGAGGACTCTCATTAGAACCGGACCATACTGGTATATGCTGATCTCAAACTTCCAGCCTCCGAAGCAAATTTCTGGAACAATTTTCTCTTGTTTCTAAGCCACTCAGTAATCTGGTATCGCAGCCCAACTGACTAAGACAGGAGCAGAAGCGTATTGCTGGCAGAAGGTGAAAGGAGGATTTCGAGGCAATGAGGTATTCCCACAAGAACAACGTCTTGAGAATGTGGTCAGAGAGAAACGTTCAAAGTGTTTGATCTTGGGTTTTATCTCAGATGTCCTTGTTTCAAACCTGTCCCTCTTACCTGAGATAGAAAAAAGAGCCCAAGAAAACTGAGGAGAGCACTGTATTAGTTTTCCAGAGATATTGTAACAAACACCATAGACTGGTTGACTTGAACAACATTTATTTCTCATAGTTCTGGAGGCTGGGAAGCCCAAGATCAAGGTGCCACTCAGGAAGGTTAGTAGTGAGAGCTTTCCTCCTGGCGTGTAAATGGCCACCTTCTCACTTGTTGGGGCACTTGTTGGGGCAGGGGTAGATAGAGAAGAGAGTGAGAGTACTCTCTGTGTCTCTTCTTACAAGGACACTAATCCTGTCACATTAAGGATCATCCCTTATGGTCTCATTTAACCTTAATTACTTCCTCAGAGGTTCCATCTGCAGATAGAGCCACACTGGGAGTTAGGGCTTCAACATATGAATTTTAGGAGGACACAAACATTTAGTCTATAACATAAGGGGACACAGTTCAGCCTATAACAGACATATAGTGATGAAGCTCTCTGCTGAATGAAAAGAAAAACATAAATATGCTTTTTCATTGGGTGTTTAGATATCAAGGCAAATTTTCTAACAGTTTCATAACTCAAGCCTAGGTTAGAGATGAGGAGCATTTGTGAAATTAGCTCCTCAAGCAGTTCTATGATGCTTACTAGTTCTTGACCTTGTCCTTCTGTATCAGTGACTGCTGTGAGTGTGCACTGCCTGCTAAAAGCATTAAGGATGTTGGACCTGGCTTGAAAATACGAACCAATTTCCTTTTTGAACCTGCATTAGAAAACAAATTTGGGTTGCTAACATCATAATGGTTAGTATCCAAATGAGAATTTTTATAGAAAAATTATAAGTTATATTGTTTATTGATTGGATATTCTTATCAAAACTGTCTAACAATGTAAGGAAGGATCTATGGTATTTTAATGACTTGAGTTTGATATTAATTACTCTCCTGTTTGTTTTCTAAATACTGGAGGAGAAAATTATACTCATTATCACCTCTCAGAGTTTATTCCAGAAGCTTTCTGAAACCACAGCTGTGTAGAAATTGGATGTAGGCCCAGAGGTGCCATAGTTTTATCTTAAAAGTTTCCTTAAAAAACAAACAAACAAACAAGCAAACAAACAAAAATAAACTCTTCTGATGTATAATCTGCATGCCATAAAATTAATTCATTTTAAGTGTACAAATTAATGATCAGCAACAACAAAGTCATGTGAGGATGAATGCAGAGACTGGGGTATTGCATCTACAAGCCAAGGAACATGGAAGATTGCCAGCAAAAGAACAGAAGGCAGGGGAGTGGCATGGACCAGATTCTTCCTCACAGCCCATGGAAGGAACCAATCCTGCAGACACCTTGATCTCAGACTTATAGCCTCCTAAACTGTGAGACACTGTATTTCTGTTAAGCCATCCGGTTGTGGTGCTTTGTTATGACAGCCCTGGAGAATTAATACACCAGGCTTTTATTAACTTGTCTGTGCCTCATTTGCCTTATACATAAAGTAACAATGATAATAATATTTATTTTCTAAGTTTTTATGAACATGAATTGAGCTAATGAGTATAAAGTGCTTGGAAGCGTGCCTGCCACATAGAGGCAAAGGGCAGATATTACTAGTTGGTTGAAACAACAACCATTCCCATTTCCTTCTTCTTTGCTAAATACTAAATAACATCCTACTTGTAAGATGAGTTTTCTGCTTATTTGAAGATCAATAATTTCCTGCTGATAAAACAGGAACAGAAAACAGGTTTTTTTTTTTTTTTTTTGGCTGAGCATGATAGAAGTCACAGGTTATAAAAAAGAAGATAAACCGAAGTAGCTAGTTTCAGAAAGTTAAATTCCCCGTCCCCACCCTGAGTCAATCCCAGACATTAGGGGTTTTGTTTAGTTTTATTTTGTTTGTTTTTGTTTTTGTTCTGTTATTTTTGTTGTTCTTAGTTTTTTTGTTCTTTCTTTTTTTTAGACGGTGGTGGGGGAGAGAGAGTGAGGGTGCACAGGGTTGGGGCAGAAGAAAAGAAGAAGAGAGAGAGAATCTGAAGCGTGCTCCATGACCATTGCTGTGGAGAGCTGATGCAGGGCTCCACACAGTGCTTGATGCAGGGCTTGATCTCATAATCCTGAGATCATGACCTGCATGTAAATCAAGAGTCCAATGCCTAACTAACTGAGCCACCCAGGCACCTGAAGAGATTATTTTTAAAAGAAGGAGTTGTGATTCAAAGTGTGTGAGAGGCCAAATGTCAATACTTTTAGAAAAAGGAAACATAGTTCATTAGACACATGAGTGTGAGCCAAAGGATGCAAAGTTTTAGGTAGCCAACTTCTTCATCCTCTATGATCATGGTGCCAGTGTCTTCACGAAGCTGTTTTAAATTGAAATGTTTTATTCCTGTGCTTTAACTATTTCTGAGTTACCATACCAGTTTATCTTATTAACTCAAAGTTGAGTAGGCCTTGGGGAATGAAATACTTCTTGGGTTTAATTTGCCAGAAGGCGATTGGCAGTAAAGATTATGGGAGGAAAAAGTCTCAAAATGATGTTGCAGTTGGTAGGAGTGAGGGATTTTTAGGCAATCCAGGGGAGAGCTTGGTAGGTGAGGACTGCAGCTGGAGTGAGGGGATTCCAAGAGACGCCATAATAAAATACCACCAACGGGGTGGCTTAAAACAAGAGAAACTTATTCTCTCGCAATTCTGAAGGCCAAAGTCCGTCCAAAATGTGGGCAGAACTTTTCTCTCCCTGAAGGCTCTAAAGAGGATCTGTCCTTATCTTTACTTAGCTTCTGGTAGTTGCCAGCAATCTTTGGCATTCCTTAGCTCGTATATATCACTCTAATCATTGCCTCTGTCATCACATGGCAGAATCCAAATTTCTGAATCCAAATTTCTTCCTTCTTATAAGAACACCAGTCATTGATTAGAGCCTGCCCTAATTCAACATGACCTCAGCCTACTTTGATTGCATCTGCAAATAACTCACTTCCAAATAAATTCATATTCACAAATTCTAGGTACATATGTATTTTGGGGGATACCATTTAGCCCATATAGTCAGTTTACTCACTATAAAAATAAAGCTTTAGAATAATCATCCCTCAGTTTCCTCATCTTTAAAGTGGGGAAGAAAATAGTTTCCTGAAGGTCATTGTGAGATGTTTTTTGTTCATTTTTTCCCCATTTTTATCTTCTTTGCAATACCCTCATTTCCTCTGGAGGAATTATTGCTTCCTCAGTGAGCTGAGTTTAGTGGCTTGGTAATCATGGGCCCACTCTTCCTTTGCTGATGGGCATCTATGTGATCCAATGAATATCAATTGGATGGGTCCTTTGGAAGTCGAATTTTTTTTATAATTAAAAAAAAATTTTAAACATATAATGTGTTATTAGCTCCAAGGGTACAGGTCTATGAATTGCCAGGTCTACACACTTCACAGCACTCACCATAGCACATACCCTCCCCAATGTCCATAACCCCACCACCCTCTCCCTACTCCCCTCTCCCAGGCCATCCTCAGTTTGTAAGAGCGGGTTAGCATAAGAATGGCCATCTTCAAGGCCGGGAAGCCATTTTACTGAGCATCCCTAACCAGCCCACACTGCATAGGTGACTTGAGATAAGAGAAACTACCTAAAACCCACCATATACCATCAGGGTGGTTAGGTGATGGCACCCACAGGGACCAGATGTTAAAGAAAACAAATAGTTAACTTGAGATCACAATCTCAAGTGATCACAAGAAACAGTTAACAGAGATCACAATCCTGCAAGACAGGAGTCTCCCTTGGTTTGCAAATGTCATGGTGATTTACAACAAAAAGGCTGTCTTTTCAATGGCCCAATTTCCAGAGACAAATGACTCAGTTCCTCAAGGCCTAAGGTCACCCTCCCCACCATAAAACCGAAGGAGACTGAGGCACAAGGAAATGTAAATAAAGTTAAATTTCTTATAAATCTAAATCTCACTTAACCACCAGGGTGATGCTGGGATGGCAAAAAGTTAAACAAAGTTAAAGTTAAACTGTCAAAGTGGGGTGCAAGATACGTATGTAGCTATGAAAAAGTGCCTTAAAAATGCTATATAAACCCTTGGCTTTGAGTGCTCGGGGTCGTTGTTGAAACCTGGTGTGCCAGGCAGATACTTGGACCCCAGCTTGCTGGAAATAAACCTCGCTATGTGACTTGCATTATCGAGAGTGTTCTCTATCTAATTGAGGGATGGTCGACTCTGTACCCTAACAAGTTTATTTTGTGACATTAAGAGTCTCTTATGGTTTGTCTCCCTCCTGATCCCATCTTGTTTCATTTATTCTTTTTCTAACCCCCAAACCCCCCACGTTGCATCTCCACTTCCTCATATCAGGGAAATCATATGATAGTTGTCTTTCTCCAATTGACTTATTTCGCTAAGCATAATACCCTCTAGTTCTATCCACATAGTCGCAAATGGCAAGAATTTATTTCTTTTGATGGCTGCATAGTATTCCATTGTATATATATATACCACCTCTTTATCCATTCCTCTGTTGATGGACATCTAGGTTCTTTCCACAGTTTGGCTATTGTGGACATTGCTGCTATAAACATTTGGGTGCATGTGCCCCATCAGATCACTACATTTGTATCTTTAGGGTAAATACCCAGTAGTGAAATTTCTGGGTCATGGGGTAGCTCTATTTTCACTTTTTGAGGATCCTTCATGCTGTTTTCCAGAGTGGCTGAACCAGCTTGCATTCCCACCAACTGTGTGGGAGGGTTCCACTTTCTCCACATCCTCGCCAGCATCTGTCATTCCTGACTTGTTAATTTTAGCCATTCTGACTGTGAGGTGGTATCTCATTGTGGTTTTGATTTGTATTTCCTTGATGCTGAGTGATGTGGAGCACTTTTTCATGTGTCTGTTGGCCATCTGGATGTCTTCTTTGCAGCAATGTCTGTTCATGTCCTCTGCCCATTTCTTGATTGGACTATTTGTTCTTTGGGTGTTGAGTTTGCTAAGCTCTTTATAGATTTTGGGCACTAGCCCTTTATCTGATATGTTGTTTGCAAATATCTTCTCCCATTCTGTCAGTTTTCTTTTGGCTTTGCTAACTGTTTCCTTTGCTGTGTGTGCAAGAGCTTTTGATCTTGATGAAGTCCCAATAGTTCATTTTTGCCCTTGCTTCCCTTGCCTTTGACGATGTTCCTAGGAAGAAGTTGCTGTGGCTGAGGTCAAAGAGGTTGCTGCCTGTGTTCTCCTCAAGGATTTTGATGGATTCCTTTCTCACATTGAGGTCCTTCATCCATTTTGAGTCTATTTTTGTGTGTGGTGTAAGGCAATGGTCCAGTTTCACTTTTCTGCATGTGGCTGTCCAATTTTCCCAACACCATTTATTGAAGAGGCTGTTTTTTTCTATTGGACATTCTTTTCTGCTTTGTGAATTTTTAAAAAGACTTTATTTATTTATTGAGAGTGAGCAAACAAGAGCGCACAATCAAGGAATGAGCAGGAGGAATGGGAGGAGCAGACTCCCTTGGTGAGCAGGGAGCCAGAGGTGGGCCTTGATCCCAGCATTTTGGGATCATGCCTCAACCAAAGGCAGACACTTAACCAACTGAGCCCCCCAGGTGTCCGTGGAAGTCTAATCTTGTCCACAAGTATAAAAAGACTAAAATGGATGGAATCTGTATAATCGTGGTTAAGAGCATTTTAGAGATAGGTCATCTATATTTGAATCTCGACTCTCTTACCAGCTGTGTGGCTTTGGGATATATTTAGCCTGACTATGCCTCAGTTTCCTCATGTATATAATGAGAATAATAGTACCTATTTCATCCAGTGCTAGGTACTGTGCCTGGTGTTATGTATACATCAGTGAATAAAACACACATTGTTTTTGCCTTTGTAGAGATTTTTAACTTTAAAGAGATACAAACACAGAGAAATCAATATTTATTACAAATTGTGATATGTGAATGTGTTATGTAAAATAATGACATTTAGTACATAGTTAACCACATGTCAATAAATATGCATATTTATTCATTTATTTTGGTAGCAGTGTTCTGACTACGAATTATTGCTATAGTTTCTGATTCCTAGCTCTCTAGAGATATCATTGCTTCTGTTTTTTTTTAAATTGTGTTATGTTAGTCATCATACAGTACATCATTAGTTTTTGATGTAGTGTTCCATGATTTGTTATTTATATATAACACTCAGTGCTCCATTAAATCCATGCCCTCCTTAATACCCATCACCAGGCTCATTGACCCCCTCTTCCTCCACTTCGAAAACTCTTGATTTGTTTCCCGGAGTCCATAGACTCTCATGGTTTGCTGGGTCATAGGGTAGCTCTATTTTTAATATTTTGAAGAACCTCCACACTGTTTTTCAAAGTGGCTGTACCAATCTGCATTCCCACTAACAATGTAAGAGTGTTCCCTTTTCTCCACAACTTCTCTAACATTTGTTGTTTCTTGCCTTGTCAATTTTTGCCATTCTAATTGGTGTAAAGTGGTATCTCAGTGTAGTTTTGATTTGAATTTCCCTGATGGCTAATGATGATTAATACTTTTTCATGTGTCTTTTAGTCATTTGTATGTCTTCTTTGAAGAAGTGTCTGCTCATGTCTTCTGCCCATTTTTGACTTGATTATTTTTCGGGTGTTGAGTTTGAGAAGCTCTTTATACATCTTGGATATCAGCCCTTTGTCTGTAGTGTCATTTGTAAATATCTTCTCCCATTCTTTAAGTTACCTTGTTGTTTTGTTGACTGTTTCCTTATCTTGATGACGTCCTAAAAGTTCATTTTCACTTTTGTTTCCATTGCCTTTGAAGAGGTGTCTTGAAAACAGTTTCTGTGGCTGATGTTAAAGAGATTACTGTCTCTGTTCTTCTCTAGGATTTTGATGGGTCCGTGTCTCACATTGAGGTCTTTCATCCATTTCGAGTTTATCTTTGTGTATGGTGTAAGAGAATGGTCCAATTTCATTCTTCCAATTTTCCCAGCACCATCTATTGAAGAGACTGTCTTTTTTCCATTGGATATTTTTTCCTGCTTTGTCAAAAATTATTTGACCATAGAGTCAGGACCCCCTGGGGCTGGCGCCTGCTGCTGCCACTGCAGCCACCTCCACTGCTTCCACCACTGCCAGGGCTGAGAGGACCTGGCATGGACTCGAGTTGCTTCTGTTCATTGTTGAACAGAAATCGTTTTTGGCCCTTTCCGTTGAAGCTGAGAAAACTTCGGTATACTTCTCCTAAACTTCCTATTGCTTAATTTAGTCAGAGCTGTTTTCTATTGCTGACAACCTAAGACCTCTAACTGATATAGTACCACTTCATTGGGTTGCTGTAAGGATTAGTAAAACCATCTATATTAAGCATGTACATTCTTAATCCACATTAATTCTGGGAGGGGCAGCCTGGCATATTGAAAACAGAAAGGATAGAGTCAGATGAGAGTGAGATGATAAACAGAAGTAAACAGAAAAACATTGCAAATGAATTTAGTGTAATGGAGACCCAGAGGACTGGCATGATGATATAGGAGGACTAGCTTTCATTTGTAGTGTTAAAAGTTTCAGAGTGGTTGACAGGTCAATCTGAAAAACTCAAGACTTGTGGACTTGAATGGATATATTAAAGGTATTGTTTTACTGCTGGCAGTATTGCCCCAAAAGATTTAACATAGTATATGTAGTCCCATTCAGAAGCAGACACTTTCTTCTTTTTTTGTATTACCTGGGGAATCATTCTATTAAAAAAAAACCTTTAAAGAAAATGGTCTTTGTTTTTGGAATAAAGGACTATGAAAGGAAAACTAATAAAGAATGGTAGCACTGTTTGACACCAATTCATGTAGACTCATTATTCTAAAGTGTGAAGGTATGCATTTTAAAGCCAGGAGGAAAAGTAATATTGTGCTGATAGATGCAATATCATAAATATGCACATGCATATTCATATGTTGCCAATTATTCTTTTGAAGCTGTGTAAATTATGCATTTTAAATGAAGAACTGAAAACAGGATACACAAGGAAAACTCTAAAACATTCTGAGATAAAAATTAAATGACAGAGAAAGATTGTGAAAGCTCTTTTTCCATCATTTCTTCTATTCCATTTCTAATCACTAAATCCTAACTATCTCAATATCCCAGTTATTTTTTCAGCATCAGGAAAACAGGAGTACCCCAGCCTTTATTTGTTCCCAGTGCTAAGCTCAGGCTTTTGAAGATAAATTCCCATCTTGAATTGAAGGGCTAACACAATGGTCAGCTGCAACACTTTTTACCATTCCATCAGGTAATCAACATTCATTCATTTATTCCACAAGTCTTTATGAAGCCTGTGTTATTTTTGCCTGGTACTGTCCTTGATACTGAGTAAGCATGGTAAATAAATACAGTCTTGTACAGACAGAGCTTTCAAGCTTATCAGGAAGACAGACAGTAAAAAAAGAAATGGAGGAATATGTATTTTTAAGTTGTGGCATGTGCTAATGAATCGAAGGTGAGTATGGGGAGCAAGAAGGATGTGGAGCAAGGGGTGGAGTGGCGCTGGAGAAGATAGACCTATTTAGATGGGATGTATTTGGCAATAAAACCTTCTCTGTAAAGTGAAGGATGCAGATTTGAGTAACACCGGTCTCAGGCCACAGGAAGATCATTCTTAGACATTGAAAAGGCAATTAAGTTGTCTGTGGCTAGGATGCTGAGGTCAGAGTGCCTGTGTGTGTGCAGGCTGCTTTTGTGGCACCAGCATTGCTTTGGTTGGTGGCTCCTGCACATTTTTTTTTTTTTTTTAAGATTTTGTTTATTTATTTATTTGACAGACAGAGATCACAAGTAGGCAGAGAGGCAGGCAGAAAGAGAGGAGGAAGCAGGCTCCCCGCTAAGCAGAGAGCCCGATGTGGGGCTCCATCCCAGGACCCCAGGATTATGACCTGAGCCGAAGGCAGAGGCTTTAACCCACTGAGCCACCCAGGCGCCCACATTTTTTTTTTTAAACGATTCTCCACATCTCCTGTTTTAATGAAGGGACAATTTGAACTTAGTGGAATCAGGAGAAGGTTGGGGCTTAGTTTCTCTGGCCCTCCAATGACTATATTTCTTAGGGGAGACACACTGGTGGAAACCCTGTGGCAGAGGTCCTAGTTCTCTGGTTTTGGTATCTCCCTCATCAGTCCTTTCTAGTATCACTTGCCTTCTGACACCTTGTCTGTCCTGGGCTCGAGAGATAACAAACTGTCAGCCTTCCTGTGGGCTTTGCTTATGTGTTCCAGGTAACACTTCCTATCCCCTGAACTCTCACATCTATTTAGCCTCTTCCCCTTAACAGTGTTGGCCTTATTTCTCCTCATTAAAAAATAAAATAAAATAAAAAGTTTAAAAAGGTAATTCTCGTAAGACAGAAAGTGCTAAGTTATTTATTAATAAAAATTAGGGCAGAGGACACAGAAAGTACTTCTGGAAACTGAGAGATAAAGGTATAATGATTAATTCTGGTATCTAGAGGTAAGCATCAGGAAATATTCTCCCAAATATTCCCCTACCTTCTGCATCTTGCCCTAAAAGATTCTAGTTGGTAGGTTTCTTATGCTTGATCTTAAGTCTCTGGTTAGACTTCACAGAATCCAGGAGGTTTAAAAGTTGGTGCATACTTTAAAAATGATTGTAATTTCTTAAATTGTGATACATTACCTCAGTAACTCTCCTATATCCTTCCTCCCCTTTCATGGCTCTGATTGGAATGAAAATTTATATAGTGAGAGATTAGATAAAGGAAAGAGGAGTCTATTTTCAAGGATGCAGCCGGGAGAGAGTAAGATGATATTGAGATCTCCTGGACTACACAAGACTGAACCTTATTAAAGTATCTACAGAAACCTTTAAGATTTACTAATGGGTGTGGAGATCCACTTTGTGACTGCTCAAGAGCATTGCTTATTAAACCTGACACCTACTAATCTTGGTTAGCTTGCCTGCGTCTCTCCTTGCTCTCTGCTTTATGGGGATCAGTTTCAGATTCCATCTGGGAAACTCCTGAAACGCCTAAGACAACAAATATCAGGGACACCTGGATGGCTCAGTTGGCTACATGTCTGCGTCCGGCTCAGGTAATGATCTCAAGGTCCTGGGATCTAGCCCTCCATCGAACTCCTACTCAGCAGGGAGTCTGCTTCTCTCTCTCCCTTTGCCTTTGCCCCCTACTCATGCACCTTCTCTCTCAAATAAATACAATCTTTAAAAAAAAGATGATGAATATCAAGTCTGTACCTCCATTACCTGAAGTTTATGGTCTAATTTCTAAAGATTCAGTAAAGAGGAAGCACCCGTGTGGAAGTAGATGGATGGCAGCAGTGAAACATAAACAAAAGAAAAGTGCTCTCTAGAGAATGTTGCCCTACATCAAGAACTTCATTTGTCCTTTTCTGTGATGGGTAAGTCTATAAAGTGAGAAGGGTTCATAAGTACTCCTACTCTGATTCTACCTGTATATATTGGACTCACTCAACCAACTCCCTTGGCTCTGATTCCATGCTCACCAAGGAACCATGTGATGATAACTTAGTTTCTCAAATAGATCTGCCTGTGGTGAAAGGATGCTTTGTCATACCAATAGACACATTTCAGATGAACATAACAGTCATGTTTCTTACTGAAAATGAACAAACTGGGTCCCAATTTGTACTTAAGTTATTTGTGAGTTTGGTTTTCTATAGTTATTTTCCCTGCACCTAATCAACTTTATGACAAGGTTGTAATAAATGTACTGCACTTTCAAAGCTAGGATTAGAACTGTAGCCATGGTAACCTTCCCCATTTTCCCTGACATCCTTATAGTGCAGCTATTTAACTTTAACACATAGATGTCCATAGGACAATGGAAAAACCGTTGGATCTTTGGGTATTTGTGGTCGAGACAGCATTTTCCATTCTTCTTTATGTGTGTGCGTGTAAAGGAAAAACTCCAACCTTATAGAAGATGGTAAGAAGTAAACGTACCATCACTTCATAAATGATTAGACAATAGATAAGAGCAAGACAGTTTAAATCTCACAGTACAAGAAAAAAGCATCCTGTTCCCCTGCCTTCAAGTCCCATGGGGAGAGGCAATGAGCCCAGATGGATGCTATGCATGTGGTAAATTGCATTGTCCTTGAAGTTTGGCACACTCAGCAATAAAGTGCATGGACTCTCAGGGCCTATGGAGGACTGCCTTTCCTGACAGTGAGTACTCCAAAGAACTAGGGCAGGGAAAAGAATTCCAAGAAGGGAAATAGGTGTGCAAATCCTGTGAAGAGAGTTAGCACCTGCCAGTTTAGCTGCAGTAGAGGGTCACTCAGAGAATTCAGAAGACACAGCCAGTAAAGAAGTTTGGGATCAGATTCTAAAGGTATTATCACCAGCTATAGGGTTCTAAATTTCTGAAGAGTTTTAGAGAATCACTCTGTGGAGTCTTAATCTCCTTACTATATAAAAAGAAAATGAGCACAGGTAAATGTCTGATAATACTGTAATCACTTAGTGGTAGAACAGGAAGCAATTCTAATTTCTGAGAGATAATAATTTGTTGATTCATAGATTTATAATTCACAGTATAATTTTTAATAACACAATTTTTCCAAAATGAGTGTCTAGTCCACATAGTTGAAGATTTAAGAATCTGCAGAAGTTCTGAGAAATGAAGATGTTTATTCTCTTCCTCCTTAACTCTACTCCTATGCTCTGGGACTGGGTACATTTTGCTCCTGAGATACGCAGCACACAGACTTGCAGTGATTTTATGTGGTTAAAGCTTTGGGCTATATTGAAGTCCTTTAATAGAATTGCATAGGCTTCCCCAAACCCAGTCTTCCCTGGACCACAGGCCACATGGAATGCACTGATGGAGCTGAGGGATGAGGATTGGGAGACATAGGATGAGAATTCTGGCTCTCCTGACCCCAAGAGGTAGTTAACATCTTATCTTTGCACCATTGGCTCATGAGACAAGAAGCCACTTTGTCAAGTTCCAACCCCTGCAAGATTCCAACACCAGACTTGAGTTCTAATGAAAAAAATACCTGCCCATCCCAACCAGGAAGGGCTGAATTAGAGTCAACAGTTAGAACGTGTGCCAGTGAAATAGGATTAAAAGAGGATGAAAAGAATAGAGAATAAGGAGCTCAGAGACATGATCTTCTAGTATTCTCTTCCTACCTTGTAGGACATGAATAAGCAATCTGATCACAAGAAATATCACATCAACAATGGGACTGATTTCTTGTCTATTAGAGTATAAACATCTATTAGGTCAGGGACCTTTCACTATGTTCACTACTAATCCCTGAAGCATCAAGCATACTGACTGATACATACTAAATAATCAGTAAATGGTGTTTTAGTGAATGTATAAATGAAGGGCCATCACTCTTTCTTTTTTACAGTTTTATTGAGATATAATTGACATGTATCACTGTATAAATATAAGGTATAGATCATAATGGTTTGGCTTATATATATTGTGAAACTATTGCTGCAATCAGTTTAGCTAGCATCTATCATCTCACACAGATCCAATAAAAAAACAAATTTTTCCTTGTTATAAGAACTCCTAGGTTTTACTTTCATATGTGTCATATACCAGTGTTAACTATAGTCATCATGTTGTATATTATATCCCTAGTACTTACTTGTCTTATAACTGCAAAGTTGTATCTTTTAATTGCTTTCCTCCAATTCCCCCTTCTCCAATCTACCTCTGATTACAAATCTGTTTTATTTTTCTGCATTTTTTTTTTTTTAAGATTCCACACGTAAGTGAGGTCATCTGGTATTTGTCTTTCTCTGTCTTACTTCGTCTTTTTTTTTTTTTTTTTACTTAACATTTTTATTACTTTAACATTCCTTTAAATGTCATCCATGTTGTCATAAATTCCAGGGTTTCCTTTTTTTTTTTTTTTTGTTTAGTGGCTGAATAACATTATACTGTGTTTATATACCACAACTTTATCCATTCATCCATTACTGAATGCTTAGATTATTGCCATATCTTGGCTACTGTAAATAATTCTGCTATGAACATCAGGGTGCAGATATCTTTTGGTTTTGTTTCTTTTGGATAGATTCCCAGAAGTGGAATTTCTAGATCATTTGGTGATTCTATTTTAATTTTTTGAGGATCCTCCATACTGTCTTTACCAGTTTGCTTTCCCACCAACAATGCACAAGACTTCTTCTTTGTCCACATTCTCACCAGCATCTGTTATCTCTCAACTTTTTGATGATGGCAAGTCTATCAGGTCGAGGTGATGTATCATTGTGGTTTTAACTTGCATGTCTGTAAGAATGAGTGCTATTGAGTATCTTTTCATGTATCTATTGGCCATTTATGTATCTTTTTTTTTTTTGGAAGACTCTCTACTCAGGTCTTTTGCCCATTTTAAAATTGGATTATCATTTTTTTTTGCTATTAAGTGTATGAGTTCTTTGTATATTTAAGATATTAACCCCTTATCAGATATATGGTATACAAATATTCTGAATCTGTAGTTATTTTTTCATTTTGTTGATTTTTTTTTCTGTATAGGACCTTTAGTGTGATGTAGCCCTTCTTGTTTTTTTTTTTAATTATTTATTTTTATTTTAATGCTTGTACGTTAGATGTCATACCAAAAATTATTAATGGATTCTCCCTCTATGTTTCCTTCTAAGAGTTTCATGGTTTTAGGTCATATGTTGACGTTTTAAACCCATTTTTGAGTTAATTTTTGTGAGTCTACAACTTTTTCCATGATAAAACTCTCAGTTGCCTTTTGTGTCTTATATTTAATTTAAAACACCCACAACCTATCCTATGGTGATAGTGCCACTCTCACTTCTATATGGAATTTTCCTAGAAAAATAATTCTAACTATGGAGTTCACTGCTCTTGTTCCTGCTTTCTTAAACAAACTCTGAGGAAACAATGACAAAATTTGTAGCAACTCCACTTCTCAACCTGAATGTCCCAAGGTTATTTTTCTTGCAGGGGCATTAGTAAAGCTTGCAAAATCTGTACAAAATCTCCATTACAAATGAACTCAGCCTGGCCTAAGGGAACCAAAAAGCCCAGGAAGAACACATACACATTTTTTTTTTTTTTAAAGACATTTAGCATCATATCTGTTTTCTAAGTAGACAAGACATACAGATATTGAGTCAATTCTCAACATGCTTCAGAAAGAGCAAAATATAGTCCAGTTTGATCATATCAACTATCACATTTAAAATTATATAAACAAGCAGCATTTGGTTTCAAGGCAAAACTGTGAGAAGAAACTAAATGTTAACTTTCAGGAAAGAAATGAGAAACAAATAGAGATATAGGTCTTGGCAGTAAGAACCTTAGACATTTAACCAATAGCATGTATTCTTGTCAACTTTACCACCCTTATGATTTTCTTTTATTTTACTCTGATTTCATCCTTCTGAGTGATCTGGTTTTCCATTACTGTTGTTTTGATTTAGCCACAATCTCTATTTAAGGTCTTTCTGGTTTATAATTTAAAGTCAGAGTGAATAAGAATACAGTTGGGATTAGTTTTTAGAGCAGTTTCAGAACATGTGATTTAGATACATCTAATATTTATCATCTTTTAGGTGCCAGGCAACTGCTTAGAACTGGGAATAGATGGCTTAGTGAGACAGACATAGCCCTTGCCCTCCCAGAATTTCTAATTTAGTAAGAATAAGTCCTATAGTTCACAATAACACATTGTGATATGGTCTGTGACAGTGAAAGTCACAGAGGAAGATAGGGAGGACATCCTAGAGAAAGTGGATTATGAATTGAAGAGGAGGATTTAGGTAAAGGAGGAGTGACATATGTGGAGCAGGGATATTAACAGGGACATCATGCACAAAAATGCAGAGGAAAAGGTAGCAAATTGGGGGAACAGATCTAGGAGATTGAATGACCAGGCCACCACATGAGATTATGGTCTCTGGGCTCTGTACAAAAACATCAGTTGTGGGTGAATGTAAAAATATAGCCAACACTCCTTTCCAAGACTTTCACTCAGACATGAAGCTGAATCTGCTCTGAGAAACTGATGTCTTTTCTAATCTGTACTGAAGTATCATTTGAGCTAATTGTGGCGCTATAAAGTGGTAGGCTGGGGTCAGATTGTGAAGGGTTTTGTAAGTTTGGGACCTGAGTCCTGAGAGTAGTGGTGGGAGCAAAAGGGGGAATTCATTCCTTTAAGCAGGAGAATGACAGATTAGATATGCATTTTAGAAATATGCATATCTTTTAGAAATTATCTCCTGGAAGATGATTTAGATGGGAGGCAGGGAGATTGATGGGGAGACTACAGTAGTATCCCAGAGAAGAGGAAAGGGGAACCTAAACTTGGCAAGGGTGGCATGGAGAGAATTGATTGATGTTTGATTGGAATTTGGAGGCTTGGAGAAGGTGAAGGGATAAGTACTATGTCCAGGATAGAGCCTTGAGCAACTGAGTTGACTGTGCTATTTCTGGAGATAGGAGAGCAGTTTAATGGAGAAACACTGACTTTAGGTTTGGACACAATTGAATTTTAGTTTTTTATGGTGCATTTTTCTTGCACGTAGTTGGATATGTGCATCAATGGCTCAGGAAACTGAAAAATAGCAGCCTAGAGATACCAGTAGACTTCCAGGACAGGTGTATCGTCACTGAAGTAAAAAACAAAACAAAACAAAACAAAAAAACTGTGAGGTTTAAGGAGGAGAAAGTTTAATTAGATAAAGACCAAAACCTGTTTATAAAAGTTATTATTCAGTGGAATAGATTAAAATGGGAAGATATGAAGCAGATAAGATAGAAGAGCACCACAAATGCAGTATGATGGGAAGTGAATCATTATCAGTCTATTTCAATAGGGAAACTAAACTATTGGATCATTTTCCTTTTTTCTCCTACATTAGAAGGACAGAGGCTTCCAAACCATTGGGAAAAGAATGAAAACTAAATCTTTCAAAATAATGGAATGAAAATATCTTTTCTCTTCCAAGGAACTTTTGAAAATTAAGTCCACTCTGTCCTCGAAGAAAAGGTAAGAAAAGTTTGGGTTTCTTTTTTTTCCCCAAACTTTTATTTAAATTCCAATTGGTTAACATATGGTGTATTAGTTTTAGTTGTAAAATTTAGTGATTCATCATTTACATATGACGCACTGTTCATCGCTATTGGTGCCCACCTTAACCCACCCCCTATCCAACCCCTCTCCACTAACCCCCAGTTTGTTCTCTATAGTTAAGATACTGTTTCTTGGTTACCCCCCTTTTTTATATGTTCATCTGTTTTGTTTCTTAAATTCCATATATGAGTGAAATCGCATGGTATTTGTCTTTGACTTATTTCACTTAGCACAATACTCTCTAGCTCCATCCATGTTGCAATTGGCAAGAGTTCATTATTTTTTATGACTGAGTAATAATTCATCATGTAAATACTTCACAACTATCCATTCTTCAGTTGATAGACATTTGGGCTCTTTCCATAATTTGGCTATTGTTAATAATGCTGTTAGAAACATCAGGGTGAATGGATCTTTAATTCAAATATTAATTCAAAATTAGTATTTTTGTATCCTTTGGGTAAATAACTAGTAGCACAATTGCTGGGTAGTTCTACTTTTAACTTTTTGAGGAAACTTCATACTGTTTTCCACAGTGGCTGAACCAATTTGCATTCCCATCAACGGTGCAAGAGAGTTGCCCTTTCTCCACATCCTTGACAACACCTATTGTTTCCTGTGTTGTTGATTTTAGCCATTCTGACAGGTGTGAGGTAATATCTCATTGTAGTTTTGATTTGTATTTCCCTGAAGATGAGTGATGTTGAGCATCTTTTCATGTATCTGTTAGCCATCTGTATGTCTTCCTTGGAAAAATGTTCATTCATGTCTTCTTCCCATTTCCTAACTAGTTTTGTTTTATTGTTTTTTTGTTTTTTTTGAGTGTTGTCTAAGTTCTTTATAGATTTTGGATACTAAACCTTTATCAGATGTGTCATTTGCAAATATCTTCTCCCATTCTGTCCATTGCCTTTTAGTTTTATTGACTGTTTCTTTTATTGTGCCAAAGCATTGTATTTTGATGAGGTCACATTACTTTATTTTTGCTTTTGTTTCCCTTGCCTCAAGAAACATATCTCTTAAGATGTTGCTTTGGCCAGTATCAAAGATATTACTGCCTGTGTTGTCCTCTAAAAACCATTTTAATGGTTTCCTGTCTCACATTTAGGTCTTTCATCTACTTTGAATGTATTTTTGTGTATGGTGGTCCAGTTTCATTCAACTGTGTGTTGCTGTCCAGTTTTCCTAACATCAATTGCTGAAGATACTATCTTTATTCCATTGAATAGTTCTTGCTGCTTTTTTGAAGATTAATTGACCATATAATCCCTATAATTATGGGTTCATTTCTGGGTTTTTTTTTTTTAAGATTTATTTATTTATTTATTTGACAGAGAGAGATCACGAGGAGACAGAGAGGCAGGCAGAGAGAGAGAGAGAGAGAGAGAGAGAGAAGCAGGCTCCCCGCTGAGCAGAGAGCCCAATGCGGGACTCGATTCCAGGACCCTGAGATCATGACCCGAGCCGAAAGCAACAGCTTAACCTGCTGAGCCACCCAGGCGCCCCTCTGGGTTTTCTTTTCTATTGATCTATGTGTCTGTTTTGGTGCCAGTATTATACTGTCTTGATGACTACAACTTTGGAATATGACTTGGAAAAATGGTGATGCCTACAGCTTTGCTCCTCTTTTTCAAGATATTTTTTTTTCCTATTTGGGGTCTTTTGTGGTGCCATTCAAAATTTAGCATTGCATTGTTTTAGCTCTGTGAAAACTGCTATTGGTATTTTGATAGGGATTACATTAAATGTGTAGATTGTTTTGGATAGTATAGACCTTTTTAACAATATCTGTTTTGCCAGCTCATGATCATGGAATGTTTTTCCATTTCTCTGTGTCATCTTTAATTTCTTTTATAAATGTTTTATAGTTTTAAGAATACAGATTTCTTACCTCTTTGATTATGTTTATTCCTAGATTTCTTATGGGTTTTGGTGCAACCATAAATGGGATCAATTCCTTGATTTCTCTTTCTGCTGCTTCCTTATTGATATATAGAAATGCAACAGATTTTTGCATGTTGATTTTGTATCCTGTGATTTTACTGAATTCATTTATCAGTTCTAATAGTCTTTTTAGAGGAGTCTTTGAGTCTTTAGGATTTTCTTTATAGTAACATGTCATCTGCAATAGTGAAAGTTTGACTTCCTTACCAATTTGGATGCCTTTTATTTCTTTTTGTTTCCTGATTGTGGTGGCTAGGACTTCCAGTACTATGCTAAGTAACAGTGGTGAGAGTGGACATCCCTATATTGTTCCTGACTGTGAAGGAAAATATCTCTGATTTCCCCGTTGAGGGTGATATTAGCTGTAGGCTTTTTTTCTAAATGGCCTTTATGATATTGAGGTATGTTCCCTCTATCCCCGCTTTGTTGAGTGTTTTTATCAAGAATGGATGCTATACTTTGTCAAATGCTTTCTCTCCACCTATTGAGAGGATCATAGGGTTCTTATCATTTCTTTTATTAATATGGTGTATCATGTTGATTGATTTGTGAATATTGAACCAAACTTGCAGCCCAAGAGTAAGTCCCACTTGATTATGGGGAATGATTCAATTTCTAGTTATTTTGTGGAGAATATTTGCATCCATGTTGGTCAGGGATATTATCCTAGAGTCCTTTTCTCTTAGTGGAGTTTTCAGTTTTGGAATCAGGGTAATATTGGCCTCATAGAATGAGTTTGGAGGTTTTCCTTTCATTCCTATTTTTCAGAATAGTTTGAGAATAAGTATGAACTCTTCTTTAAGTGGTGGAATCCCCTAGGAAACCATCTGGTCTTGGACTTTTGTTTGTTGGGAGATTTTTTATTGTTAATTAATTTCATCTGCTGGTTACCAATTTGTTCAAATTTTCTATTTCTTCCTGTTCCAATTTTGGTAGTTTATGTTTCTAGGAATTTGTTTATTTCTTCCAGATTGCACAGTTTGTTGACATATAATTTTTCATAATATTCTCTTATAATTATACGCACTTTGTGATGCTGGTTGTTATTTCTCCTCTTTCATTTATGATTTTACTTATTTGTGTCCTTTCTCTTCTCTTTTTGATAAGTATGGCTAGGGGTTTATCAGTTTTATTAATTTTTTCAAAGAACCACCTCCTGACTTCATTGATCTATTCTACTGTTTTCTTAGTTTCTGTGTCATCTATTTCTGCTGTAATCTTTATTATTTCCTTTCTTCTGCTGGTTTTCTGGCTTCATTTGTTCTTTTTTTTTTTTTTTTTCCTAGCTACCATAGGTGTAAGGAGAGATTATTTGAGGTGTTTCTTGCCTGTTGAGGTAGGCCTTTATTGTTATATACGTCCCTCTTAGAACTGCTCTTGCTACATCCCAGAGGTTTTAGACTTTTGTGTTTTCATTTTCATTTGTTTCCATGTATTTTTTTTTTTCATACTTTCATTTTCTGGTAGCCCATTCATTATTTAATAGCATGTTCTTTCATCTTAGAGTATTTGTAGTCTCTCACATTTTTTCTTGTGGTTGACTTCAAGTTTCATAGTGTTGTGGTCAGAAAAGATGCATGGTATAATCTCAATCTTTTTGTACTTGTTGAAGCCTGAATTGTGACCTAGTATGTGATCTATTCTGGAGAAGGTCCCTTTTGCACTTTAAAGAATGTATATTCTGCTGCATTAGAATGAAATATTCTGAATATACTTGTTAAGTCCATCTGGTCTGGTGTGTCATTTAAAGTCATTGTTTCCTTGTTGATTTTCTGCTTAGATGGTGTGTCCAGTGCTGGATGTGGGGTGTTAAAGTCCTCAGCTATTATTGTATTATTATTATCAATGAGTTCCTTTATTTACTATTAACTGTTTTATGTATTTGGGTGCTCCCAAGTTGGGGGCATAAATATTTGCAATTGTTAGATTTTTTTGTTGGATAGTCTCCTTTATTATGATGTAGTGCTCTTCTTCATCTCTTAAATCTCTTTGGTTTAAAATTTAGCTTGTCTGATATAAATATTGCTAATTCAGCTTTTTATTTTGACCTCTATTTGCATCACAAATATTTCTAAATCCTCTCACTTTCAATCTGCTGGTGTCTTTAAGTATAAAATGAGTTTCTTATAGGCAGTGTATAGATGGATCTTGTTTTTATCCATTCTAGCACCTTGTGTCTTTTTATTGGAGCTTTTAGTCCATTTAGTCCATTTGGAGTAATTATTGATAGGCGTGAATTTAATACCATTTTATTACTTGTTTTGGCATTTCTGGAGATTTTCTTCATTTCATTCTAGTCTTTGTCACTTTTGGTCTTTCCTTCCCACTCAAAGAGCCCCCTTTAATATATCTCATAGGGCTGGTTTAGTGGTTATAAACTCTAACCACTAAGAGTTTCCTAGTTGTCTAGGAAACTCTTAATCTTTGCTTCTGTTCTGACTGATAGTCTTGCTAGGTAGAGAAGTATTTTTGGCTGAAGATTCTTCCCATTCAGCATGTTGACTATATCATGCTACTCCCTTTGGCTTGCCAAATTTTTGTGGAGATATCTTCTGCTAACCTTATAGGTCTTCCCTCTTATGTTAGGGACTTCTTTTGTATTGCTGTTTTCAGGATTTTTTCTTTTTCACTATATTTTGCAAATTTAACTATAATATGTCTTGGTGTTAATTTATTTTTGTTGATTTTGGTGGGAAGTCTTCATGCTTCCTGGATTTGAATGTCTATTTCCTTCCCCAGATTAAGGAGTTTTTCAGCTATTATTTCCTCAAATAAACCTTCTGCCCTCTTTTTCTTTCTCTTTTCTGTGAATCCTTTGGAATGAACGTTTTTACGTTTGATGCAGTCACTGAGTTCCCCAAATCTACTCTCGTGATCCATAATTTTTCTTTCTCTCTTTTGCTCAGCTTCCTTATTTTCCATAATTCTATCTTCTATAACACTTATTCCTTCCATCCTTGTCATCATTACATACAGTCAGTTTCAAATCTCAGATATTACATTTTTCGTTTCTGCCTGATTGTTTTTTAGCTCTTCATCTTTGTGGTAAGGGTCTCACTGATGTCCTTCATGCTTTTTTCAAACCCAGTAAGTATCCTTATAATTGTTATTTTAAATTCTGCATCAGGCATATTACTTGTATCTGTTTTGTTTAGATCTCTGGCCATGACCTTTCTTGTTCTTTCTTTTGGGAAGAATTCTTCTATCTTGGCATTTTGTCTAGGTGTCTTCTCTGTGTTAGATAAGCCTGTTATGTCTCCTGTTATAGATTAGTAATGGATTTATGAAGAAAAAGTTACATAGTGTCCAGGGCCTGGCACTTCAAGAAATGTCTCTGGTGTGCACTTAGGTTAATCATCTGCAGAGGTTCTACTTGCCTAAAGTGTTTGGACTTTGGCTAGTGTGTGGTGAGTTTTAACCAGTCCTACTCTGATATGCTTATTAAATGAAACCTGATGCTACTTCTGCTAGAACTGAAACCTTGTAGAGCTTTGTGGTTGGTAGATGTGGTGTGTGCAGAAGGTTCTGTTGGTCTTCTGGGGAAGGTTCCTGCTTCACTGTTCTATAGGCATACTTTTTTTGGGGGAAAAAAAAAGTCAGTATCAGCACAGCACAGGGTGGCAGGACTTGGTATAATTAAGTTAGGCATCCAATGTTGGTGCTGTGCTTTTTACTGAAATTGGTTTATGTTGAAGGGTGGGAGCTGGGAAATGGCACCAGCCAACTCCTTTGTCCCCTGAGAGGGGACTCAGTATTTGTTGCTCTCAGCGCTTGCTGCTTCACACTCCCAGGAGAGCAAATAATTTTCCCTTGTGCATTCTGGGCATTTTTTAGATTGTTGTTTTCATGCTGTCTGCCACTGGGTTGCTTGGCTGCCTGGAGGAGCACACTGCACTTTGGGCTCTATCCCAGAGAAGCCAGCTGACTTTTAATATTCCAAACTTTAGGGGTCTAGTGTGGCAAGAAGCTGCACTCGTTCCCTGGGGGAGGGTCTTGCCACATTGGGACAGATGAAGATTTGAGAAGGCAGATGTCCCAGAGTGCAGGGAAATGGGATTTGGAGCAAAGTAGGCTAAACAGCCAGTTTCTGATTTAGGGGTCCTCTGCAGGTGTCTCTGCATATATGCTGTGTGACAGGGAAGGGAAATGGTGCCTGCTGGCTCCTTTGTCCCCTGAGAGGTGACTCTGTGAAGGTCACATCTCATATACGCACTCCCAGAGGAGGGAAAAGTCTCTCCTTGTGCACCTTAAGTGATCCTCAGCTAGTGCCTTTGGCTCCTCAGTTGCTTGCCTCCCTTCTTTCCAGGAGTAGGGCAGTGCCTTCAGGGCTGTATCCTCGCCAAGTCTCAGACTTCTAAAACTCCAGTGTTTGAGCCCAGCTGACTGCAAAATCTCACTAAAATCAGTCTCATTTTCCCAGCCAGTGACTTTGGGAAAGTGCTCTCATTGTGCATTTCCTTGTGCAGTCCTCTCTCTCCCCCCTTCTCTGTGACCAGGGCTCTCTCCCATCCATAACATCTGTGATCAGTTTCTCCTTCAAACCATGTCTCTACACTTCTTACCTTCAGTTTGTTCTGTCAGTCTTCAGGTTGATTTCTTGGGTATTCAGAATGATTTGATAGTTATCTAGCTGTATTCAAAGGATGAGGCATGCCTTGGGTCCTCCTATTATCCTACTAACTTATCTCCAAGTTTTTGGTTTCTAATGATCCTAGTTTTGATTTTTTTTTAAAATAATTTTCATGGGTCACTGAGATCTGATCAAAGAAAAAGATGAGGCTAGGTCTATTTGTAAATGAAGATAAAAGAAGATGTAGGGAAGATGATGATGAACTAGAAAGGTGGTAGGCAAATGGACCTGGGAAACCAAATTCATGGAAGCTTTGTTCCTTTGGTGACAGGCGAATGAACCTTGAAGACCTCTTCTAGGGCCATTGTTCATGTGCCAAGGAAGCTCAGGTTTCTGAATCATTAGCAGGGATATCACCCAGAGCACCAACACTCAGGCTTGTCTGCTACTCTTTAGTCTCCTTGCAGAAGACCACCATCCTTAGGTTGTGGTGCCACACAGCAGCCTGCCTAGAGCTGTGAAGTTTTGCCCAGGCTCATACAACAAATGCTCACATTTAATGCCCCAAGAAACTCACAAACCCAAAAAAGAACACCTCATCTAATAAGGATATTATGGAGATACATTCCTGCACCTGTTATACAAGAGAGGGAGGCAACTGTTGCACACAGTGGATTGGAGACATATCAGCTGGGACATTCAGTGACACCCTTGTCATGATACTGTGAAGTAAGCATGAGGTCAGGAAGGGGTTCCTGTAGATGTTGTGGGGAAACCAGAAGGCAAGTATGGATTGGAAATAGATTATGAAGGAAGAACAGGACATTATCACTGCTAAGGCATGTAGGCTAAGGGAGAGAGGTCTCTAAGAGCACTTCTAGGTTTTAATCCTGTGTGATAAGAAAAATATTTTAGAAACACTGGGAAATTTCTTTTTGTGCATCCTCTTTGGGATGTGTGTTATCAGGGCCAAAGAGGAAATTTGAGCTCCCCGGGAACTTAACTATCTTGGAGCATCCTTCCTGTTAGTTAGCTAGTAATAGGACATTCTCAGCAGTGTAAGCCTTAACATTTGTTTTTGCTACCTTTGCTCACCAATTGTTTCTGAAAAGAGATCAATACAGGCTTCTAGCATCTATTTGCATACTTATGTACTTCTTGTTAATGAAGTAACTTGGAACCTGTTTGCACAAGGACAGCCAGATTCTGAAACCCTAGTGATGATACAACAACCCATATTTTAGAGACACAGAATAAGATAGTGAGCAGTAGTAGTTAAGAGTGTGGCTTCCTCAGCAGACTTAAACTCGGACCCCAGCTATGTGGTTTAACTGGTTTGATGCCTCCAAAAGCAATTCAATATCTCTATGACTCTGTTTCTTCATTTGTAAATATGTTTCTTGGGAGGGTTAAATATGATACTGTATGAGGTGTTGAGCACTCTATCTGGCTTATGGAGAAGGTTTAATAAATATTGTTATTAATTATGGAGCTGCTTTAATACAGTATATATTAAAAGTAAAGGGGGCCCCCATGCCATTAAAATCTCCAAGCTCATCATGCTACTAGTACTTGGTTTAGGGTTTCCCACTATCTTCTCTCTTTTCTTGACTTACATATTCAATATGTATATACATTTTAAATCACATATTCAATAATATTTATTGAGCGATTATTATGCTCAAACTAAAACTAGATAATGCAGTGAAGAATAGTTTATAATCCTATATTTACTTTATCTCCTTCAAGCTTCAGACTACTCTTGGCAGTTGACAATATCTTGAACATTTTATACCTGATAACTGTAAAAACTTACAGAAATTAAGTGGCTTGACCAAGGTTATACAGAGAGTAAGTGTCAGAGCTGGGATTCAATATAATTTGTTTGATGCCAAGTCCCACTATACCAAGTTGACTTTCCTGATGTCACTGTAGGAAGTGAGGAGAAACTTAAGTCTCTCTGTAAGTTTGACTAGATGATGGTTTGAATACTTTGAAAAAAAGTTCCTTATTTTGTCGTCATGTGGCAATAGTGTACATCATAAAGAGATGTGCTTGAAAACAGTTTTCAAATTTTGACTTTGGTTCTTTAGAATTGGTTACTATAGTGAGAATAGCTTTTTGTCCATTTCTATTTCCCATGGATACTTAATTTTTTTCCAGATATTTATCCTGGATACACAAAGCCATGTGTTTTGGGGGAAGTGGACTCTCTTCCATCTCCAGAGGTTTGCCTGGTTGATCTTAGAGGGGAAACCTTATTGCATTTGCTAGTAACTAGTTCAGCACTGAAAAAAGGTGACCTAATGAAGGCTCAGACTTGAGGAGAGATTTGGCTCTCCAAGACCCAGAAGATAATAATAAAACATCATGAAGAAAATAGCGCATAGAGCAAAATTTGGCAAAAATTATAAATGACAATTTATAAAAGTGTTTTTAAGGTGTTTCTTATGGATCATATATTTTTTTTTAATAGAAACAGTATGTATTTTTTTTTTGTTTCATTTTTTTTAATTTATTTTTTTTATTTCCAGCATATTTTTATCTAATCTCTTTTATTGGAATAAGTTACTGGTACCCTTTTAAAGTTAAAATTGACTTGTCAATATGAATCTATTACAAAAAAATAATTCCAAACTTTGCCATCAGTTTGGAATTTGTTTTTTATTTTTTTCCTTTTTATTTGTTTTTTAAAAAAGATTTTATTTACTTATTTGACAGACAGAGATCACAAGTAGGCAGAGAGGCAGGCAGAGAGAGAGGGAAGCAGGCTCCCTGCTGAGCAGAAAGCCTGATGCAGGGCTTGATTCCAAGACCTGAGATCATGACCTGAGCCGAAGACAGAGGCTTTAACTCACTGAGCTACCCAGGTGCCCTAGTTTTCTCCTTTTAATGAAAACGTGTTGAAAGATTATGGTAAAGTTCTTGCTCCCTCATCTCTGCTAGACTGTGCTCTCAGCTTTTACATCAAGCATGGCCACTGTTTGGGCCCATAGAGATGAAAACTCTTTTGTCAGATGTAAACTGTCTTCTGGTCCAGGGAATAATAACTGTGTGGGTTCTATTAATAAAAGTCTCTAGTTTAGTCTGTTGTTGTGGAATGGTGTTTTCATGGAGTACTTATTTTCAACACCCAAGAAATCAGTAATAATGTCATTTTAATAGCTTCTTTTTATGGCAGATGCCATAAGCATATTTCCTTCCTCTTCTAGCACACTGCCTATTATGCAGATACAGCTTTAACCAAACAAAGTTGTAAGAGGTATAAATAAATAATTTTGCATTTTTCTCATAGGACAAATGACTAAATGTTAATTTGGAACCTGGCAAACTTGGCTCGCTTATTAGAAAATTTTAGAATAATGTACCCCCTTACTGCAATTCACTCCATATATTCTATTTTATATGGCAAATCCCCAAATGAATAAATGAATTGTGCTTCCCCTAAAGCTATTTTCTGGAAGACAGGAAATTTAAGCATGGCAGAGGTAGAAATTTAGTGTTGCTTTCACTGACTGAATCCCATTTTTCATTTATATATTCCTACCATCCTAGGTTGAAATGATGTTATTTCTACAAGTTTGTCTATGTGATGACCTAAGATATCACCTCTGATGTTTCATGAGCCACTTTATTCCATGAGATTTAATGTGTCTCTATTTTATTAAGTAGAGATAGACCTGGATACTGGTAGTTGTTAAGAATTTGGGGGGCATATTGGCATACTTGCATTAAATTTATTCTTTTCCAAAATGGAATTGTGTTATTTTCTGATTCATATAAAAATATTTCAAATAATGAGGAAATAATTCACATTCAAAGGCTAAATGGGACAAAGTAGAAGTCTGGTAGTTTCACCACTAAAGCTCCTATATGGGTTCAAAATTCTTTTTCTTTCTTATTATGTTCAGTTAGCCAGCATATAGTTCATCATAAGTTTTGTTGTAGTGTTCAACAATTCATTAGTTGCGTATAACACCCAGTGTTCACCTCAACATGTGAAAAATTATTTTTCAGTGAAGATTTATTGAAAATCAATTGTGTCAGGCTGTCCTCTAGGCACTGGGATAACAACTGTGGAGGGAAAAAAGTCCATGTTCTCATGTAGCTTATATTCTAGTTAGAAGAGAAAGATGATACATTATTTGGGGTGACTGGGTGCCTCAGTTTGTTAAGTGTCTGACTTTGGCCAGGTCATGATCTCCAGGTCCTGGGATCAAGCCCTGTGTCCTGTTCTATGCTCAATGGAGAGTCTGCTTGTCCCTCTCTTTCTGCTCTTCCCCTTGCTCATTGTGCTCTGTCTCTCAAATAAATAAATAATTTTAAAAAAGAGAGAAAGAGGATACATTAGTAAACTCACAAATATATTACATGACACCTGTGCTTTGGAAAAGGTAAACAATTAAAAAATGGTGATTTGTGGGAAGGTGTGGTTAAATTATATGGACTGATTGGAGAAGGCCTCTCTGGTAAGGGGACACATAAAATAAGCAATAAGAAGTAGATTTGAAAACTGAGGGGGACTGAGAGTTAGTATACACAGGTGTAGCCTACCACTTTTTTTAGTCCTGATTGGTCCCTGTTCCATACTTGTTAAATATTTTGAAAATTCATCCTGAGCATGATGGTATTAAAAAAAGGAGCAAAAGTTACTAAAATTTTTTGACAAGAATATTTCTTTAAAAGAACAAGTGAGCAGTTGCTAAATTATTTAAGAAACAAGGGGAATGAGTTAGAGATGTGGGTATGAATGTAACAAGGAAATACAATGAATGCATGGTTTAATAGCTTAAAATTCACAATAACTAAAGTGTTTTATAGAGGTGGCCAAGACAACAGTGCTTGAGCGGCAATGGAGAATAGACAGCCTCACCACCTCTAGACCCAGTGAAACAAGTGGTGTGGGAGAGAAAAGATGGCACTTGAGTTGGCTACATGCAAAGAAGTATCCTTAGAGGACAGCGGATTTTTGTTAGGATTGGAGGGAATGTTTGTAGAAGTTAAAGATAAAAAGGGGTTTTGTCAGTGACAGGTGGAGGGACTTAGAGAATATAGTAGAAGGTCAGAGAGGTCAGTGAGTGGTAGAACCTTCAGTCATATTAAGGAGATATACAGATCCATGTGAATAAGAGCCCAGGTAATGGGGCATCAACTAAGGAGTACTCAAGGTTGAGTCTGAGGTTTCCTGAAGGCTTATCACCCTGAAGGTGGGGAAGATGGAAAATCATAGTTTCTAGGCAAGGCCTAGTTCTGGATTCCTGGTCCAGTTATGGTAATGGTGGAATGGAGGGAGAATATGCACTGTGGCATCTGTAGAATTCACGACTGTGGGCCACTCTCTGTGAACTCTGTTCAGTGCCATATAGTGGGTAGCCCACAACCAATTTGTCAGAAAGATCCCATATTTCTGCTTTAGCCATCCACATAATACTAAAATATCTGAATCACATAAACTTAATTCTTAGATGCGATTAAATCTAGAATTTAATCTAGTAATTAAGTCTAGAGTTGTTCAAATGGATCAACATAGACATTGTGAAAGAGTTGATCATGAAGAGCCATCCTTTCTGGACAAGTGAAGTTAATTATTTAACATCTTTGCTTGATATATTAGGTTCAAGAGCATTTGGGGAAAAGAAGAAAGAGCATTATATAGTAGAAGAGTCCCTGGAATGGATTTTAATCCCAATGATGCAGGGTGGTGGTTTCTCAGATTAACCAATGATTGTATAAACGGAGAAACAGATGTGGCCAAGGCCACAAATCACATAGTGGCAAACATGGGACCAGATTCTGTAGCTATAGAATCTTGAGTTTTGTGTTCTTTTGATATCCAGAGCAACAATTTCTCTAAAGCTTTGCCAAATATCTTCCATTTGCTCATTGTTTTGTTACCTGGTGAAATTTGAACTGGCCCCTGACATGAAAGGCAATGAGAGACTGAAGAAAGAAGCAGACCATTCCAGATTGGTAAATTGCAGATTTAATAAGCAAGGGAATTTAAGACAGTCTAGAGTGCCCACATGACAAGTAGATCTCTGCACCCATCTGTTGGAAACTTAAAATTTGACACTGAGGTCTTAACTGTATTCATTGACATGTACCATCCAGGTAGTTTCAAGAACATATTGCTCTTTCAAGGCTGTATCCTGGAAAAGAGCTCCCACTGTGAGAAAGTGAGTGGAAGGTATATTGTAAGGACAGGAGATGGGATGAGGAGCTTCTGATGGCCTAGATCATATAATGGTGATCAATCAAAGGTCATATCCTCTCGATGACCTTCTCCAACCTTATCTTCAAATTATTTCTATTACAACAGGAAGATAAAACCACAGAGGTTGAGAAGGCTAAGCCTCAGGGTATTCTGTAGAGAGCCTTGCCAACAGATTTGAGTCCCTCTCCTAACAAACTCTGTTCTGTAAACTGGGATGAAAATCAGCAAATTGAAGATTAAGTTGACACTTGCTTAGTAGATACTGTATTTCTTTCCTTCTTAGTTGCCTCAAGTGCCAAATGAATGGATGAGAGCAAATTGTCTCCAAAATTTCTTTAACCTGAACTGTAGATAACCCTAAAAATCCTAGGAATCCAGAAAAAGATCTTCAGCCTTGCAGATGATGGGCCAATAAGCATCTCTGAAGTATTTTACTGAAAGTGGGCCTTAAGTTGCAGTCTGTGAGTAAACAAATTATTAAATAGTTATACCCATTTGCTGGAATTTTATTCATAAATATGTATTCACACAAGTAGTTCATATACACCTTAAGAATAAGAAAGAACACATTCCCTATAGGTTTAACTTTTTTAGTGTTATTCCACAAAGGAGACAAAGGCAGATTACTTATTCTGCAATTACCGTAGGTGGAAAGCTATCAATAAAATTCTGTGCTTTCCCCAGTGGTTATGCAATCCTAATAATTAAATCTACACATCTGCTAAATAACAGCAGATTCAAAGTCTAGCAATTTACATAGAAGAAAACAGATGCCATTCTGGTATAATCTCTTCACTTTCACCATGAGTGCTGTGAATGCTGCACACCCCACAGTGATTAATCTATCAAAATACTCTACTCCATTTACTCCATTTTATTACATCCTGTGTCACAGGAGATGGAGCAGCTGTTTCTGGATAGAAAGCAAAGAACTGGCACAAAATAAAGCATCCTCTGAATAGGTGCAGCAAACCAATGTTCTTGAATTCTTAGAAAAGAGAGATCAAGGGTTTACAATAGGGTGATTTTCTGAAGCAGTGAATGACCTGATATATACAATGGATAGATGCATTTTTCCATTCATTAAAAATGTTTCTCAATGGAATCTTCTCTTTTGGAGTTGAAAACCCAAGTTCATATCCTTTCTTAAACACAGAAATTTGGTTTAAAAAGAATTTTTTTTCCTAATTAACTTGCAATCAAGTAAAACCTCATCTTAAAGAAAAAATGCAATATGTAAGATTATTCAAAGTTCTGGAAACCTATGTTGAGAGGTTTGAGGAAGTAAAAAGTGTTTATCATTCCAGCAAAATTTACTTAGCTATAAAAATTGTTGTGAAACAGATCATTGAAATTTTTTTGGGATGAATTACCAAATGGATTTTCATTCCTGCAAATGAGATATAGAAAAAGTAAAAGGTGGAGAAATTTTTAAAATTATGCATATTTTAAATTTATTCTTAGGAGAAAAAAAAAAACATATCTCACAAGATGAGCAACTCTTAAAATTTGGTGGGAGTAAGAATCTCTTGGAATGCTGAACCCTCCAGGGTTTCTAATTCAGAGGATCTGTGATAAAGTTCAGGAATCTAAATTTTCAAGATCCTGCTGGTTAATTTTGATGCAGGTCATCTTTGCACTATTCTGAGAAACACTGTGTAGATAATTTCTCAGATAAACATTTAACAGTACTATGTATCATGTAGTGTATACACATAGTAAGCACTCACCATATGTTTGAAGAATGAATGGAACAAGTAAGAACTCTATCTTTTAAGTTAGATATCTGTATTTAGGTCCCAGTTCTTTTTGCTAGCTTTTTCACTTTGGGTTAAATCTTTATTCTCTTTCAGCCTCAGTTTTCTTATCTATAAAAGGCATACACATATACTTAACCTTCCAGGGTTATTGAAGGTTTATGATTAATGATCAAATTTTAAGAAATATTTGTCTACACTTACTGTCTTCAATTCCTTTCTTCTAATTATTTCTTAAATTCATATCAGGGTTCCATCCCCATTACACTATGAAAACTGCTCTTGTTGGAGGTCACAAATGACCACCATATTGCTGAATCTAATGATCAGGACTCAGTGTTCATCTTACCTGACTTATTCACAGAATTTGTATAATTGTTCTTCCTCCTCAATAGAATTTCTTTACATATATTCTAAGAACCACTTTTTCATTGTTTTTTTTTTTTTTTTCCTTACCTCTCTACTGTTCCCTCTTAGTCTCCTTTGCTCACTTCTTCTCTTATACTTGATCTATTAGTATTGAAGTACTCCAGGGCTCAATCCTTGGTCATCTTCTTTATCTACCTTCACTCTCTGGCTTTAGATACTCAATCTGATGACTACCAAATTTATATTCCTAGTCTGCTTTTCTTTTGAACATTTTGAAATCATATACCAAAATTTTAAACCAAATCATATGTCTCCACTTTCATATCTAGAAGACACTTTGGATTTAGCATGGCTAATTTTTTTTTTTTTTTTGGTAGTACTCTGCATGTATTTTTCCCCTATGCAGTGTTTCCCAGCCTCAGACAATCAGAAGCATCAGGGGTATTTGCTCCCATTCCTAGAGCTTCACAGAGTTCATGGAAGCAGGTGGGAGACTCCCAAGCATCTGTTATTTATTTATTTTTTTTATTAACTTTAAAAAATTTTTTTTATAAATATAAAATGTATTTTTATGCCCAGGGGTATAGGTCTGTGAATCGCCAGGTTTACACACTTAACAGCACTCACCATAGCACATATCTTAACCAATGTCCATAACCCCACCACCCTCTCCCAAGGCCCCCTTCCCCTAGCAACCCTCAGTTTGTTTTGTGCAATTAAGAGTCTCTTATGGTTGGTCTCCTGCCTGATCCCATCTTGTTTCATTTATTCTTTTCCTACTCCCCAAACCCCCCCACATTGCATCTCCACTTCCTCATATCAGGGAGATCATATGATAGTTGTCTATCTCCGATTGACTTATTTCACTAAGTATAATCCTCTCTAGTTCCATCCACATAGTCGCAAATGGCAAGATTTTATTTCTTTTGATGGCTGCATAGTATTCCATTGTATATATATACCACCTCTTTATCCATTCATCTGTTGATGGACATTTAGGTTCTTTCCATAGTTTGGCTATTGTGGACATTGCTGTTATAAACATTCGGGTGCATGTGCCCCGTCGGATCACTACGTTTGTATCTTTAGGGTAAATACCCAGTAGTGCAATTGCTGGGTCGTAGGGTAGCTCTATTTTCACCTTTTTGAGGAACCTCCATGCTGTTTTCCAGAGTGGTTGCCCCAGTTTGCATTCCCACAGTGTAGGAGGGTTCCCCTTTCTCCGCATCCTCGCCAGCATCTGTCATTTCCTGACTTGTCGATTTTAGCCATTCTGACTGGTGTGAGGTGATATCTCATTGTGGTTTTGATTTGTATTTCCCTGCTGCTGAGTGATGTGGAGCACTTTTTCATGTGTCTGTTGGCCATCTGGATGTCTTCTTTGCAGCAATGTCTGTTCATGTCTTCTGCCCATTTCTTGATTGGATTATTTGTTCTTTGGGTGTTGAGTTTGCTAAGCTCTTTATAGATTTTGGGTACTAGCCCTTTATCTGATATGTTGTTTGCAAATATCTTCTCCCATTCTGTCAGTTTTCTTTTTGCTTTGCTAACTGTTTCCTTTGCTGTGCAAGAGCTTTTGATCTTGATGAAATCCCAATAGTTCATTTTTGCCCTTGCTTCCCTTGCCTTTGGCGATGTTCCTAGGAAGACGTTGCTGCGGCTGAGGTTGAAAAGGTTGCTGCCTGTGTTCTCCTCAAGGATTTTGCTGGATTCCTTTCTCACATTGAGGTCCTTTATCCATTTTGAGTTTATTTTTGTGTGTGGTGTAAGGAAATGGTCCAGTTCCACTTCTCTGCATGTGGCTGTCCAATTTTTCTATCACCATTTGTTGAAGAGGCTGTCTTTTTTCCATTGGACATTCTTTCCTGCTTTTTTTGTTTGTTTGTTTGTTTTTTGTTTTTTGGTATTTATTTATTTATTTGTTTGTTTGTTTGTTTTTGTTTTTGAAGGTTAGTTGACCATAGGGTTGAGGGTCTATTTCTGACGCTGTATTCTGTTCCATTGATCTATGTGTCTGGTTTTGTAGCATGGCTAAATCTTAATAGCTGATTTCTCCTCCAGTTCCCCAAACCTACTCCATCTTCATTTCAGCTGATGATAACTTTATCTTCATAATTGTTAAAGACAAAAAGTCTTGGAGCTGTAGTTTATTACTTTCTTTATCTCAAACCAAAACCAGATCCATCAGGACATCTGTATGTTATTTCATTTTTTACTACTTCCACTGTTACCATTTTGATGTGAACTACCATACAGTAAAAGTCTACCTGATTTCCCTATTTCCACCTTTATCTCCTTATTTATCTATTCTTTATAAGGCAAGAAGAGAAATCCTTTTAAAATATGGGTCTGGTCATATTACCTTTGGTCAAAACCATTGACTGGCTTTCCATCTCACTCAATGAAAATTTGGAAAAGGCCAAGTTTTCATGATCTACGAGACCTATGATATGCTCTCTATTTCTCCTCTAATCTTATTTCCTTGTCTCTATTCCCATCCATCCCAACTGGCCTCTTTGCTGTTCATAAAATTAACATGACTGCACTGACATTCCATCTACTTGAAATACCCTTCCTCTAGGTATTCTTTTTGATTTCTCCATGAATTTAATCAAGTCTTTTCTCAAAAGTCACCTGTTTAATGAGACCTCCCCTGACCATCCTACTTCAAACTACAACCTCTACTTTTTCCCTTACTCTCCCTATCTCCCTTCCCATTTTATTTTTATATAAAGCATGTATCAATCCCTATACTATATACTTTATTTATTATTTCTATTGTTAATAAAGACAATTGGAAAATAATTTCATATAATATATAACTGATTTTTCTCTTTCTTCAAATTTATTATAATATGGAACATGTAGAAAGGGCTCATAATGTGCTAAACTTTGTGGTTTATATACCACCTTTTAAAATATTTATGAATGACCATAATGAAGGTATCATTATTATTACCCCTATTTTACAAGTGAAGAATAAGATGAATAGAGAGGCCAAGTGACTTGCTCAAAGTCACACAGTTATTCAGTTTTGGAACTGGGACTCAAGAACAAGGAGGATTCTGCAGACTCTGCTTTCTCAATGCCTTGGGCAAATGATCACTTGGAGTCACATAATTCCTCAGTGACTGGTTGTGTTCAAAATACTGGTTGTTTGATAGCTTAAAATTACTTTTAAACACATGTGTGTCAGATATGGTTGGCCCTTGATTCACTTTACAGATAGTCCATATCATCTTCTATTTTCTCTGTTCCTATAACCTATCTTTTAAATTACTAAGTATTTATCTCTATTTCTTATGTTTTGACTGTTAGAGGCTAATCAAGTGCATGCCCTATCTGAGAAAAATTTTCATAAGTATATTATAGGCCTTATATATTTCATAAGTATATTATAGGCCTATATTATATGCTTCCAGCTTGGTCGATTTTCTTTTCTTCTATAGAAATAACAGCTTGGCATCAGACAAGCTTTCAAGGAGACCCAGATGGTGAATAGTAATTTTAATAAATACATTGTTCAGTTTTAAGAAGATATAAGTCTGGTCATTAATGAAAATCAGGAAATTGCTTTATTGTAGTGAAGTACTGTCAAAAGACTACTTATGAATTTTAAGGATATTACTTTTTCAACTAAATTTAAGTATTATAATGAATGAAGAGAAAGGCACACCCACTCATAATTATAAGAACTTATGTAAAGACAAATATGAAAAAACCCATAAAGATTATCAAAGTATTTGTAATTGCTATAAGTAGAAAACTTAAGAACTCAATGTAAAGGGTCAGTGCTAAATGACTGCCATTATATTTTAACCTAGTTTGCCTGGGTTATTTTTAATCTTTTGACTTATATTGTGGAGGTGTGTTATATACTTAAGACCAAATCTTTTATTGAGTTCAAATTCTGATTGAGGTCATCAGCAATTATGGGAGTACTCATAAATAATATTCCCTATTTTCTGGGTTGAGGTTAGGATTTTGAGACTCCATTAATAATGTTTTTTTTTTTCTTTATATTCACCATAGTTGGATAGAATCAAGGTTAGATTGTCCTAAGGAAGAGAGGAAAAAATGTGAACTGACTTGGGGATAACTGGAAGAAAGTTAACTGAAAGACTATTGTCATAGCTCTGAAAACTGAATAATTGACTACTAAAAACTATAGACTTCTTTTGATTTTCACCTTTGATTTTAATAATTATTTTGGAACTTGAAGTCACCTCTGTGAGTATCTAATTATATTCTAGGGTGTGACATGTGACACCTGATGGCTCTTTTTAATCCATGTATGAATATATGTAAATTTTTTCATCATTTTCTTTTTTCTTTTTTTTTTTTTTGGTAGATTACTCAGTATTATCTACAAAATGAGGAAGTGGTGATGCAACATGGGGGCTTAAGTGGGTAGGAGAAGAATAAATGAAACAAGATGGGATTGGGAGGGAGACAAACCATAAGTGACTCTTAATCCCACAAAACAAACTGAGGGTTGCTGGGGGGAGGGGGTTTGGGAGAAGGGGGTGGGATTATGGACATTGGGGAGGGTATGTGCTTTGGTGAGTGCTGTGAAGTGTGTAAACCTGGTGATTCACAGACCTGTACCCCTGGGGATAGAGTATTATGCCTCCATCAGAAAGGATGAATACCCAACTTTTGTAGCAACATGGACGGGACTGGAAGAGATTATGCTGAGTGAAATAAGTCAAGCAGAGAGAGTCAATTATCATATGGTTTCACTTATTTGTGGAGCATAACAAATAGCATGGAGGACATGGGGACTTAGAGTGGAGAAGGGAGTTGGGGGAAATTGGAAGGGGAGGTGAACCATGAGAGACTATGGACTCTGAAAAACAATCTGAGGGTTTTGAAGGGACGGGGGGTGGGAGGTTGGGGTACCAGGTGGTGGGTATTATAGAGGGCACGGATTGCATGGAGCACGGGGTGTGGTGCAAAAATAATGAATACTGTTGTGAAATAAAAAAAAAAAAAAAAAAGAAGACTTCTACAAAATGGAAGATATATTGAACCCCAGAATATGAATTTACATTTAAAGCTGGGTTCAAATGAGTTATGAATACTACTATGCAATGGATAATCTTTTTGCCCACCTGACATTCATTTATTCCTGTTTTCCTTCTTGTAATGGAAACTTAGTTTAAATATCAACCTCATTCTTCTATTACAGGGAAAGCTTACCCTGTTACAGGGAAGGTAGATTCTCATTATTATAAACTATATAGTATTTGATCTTCCTCTGAAGACTGCTAGCAACTCAAGGGTTGATATATGACTTATTTTGACCACTCTGGTTGTAGAAAGGGATGGGCATTCTCCAAGTGTGAGGGAGGCCTTTCTTTTTCTTGTTTAATATGAAGAAGAAAGCATGAAGTTCTAATGGTAAATATAGCCAGTTTGGAATCATAAGAGCTAACTCAGGATCAAGCTGGCACTGATGGTAGTTAAGTAGAGGGAAAGACACAACCTTTATCTTTGATAACAGAACTGATCTGTCTGATTGAACTGGACAAAGAGAACCATACCTGTTGCTTCCATTAATTTATATAATCAATATCCTAATTGTTTTAACCAGTTTGAGGTTATACTACATGTTATATTTGCAGCTTATCTTAATTTGTTATAGGCTGCTATAATAAAACATCACAGAATAGGTGGCTTAAACAACATATTATTTCTTTCTCACAGTTCTGGAGGTTGGGAAGTCCAAGATTAGGATGGGATGCTAGTAGACTGGGTTCTCAAGAACAGCACCCTTTTTCTGGCTAGCACATGCTTCCTTCTTACTGTATCCTCACATGCTGGCAGAAGAAGAGCTCATGCCTCCTTCTTTTTCCTTAGAGGGTGCTATTCCTTCCCATCATGGGGGATCCAATCTTTATGACTTCACCTAAATCTAAATACTTCCCAAAGGCCCTTCTTCTTAATAACATCACAATGGGTCTAGGGTTTTAATATACATTTTGGAGGGGCATATTCAGTCTATCACATTCTGTTTCTGGCTCCCCAAATTCATTTTCTTCTCATGTACAAAATACATTTAATCCATTCAATAGCCCTAAAAATCTGTACTTGTTCCACTATCAACCCTAAAGTCCAAAGTCCAAAGCCCAGAGTTTTATTTAAATACATCTAAATTAGATTTGAGTGCAACTCTGGGATACCTATCTGACTCAGTTGGTAGAGCATGCAACTCTAGAGCTCAGGATCATGAGTTTGAGCCCCACCTTGGGAGTGGAGCTTACTTTAATTTTTTTTTTTTTAATGAAAAGAAAAAAAAAAGATATAAGTGCAGCTCAAGGGATGATTCATCCTGAGGGAAATATCCTCTCCAGCAATTAATCCGTGAGATAAAATAAGTTTTGATCCCAAAATTATAGAGCAAGGATAGGATAGGCATTATTACTTCAAAAAGGAGAACTTAAGGCTTGAAAACATACCTCTTTGGTTTAGTGCTCTTCCTTCAGGACCCACTGAAGTGGCAGACTTGCCCCTGTATTTCTCCTGATGGGAGGCCATGCCTCCAAGGTTCTGCTGGACTGGGTTCAGTCCCCCAAAGCTCCTTGCAGCTGTGCCCCCACAGCTACAGGGAAATTGCCTTCTGGCCTGTTGAAATTGAGTTGATAGCCCTACACTTAGAAACAAAGAAGGGAGTTCTGATAATCTTTGAATTGCCTCAGGGGTCATTCTTTCCTTGTCTTGAAGAATAGAGCTTGTTTACAGCTGAATAGCTTTATAATCTGGTCCTATAGTATCTAAAGAGGTCTGACAGTTTTCCTTTATGCTGTAGACTATTTGTGTACCTTAAAATTTATATGGGACACCTGGGTGGCTCAGTCAGTTAAGCATCTGCCCTTGGCTCAGGGTCCTTGGATTGGATTGAGGCCCGTTTCATGTTCCCTGCTCAGTGGGGAGTCTCCTTCTTCCTCTCCCTCTACTCCTTCCTCTGCTCATACTGTCATTCTCTTCCATACTCTTTCTGTCTCAAATAAATAAATAAATAAAATTTATTATTTATTATTAAATTATTAAAAAATTATATGTTGGGAGTCAGGAGGGAAGATGGTGGCATAGTAGAAGCCCCTTGTTTCATCTGGTCCCTTGAATTCAGCTAGATATCTATCAAATAATTCTGAACACCTGTGAATTCAACCTGAAATCTAAGAAAAGAATTGCTATAACTCTAGAAATAAAAAAGCAACCACTTTTTGCAAGGTGAGAGGTGCAAAGGTGTGAATCTGAGGACTATATGAGAAGATAAGCCATGGAGGAGGAAGCCTCCTTAAGCCGGTTATTAGAAAGTGTTGTAGCAGCTGAGCACAAAATAAGAACTTTTAGAAGTCTGCTCCAGTGAGAGACAACCTTGCCTGAAAAGTGATCAGGTGGGAAAGTGGGGCAGATTCCTAGGTAGGAGAGTGTGGTCTCAGGATCTTTAGGTTCACAGGAAGAATGAGGGTGCCTGAGTGTGACAGAGTCCTCTGCATTGGAGTGGGGAAGCTGACTACATTTAGTAAGCCCCCAAGTGGTCTCTCAGCTAAGAGTTGTCTTAAAACGCAAACTGCTGTGCCACTGGGCGACTACTCTCCAAGCAGGGGCCTAGCAAGTGACAAGTGCTAGGAAACCCTGCTCCATCCCCTAGGAGGAGTGGCACAAGTGCCCATAGGATTGGGCAAATGATCTTGGAGCAGGTTCTCAAGAAGCAGTGGGGCTCTATGAGACACTTCTCCCTCCCCTGGAAAGATTGGTGTGGGTGTGCACTGTAGGAGTCTATGGAGTTTGGTGCACATAAAAAGGATTGACTACCTTTTCCTAAGGATGCACTGAAGAGTGGGGCTCATGATCATTCAGCTCCACAGCTACCCATCATCATTCAGCTCCACAAAGATCTTGGGGGGCTACCATTTTTTTTTTTTTAATCCTCTAAAGCAGTGCAAAAAGCCTTCAGGGAACAAAAGCCACATAGAGTGCCTCAAAGCAGCTTACACTGAGCCCAGTCCCCTGGAGAGGGGTGGTGAAACTCTGCCCAGACAAAGACACCTGAGAATCGGTGAAATAGGCCCCAGAAGACCAGCAGGATCCTCAGGCAAATACCAAGTTTATAGACCACTGAGAAACAAACAAACAAAAAGCTCCTGCACCAGTGAAAGTGGTATATAGAATTAGAGACTTTTTTTTTTTTTCTCATGAGTTTTTAATCTTTCAGTTTAAAATTTTCTTTATCTTTTTTCTTTTTTTTTTCAACTAGTTTATGATTTTATTAACTCTTTGTTTTAAAGTCATTTTGTGATTTTCATTTTTACATTTACATTTCATAGATATTTTCTTCATTTTTTACTTCCTTTCATTGTATTCAATTTTATTGAATATTTATTTATTGAATTTTATTGAGAAAGCTTTGCTTTCTTTGCAATTTGCAGACTTAGTGTCTTCTAACAAACAGAGGAAAATACACCCATGATGGAGTGGATCACCGTTTGTCCACCTGTGAGATTATATTCTCCCCCACCCCTTTTTTTTTTTTTTACCATTTTCTTTTCTTGTTTTGATTTCTGACCTCTTCCAATTTGTCTAGTGTGTATTTTACTTGGATCTTGGTTGATATTGTTGATTTTATTCTCTCCTTCATCAATTCTTCTCTGGACAAAATGACTAGAAGAAATAATTCACAACAAAAGAAAGAACTAGAGCTAATACTGTCTGCCACAGACCTAATGGATATGGGTATAATACGTCATAGGCAGAATTCAGGATAACAATTATAAAGTTATCAACTGGGCTTGAAAAACAAAAACAAAAACATAAAAGACAATAGAGAATCTTTTAGTATAGAAATAAAATTAATCAGGCCAAAATTAGAAATGTTTTACCTGAGATGCAGTCTAAAATGGATGTTCTAATGGCTAGGGTAAATGAGGCAGAAGAGAGAGTCAGTGACAGGATGATGGAAAGAAGGGAAGCTGAGGAAAACAGAGCAAAAAAACTAATAGACCATGAGGGGAGGCTTCAAGAAATCAGTATTACCAAAAAGTGAAATGATATTAGAATTATTGGGAAGAGAGAAGAGAAAGAGAGAGAGGTGCAGATGACATATTTGAGAAAATCATAGCTGAGAACTTTCCCGATTTGGGGAAGGAAACAGGCATTCAAGTTCATGAGAACAGAGAACCTCCCTCAAAATCAATAAAAATAGATCAACACCTGGACATATAATAGTGAAGCTTGCAAATTTCAGAGACAAAGATAAAATCCTGAAAGCACTTGAGACAGGAGGTTCTTAATCTAAAGGAGTAGGAACATGAGAATGGCATCAGACTTATCCACAGGGACCTGGCAGGCCAGAAAGAGCTGGCATGATATATTCAGGGTACTGAATGAGTAAACCATGCATCCTAGAATACTTTATTTAGCAAGGCCATCATTCAGAATGGAAGAGAGATAAAGAGTTTCTAGGACAAGCAGAAACTAAAAGAATTTGTGACCACTAGACCAGCCCTAAAGAAATATTAAAGACAATCCTATAAGCAAAGAGAGAGCCCAAAAGTAACATAGACCAGAAAGAAACATAGGCAACCTACAGAAACAGGGACTTTGTAGGCAATACACTGGCAGTAAATTCATATCTTTCAATAGTTACTGTGAATGTAAATGGGCTAAATGCTGCAGTCAAGACAAAGGGTAACAAATTGGAATTAAAAAAAAACAATACCCATCCTTATGCTGTCTAAAAGATACTTATTTTAGACCAAAACACCTCCAGATTGAAAGGTGGAGAACAATTTATCATACAATGAACCTCAAAAGAAAGCTAGGGAGCAATCCTCATATTAGATAAATTAGATTTAAAGCCAAAGACTATAGTAAGGGATGAAGAGGGACACTATATAATATTTAAAGGACCTATCCAACAAGAAAAATTAACAATTATAAATATTTATGCTCCTAACATGGGAGCAGTCCATTATATAAATCAATTAATAACTAAGTTAAAGAAACACATTGATAATAATACAGTAATAGTAGGGGAATTCAACACCCCACTTATAACAATAGATATATAATCTAAGCTGAATATCAAGGAAACAAGGACATCGAATGACATACTGGACCAGATAATCTTCACAGATATATATACAGAACATTCCATCTGAAAGCAACAGAATATACATTCTTCTCCAGTGCACATGGAACTTTCTCTAGAATAGATAACTATTGGATCACAAATCAGGTCCCAGCTCATACCAGAAGATTGGTATCATTCCCTGCATGTTTTCAGACCACAATGCTTTGAAACTTGAACTCAATCACAAGAGGAAAGGATCTGTGCCCTGAAAATTACAAAACACTTGTGAAAGAATTTGAGGAGGACACAGAGAAATGGAAAAACATTCCATGTTCATGAATAGGAAGAAAAAATATTGTGAAAATGTCTATGCTACCTATAACAAGCTACACACTCAAAGCAATCCCTATACAAAATACCGTTGACATTTTTCACAGAGCTGGAACAAATTTTCCTAAAATTTGTATGGAACCAGGAAAGCCCCCAAATCACCAGGGAAATGTTGAGAAAGAAAACCAAAGCTGGTGGCATCACAATGCCAACTTCAAGCCATATTACAATGCTACGATCATCAAGACAGCATGGTACTGGCACAAAAACAGATACATAGATCAGTGGAACCAAATACAGAACTCTAAAATGGACCTCCAGTTCTACGGTCAACTAATCTTTCACAAAGCAGGAAAGACTATCTAATGGAAAAAGAACTGTCTCTTCAACAAATGGTGCTGGGAAAATTGAATAGCCACATGTGAAAGGATGACTCTCAACTATTTTCTTCCACTATACATAAAGATAAATTCAAAATGGACAAAAGACTTCAATGTGAGACAGGAATCCATCAAAATCCTTGAGGAGAACACAGGTAGCAACCTCTTCAACTTTGGCCACAACAACTTCTTGGTAGACATGTCTCCAAAGGCAGAGGAAACAAAGGCAAAAATGAACTTTTGGGACTTCATCAAGATAAAAAGCTTTTGTACAGCAAAGGAAACAGTTAACAAAACTAAAAGGCAACCTACAGAAAAAGAGAAGATATTTGCAAATGATATATCAGATAAAGACCCAAGATCTATAAAGAACTTATCAAACTCAACACCCAAAAAACAAATAACCCAGCCAAGAAAAGGACAGAAGATATGAATAGACATTTCTCCAAAGAAGACATCCAAATGGCCGACAGACACATGAAAAAATGCTCCAAATCATTTGCCATCAGGGAAATACAAATCAAAACCATAGTGAGATACCACCTCACACCAGTCAGAATGGCTAAAATGAACAAAACAGGAAACAACAGATGTTGGTGAAAATGTGGAAAAAGAGGAACACTTTTACACCATTGGAGAATGCAAGCTGTTTTAGCCACTCTGGAAAACAGTGTGGAATTTCCTCAGGAAGTTAAAAATAGAGATACCCTATTATCCAGCAACTGTACTACTAGGTATTTACCCTAAAGATACGAATGTATTGATACAAAGGGGTACCTGAACCCCAAGTTTTATAGTAGCATTGTCCATAATAGCCACACTGTGGAAAGAGCCAAGATGTCTATCAATAGATGAATGGATAAAGATGGTGTGGTACATATTTACAATGGAATATTACTCAAACATCAGAAAGGATGAATACTTACCATTTACATCGATGTGGATGGAACTGGAGAGTATTATGCTGAGTGAAATAAGTCAATTAGAGAAAAATAGTTATATGGTTTTGCTCATATATGGAATATAAGAAATAGTGCATAATGTCATAGGGGAAGGGAAGGAAACTCAATGGGAGTTATCAGAGAGGGAGATAAACCATGAGAGACTCTTCACTATAGGAAACAAAGGATTTCTGGAAGGGAAGTGTGTGGGGGGATGGAGTAGGTGGGTGATGGGCATTAAAGAGGGCACATGATGTGATGAGCACTGGTGTTATACACAACTGACTAGTTATTGAACACTACATCTGAAAGTAATGATGTATTATGTGTTGGCTCATTGAATTTAAATAAAAAATAAAATAAAATTTATAAGTTGAAACTTAATCCTCAATGTGATAGTATTTGGAAGTGGGGGCCTTTGAGGGGTGATCATGACTTTGAAGTCCTCATGATGAGATTAGTGTCCTTATGAAAGGGACCCCACAGAGAGTGCTCTCTCCTCTTTTGCCATGGGAAGTTATGGTGAAAAGGCAGATGTCTATGAACTAGGAGGAAGGCCCTCATGAGACACTAAATCTGTGGGTGACTTGATCTTAGACTTCTCACCCTCCAGAACAAAGAAATAAATTTGTATTGTTTTTAAGACAGCAAGACTATGGTATTCTGTTCTAGCAGTCCAAACTAAGACATTTTACTTTGTCTCATTTATTTCCCCTTCAGTTCAAACTGGCAGTGTTTCCCCTGGGATGACTGATTAGGTCTGTGGTTTGCATCTATGTTAATCTTATGAAATGCTTGTTCAGCCACACTCTTGGTATTCTCTGAAATACAGATAGGTTGAGACTTTTCTAAATCTTTAAGTTCTGGTTTCTTTTTGCTTAGCAATTCTTTCTCAAATTTATTTCTTCTTGAAATTTACTGTAAGCAATCAGGAAGAAACAAGCAAGTCCTTCAATACTCTGCTTAGAAATTTGCTCACTAAATATATAGTTTTATCAAAAGTGCCACCCTCTACAAAAGACTAGAACACGAACACAATTCAGCCAAGTCTTTCATTACTTTATATAAGGATCAGCTTTTCTCCATTGTCCAGTAACACGTTCCTCATTTCTATCCAAGACCTCACCAGAATGACTTTCACTATCCATATGTCTCTCAACATTCTGTTCATGATTATTTATGTATTCTCTAAGAAGTTGGAAACTTTCTGTATAGCTTTCCTCTTTTCTTTCCGAGGTCTCACCAGAATCACTTTAACAGTCTCTTCACAACAATCTCTACTTTTTCTAGCATGTCTCACAAAACTCTTCTAGCCTCTATCCATTACCCAAAGCCACTTCTACATTTTTAGGTACTTGTTAGAGCAGCACATCATTTCTCAAAACTGATTTCTGCCTTTGTTTGGGCTGCTTTAACAAAATAACATAGACTGAGTGTCTTTGACAATAGACATGCATTTTGTCGAAATTCTGGAGACTGGAAGCCCAAGATAGAGTACCAGCATAGTTGGGTTCTGGTGTGAGCCTTCTTCCTGACTTGTAGATACCACTTTCACACTATGTGCCACATGGCTTTTACTCAATATATGCACATGGGAAAGGAGATGAAGATGTAGAAGAAGAGGGAAAGGAAAAGAGTGGAGGGAGGAGAAAGAATAGGAGGGAGGAAAGAAGAGGGGGAGAGAGAGAGAAAGAGGGCTTGCTCTTCTTATAAGGCACTAATCCCATCATGGAGATTCCATTTTCATTCTTCTTCTTTTTTTTTTTTTTTTTTTAAAGATTTTATTTATTTATTTGACAGACAGAGATCACAAGTAGGCAGAGAGGCAGGCAGAGAGAGAGAGGAGGAAGCAGGCTCCCCGCCGAGCAGAGAGCCCGATGCGGGGCTCGATCCCAGGACCCTGGGATCATGACCCAAGCCGAAGGCAGTGGCTTAACCACTGAGCCACCCAGGCGCCCCTTCATTATTCTTCTAAACCTAATTACCTCCCAAAGACTCTACCTCCCAATATAATTACATTGGGAGCTAGAACTTCAAAATACAAATTTTGGGAAGATGCAATTCAGTCCATAATACAACCAAAACATCATAATAATTTTTAATTTTCCAAATTAAAGATTACATGTTAAAGTTATAATTAATATCCCCCTGGCCAACAAAGATCATTTCATAGTTGGTTTGGATTCTTATTCTGCAGTTTATGGTGGCCTAAAATCTCCCCTCAAGATTTCTGAAAATAGAGGCCTAATAATGTTGCTTTTATCTCAGAGGCCTAATAGTGTTGCTTTTCTGGCTAAACAGCCTTCTAGTTAAGCAAGTGCATAATGTTTACCACCCTATATTGATCCACATGAAATGTCGTATCTTTTTGGTCTTTTCACAAAAGAATTCATTTACTATTAATTATAGACTTTAATGAGCTTACATAGACTTTGATAAAGCTTTCATAGAAGAGATAGAAAAAGAGGTTGCATTGCAGCCATGCAACCAACTTAACAAATATTTTATAACTTGACAAGTAGTTTTCGTCTTTGGGAGATGTATGGTAATTACATGAAAGTATATTGTTTGAGAGAGAGAGAGAGAGAGAGTGTGTGTGTGTGTAAGTATGTGTTAGTATGCAGTGCTTGGTCCATTAGTTACCTACTAGAAAAGATTGGTCAGATTAAATACATTCATATGCAGTTCATTAACAAAGTTTGAGAATGTGACCTTATTTGTAGGGTGCCTTCATCAGTGTGGATTGCCATAACAAAATATAATAGACTGGGTAGCTTAAAAACAGACATTTATTCCTCAGAGTTCTGGAGGCTAGGAAACCCAAGATCCCAAGATGTTAGTTGATTCAGTTCTTGGCAAGAACACTTTTCCCGGCTTCTCTCTTTATTTTCATATGGTAGAGAGAGAGATTTTTTCCTCTTTTCCTCTTCTAATAAAGACACTAATCCCACTCTCATGACCTCATCTAAATCCAATTATCTTCCAAAGGCCCAAACTCCAAGTGCTACCACATTAGGAATTAGGGCTTTACCATATGAATTTTCTGGGGACATAAATATTCAGTCCAAGACAGGAGGCTTATGATTGAATTTGAATCTTGGATTTTCAAAACCACCTATCATTGTCTGCATGACCTGCTATGTCATGACTATCATAACTCATCTTGTTGGAATTCCCTCTACTACCCTCCACCCCTCCCATTATTACAGACTGCATTCAAAAGAATTGGAGAAGAGGGGTACCTGGGTGGCTCAGTGGGTTAAAGCCTCTGCCTTCGACTCAGGTCATGATCCCAGGATCATGGGACCAAGCCCCGCATTAGTCTCTCTGCTCAGCAGGGAGCCTGCTTCCCTTCTTCTCTCTGCCTGCCTCTCTGCCTACTTGTGATCTCTGTCAAATGAATAAATAAAATCTTAAAAAAAAAAAAAAGAACTGGAGAAGAGTTCTGCACAGTTTGGGGGAAGGGGACAGGGAATGGATTCTGCAGTAAGATAAATTCTTGTTTGCAAGGAGTAGAGTTTTCTGGAAGGTAGGAGGTCTGCCTGGAGAAGTTTAGATGAAGAAGCACTTGGAGGAGAAAAAGCTAGAAGGAGAAAATAATTTTGATCTTTGTAGGCTTAGCTAGAGGTTTTTCAGAGAATAAAAGGTAAGAGTGCTACACACTGTCCTCTCCAGCTAATATTTGCAGAGAGGAGATGGTGTCCAAATAAGAGTCAGTGTCAAAGAGTGCCAGATGAAGAGCAACAGCAGAAAGGTGGCCCATGGCTAACCTAGGAGAAACTGTTGCCCCAGAGGAGCTTCTGAGTAGACAGCTCAGGAGAGCCTTAAAAAAAAACTTTCACTTTTTAGGGTATTTTAAAGAAAGATGGACCTTGAAATGAGGGGTGGGGATGGGGATGGATATCAGTGCTGGTGTTCCATTTATATGTAAGCTAGGTGTGTCAGAATTCCCTCCCATTTTAGGTCCTGAAGCAGAGAGTCTTTGCAAACTTATGAAGCAAGTTTTACCGTGACCAACATTCAGAGATTTTGCAACCTTCAAAGAAATGAAGGAAAGGATACTTTAAATCATTCTATACTGTAATGCAAGTCTTTCCCTGGGAAAACTGCACATTTCCTCACAGGAGGTATTGCAAACTTGAATGCCACCTGAGCTTTGCTGAAAAGCACACTGAGGATATCTCTACTAGATCATTTCAGTAAACCTTTTTTTGAAAGATCTAAATAGTAAGTTTTTTTAGCCTTTATGAGCCATACTCTCTTACAATGCAACTCTGCTGATGTAGCAGAAAATAGTTATAGAAAATTTATAAAAAAATGAGTATGGTTGTGTTCCAATACAACTTTATGGGCACCAGCATCCGAATTTCATGTAATTTTCATGTCACACAACCTTGTTTTCAAAAAATATATTTTGGGGATGTCTGGGTAGCTCAGTTGGTTAAGCATCTGCCTTCAGCTCAGGTCGTGATCTCAGGGTCCTGGGATTGAGCCCCGCATAGAGCTCTACACATTGAGTCCTGCATGGGACTTCATGCTCAGTGGGGAGTCTGCTTCTCCATTTCTCCTTGTTCCTGCTTTCTTTCAAATATATAAATAGGATCTTTCATATATATATGTGTATATATATATTTCAACATTAAAAAATATAAAAACAACTTATAGCCTGTGTGCCACCCAAAAATAGATTGCAGAATGGAGTTGGCCCCTAGGCCATAGTTTGCTGACTCTTGTATTAGACATAATAGATGACAGAAGACAGTGGACCTTTTTCCTGTGAAGAAGGGTGAATACCAATGTCTTAATACAATTTCAGCCTCTTCGTATTTGAAAGCAGCTTCTCTTAACCAAATGACCTGTAGAGGATATCCTTCAAACAAAGATAAGCTGAGAAAACACAGGCTAAATAATTTTCCTCTGAGAAAACACAGGATGGTCTGGTAATAAGGAAAGTACCTTTTTCCTTGTTTTCTTTCCCTTTTTTTTTTTTTTTAAATTTTGTCCTTTGTGAAACAGAAGACCCCATTATTATGCTGAGAAGCATTTTGCTGTTTCTCACCAGAACTGAAACTTGGCTGAATCATAAGAAAAACCATGCTGATTGTCAATGGTTGTTCTTTTTGGCACTAGGAGAAATGGTGCCAACTATGATTAAATTATTTTGATTATTGTCTTCCAACTGGTGAAGACAACGAGAGGTGATTCTTGCCAATTCATCCTATTGCATATTAAATTGTTTTTGCAAAATTAGCATTATATTGAACATGTTGCTTTGTAGCCTGTTTAAGATAAAAAACACTTGACAATATAGCCAACATTTCCTCATATTATTGATAACATTATTTTAAATGGCCATGCACTATTTCATAGGTGCCAAATAATTTGCCTTTTAAGTATTTGCCAATCTTGTAACATTATAAAAAATTATATAATGAAATTCATTTTAGATAAATCCTTGTGCAGCTTCATGGTTTTTTTTTTTTAGGATGAGTTCCCAGCAATGAATTTGCTTGAGTAAGCCTGTATTGAAATCTTTTGAGAAGTGCCACAAAAATATACTCTAAAAAGAGTCACCTCAATTAATTTATATTCCCCTCAGCAATACATGAAAGTATGAAATTCTGAGTACTCTTGCCACTAAAATTTAAATTTTGGAGGAAACATAAACACTTAAATAAAACTTTCTATCTATATATTTTTCAATATTGAGAACGTGTAATGGGATAGGGACACTGTCTTCTTGATTTTTTATTTTCAGTTCCTAGCACAACACCTGGCATAATAATAAATAGTCAATAAATACTGAAAACAAACAATATTGTCAATATCTAGGCATATACTTTACATACTTCCTTCAATTTTTCAGAATGGTTACTTTGTTACAAAATATGATTTTGTTAAATTTTTTAAGATTTGCTTTTTCAAAGCTATCATTGTTAGTATACTTTTTTCTAAATATGGCTTAAAATGTAGAAGAGAAATGAAATAATTATAGTATATGGTTTCAATTCCCTCTTTAGAGAGAATATTTTGCTTCTATGACCTTTATGCTGTTGTTAACATTTCTTTCTTTCTGTTTAAAATCCAATTATGCAGATTATTAGATCAAGGAAATATATCTTTTATTTGGGATATGTGTATATCCAAAGACTTAGAAATCTTTTCATTTTTTAGATACTTAACACAGGTCGGATAACAGCAAAATAAATGACCTTGAACAGATCATAAATAGAAATATCTTTGTTGTTGATTGAGTGTAATTAAGAATTTGCTATTGTAATAGTAGTTGCAGCTGTGCATTCAAATGAAGAAATGCCTGCAAGGGTACGATTCTCTCTCTGGTTTGATACCCTATTGCTACTTGATTGTCTAAGTTGACTTACAGACCCTGTAGTGTTGAGTAAAATAATTGTCTATTTACACAGGCAGAGCAATTCCTGACTCCAAGGTCACTTGCGGTTTATAGAGAAAAGAACTTTTGGAAGTTTTACAGAAGCAGCAATAAGGTGAGAGCCATGGGAAGGAATAGTTGATTCTCTAGGCAGAACAATGCCATGAAATTCTCCAAATCTGTTAGGAGTTTTGCAGACTTAAAATGTTTGTCTCATCTCACTGAAGAAGGCATTATTGTTTTGTTAACTGATGTTTGGCAAACATAAACAAAAACAAAAACAAAAACAAAACCAAAACCAACAAAAACCAGTACATGGTCTTTTCTGACCACAGTGGTATGAAACTAGAATCAATAGCAGGAAGAAAGCTGAAAAATTTACAAATATATGGAAATTAAATAACAAATTCCTGAACAAGTGTGTCAAAGAAGAGATCAAAAGGGCAATTTAAAAAAAATACCTTGAAATGCGGGGTGCCTGGGTGGCTCAGTAGGTTGGAGCCTCTGCCTTCGGCTCAGGTTTCAATCCCGGGGTCCTGGGATCGAGCCCCACATCGAGCTCTTTGATCAGCGGAGAGCCTGCTTCCCTTCCTCTCCCTCTGCCTGCCTCTCTGCCTACTTGTGCTCTCTGTCAAATAAATAAATAAAATCTTAAAATTAAATAAGTAAATAAATAAAAAATATCTTGAAACAAATGAAAATGGAAACACAAAGTTGCAAGCTTATGGGATGCTGCAGAAACAGTACTAAGAGGGAAGTTTGTAGCTATAAAAACCTACATTCAGAAAAAAAAAAGAAAAATCTCAAAAAAAAATCCAAGTCTACTTTTATACCTCAAGGAACTAGAAATTAAGAACAAAGTCCAAAGTTAGCAGAAGAAAGGAAATAACAAAGACCAGAAGTGACTCTTTCTAGTAGCAAGCCTTATTTAGGAAGCTCGATATTCTAATACTGGTCTCCTGGAGGTTGTAACTTTCTAGGAGATCACTTTGGTTTTAGCCTCAAGGAATAGTGGAGGAGGTCCAGAATTCAAATAAAAAAACCAAAGTGTTTTCTTAAGCATGTATCAAGTTCATTTTATGTTAAAACGACTTCATTCTGATGTGATACTATTTATAGTTTTTATCATTCCACTTTGCTAGATATATTTCATATACCTTTCTGCAAAGGTATTCATATGTTTGGTCATGGGGTTCCCTAGACCCTATAGGGGATGTTACATAATTACAATAAAAGCATAAATTATTAAAAAAACATAAATTTTGTTTCTTATATTTGAAAAAAAAATATGAACTCTGAAAAACATGTTGTCTTAGGTTTTAGGACTCCAGATTGGATGTTTGTTGGCTTTCTTGGAATATCAAATCTTACCTTAAAGTTCAAGACTGAGAATTAGAATCTTAAAAAGATAGGAAGATATAAATTTTAAGAATAGAAAAGGCTTATTTGCTTTCCCACTCTAACTTACTCCCATCATCCAAATGTGGATATACTAAATTGTCCATAATAATAATAGGACTTTTAGAACATATGGTTGGTATTGGCTTCTTCTGAACTAAAGCTGTGCTCGACATCAGTTGGAGCTGGGGGAAGTGAGGTTAGGTTTAAGGCATCATCCAGAAGCAATTCTGTCATTGGAACAAAATACTGCATCTCTGGAGCCTATCCAAGACTACTTTTATGTAGTCTTTTTTTTCTTTTCCTACTTTCAGAAGCAGGGGCATGCTGCTTTCTAGTCCATCTAGGAAAAATTCCTTGCATTTATTTACTTTGGTAGCTCATGCATTAGAAATTTAGACTCACTTTGGATTGGCTGTATTATTAATTCAGCTCTTGAAACCAAAATTAGTATCTGGGCAATATCTAATTAAATGACTTAAAATCAAACATAGGAAACATTATCAGCTTAATACCTGGTATTTCAAAAGCATCATGACACCATTCTTTGGAAAGGTATTTTAGCTTTTGAATCTCAATTTTCATATCTGTAAATGGTGTGAATAATTATAATCCAACCTTTAAGTTGCTGTGAAGATTAAATGAATTAATATATACTAAGACATTGGAATAATGCCTGGCACATGTGAGAGATGATGAATCACATTTTTTACACCTTCCAAACTTGTCAGTTTTGCCTTTAGCATAAAGTTACTTCTACCTTCTTATATCATGGGATAGCCCTCCATCGTTGTAGTAAATGAGTTCTTCATTTTGTCCAACCGAACGTTCTCACGTTCTGAGATAATTTTCTCTTGCTTTATTCGTTCAGTTTTTCTTGAATTTAAATGCACTTACCTTGTCTTTTCCACATGTCCTGGATTCAACTTTTTTACCAGAAATATTTCAATTTTGAATATTTAATTATAGAATAGAGGCTTTTTGTTCTTATTTTTAAAAATAAAGGATCGTAGGGATGTCTGGGTGACTCAGTTCCTGATTCGAGAGTTCTGGGATTGAGCCCTGCATTGGGCTGCCTGCTGTGGGAAGCCTGCTTCTCCCTCTGCCTCTGCCCCTCCCTTTGGTTGTGCTGTCTCCTGCTCTCTCTCTCACTCTCAAATAAATAAATAAAATCTTAAAAAAATAATCATATATCATTAGTAAGCAGCAACTTGTTGATAATATTTTGGAGGAAATAGGACTTTTTTGATGTCTTAATGTGCTTATGAGTAAGGTTGGCTCTGACGAGGGGATTGCACTCTGTTTTTGACCATACATCTCAGATTATTCCTCCTTATATTTGTGTACTGATATTCTGTATACAGGGTTTCATGGTATACAGGTCTACATGGTAATATGGATCTTTACTTCTCAGATGAAGGAATTGAGGGCTGGACAAGCCGAGTAATTTGTCTAACTAAGTCATTACAACACAGAATCTGGAACCCCCTAGCCTTATGACTCCAAGTCCTGAGGCATGCATTTCTTTCTCAATTTTTTCTTTTCATAGAAGAATGAAAGTTGATAAATGCTAATTACCTAAAAACTAAGGAGGTTGTGGTATACTATGTACTTTGAAATAAAATTCTAAGTATTTTTCCCAGTAATCATCCCAAGTACATTCCTGTATTTGAAAGTTATAGTAATTTCCATCCCATTAAAGACATCGTAGGAGGGAAGAGTTTGTTTATGTTATAGAAAATGTAGAAAAATGAACACCTGCAAGACAGTATAAACACAAATCTGATAGCCCTATTCATCAATACCAGTCTTTTGGTAAACTCTTCAATCTGAAGGGGAGAAAAGTTTTATTTTTCTTAGAGAACTATTTTTTGGAATTTATATTATTGATTTTTCCTCTAGCCACAAAATGAGTCTAAGTAGCATCTCATAAAACAGAATTTATATATGTAGATACACTGCGGGGTTTTGCCTCTTATACCTGTGCTCAGAGGCAAAGGTACCTTAAAATTATTAACAAGAATTTATGAACTTCCTGCCCTGAGCACCTCCATCCAATGGCCCAGCCCAACAGTGCACCACACTGGTGAAATAAGGTAGCTGACCAAATGAATATTTTGCTTTACACTGTTTTCCTAAGGATGGCTGAAATAGACTACTTTTTCTATTCTTGTGTTATACAATCTTTACTGAAAGACACTCAAAATTCCATTTACGGTGTCGCCGTGGAAACAGAGAATGGAGGTTTTACTAATATAGAGAGACTTGATGTTGTTAGATGTAATGTCAAAATGAACTAATTTTGAAAAGTAAAAGTCATGTTTTTCAGGGTCATTCTGCTGTCAATTCTGCTTACTAAGCTCTATCCCCAGCTCAAAATATAGATTATTTGAGGACAAGGATGAGGTCTTATTGATCTCTGTAAACATAGATCCTAGCACAAAACTTGTCACAGAGTGAGTATTTAGGAAATACTTGCTGAACGGATATAGTCCAAAATCAAAACAAAATAAAACAAAAAAAAACTCCAGGATTTGATAAAGCTTCTTATTTTAAAAAGTGATTATAGGGGTGGTTGGGTGGCTCAGTTGGTTAAGTGTCTGCCCTCGGCTCAGGTCATGATATCTGGGTCCTGGGATTGAGCCCTGCCATTGGGCTTCTCTCTCTCCCTCTGCCCCTCCCTACTGCTCCTTCTCTCTCTCTCTCTTTCTCACATAAATAAATGAAATCTTCTAGAAAAGTGATTATAATAGTATTTCTTTGTACAGCAAAGAATGCAAAGTAAAGTTCTGAGGAGGCAAGGATAAGAGAGAAATATTGATCCAAAGTACATGCAGTATTCTGTTAAATCACAGAGAAGTATTTAACCCAGGTTGGGTATAAAGATGTGTGGTGTGTGTTTGTATGTGTGTGTGTATGTGTTGCCTCCTGAAGAAAGTGATACTCAAGTTTTGAAGGATATAGAGTCACTAGCTAGATATAGAAGGTAGAAAGGTGTATATCATTGTAGGAACAGCAAAAACAAACAGAGGCAACTTAGCACAATGAAGAAAAACCTCTGCTTTCTTGTCGTTTCTCTCTCTCCACACTCCTATATATTATTTCCTCATCTATTCATCTAATCTTCAAGCATTTTGTATGTGTTTTAATCTCAAACATTTCTACATTACTTCTTTTTTAATTTTTTATTTTTTATAAACATAATATATTTTTATCCCCAGGGGTACAGGTCTGTGAATCACCAGGTTTACACACTTCACAGCACTCACCATAGCACACACCCTGCCCAATGTCCATAACCCCACCCCCCTTCTCCCAAACCCCCTCCCCCCAGCAACCCTCAGTTTGTTTTGTGAGATTAAGAGTCACTTATGGTTTGTTTCCCTCCCAATCCCAACTTGTTTCATTGATTCTTCTCCTACCCCCTTAAACCCCCATGTTGCATCTTCACTTCCTCATATCAGGGAGATTATGTGATAGTTGTCTTTCTCTGCTTGATTTATTTCGCTAATCATGATACCCTCTAGTTCCATCCACGTTGTTGCAAATGGCAAGATTTCATTTCTTTTGATGGCTACATAGTATTCCATTCTGTATATATACCACATCTTCTTGATCCATTCATCTGTTGATGGACATCTAGGTTCTTTCCATAGTTTGGCTATTGTCAACATTGCTGCTATAAACATTTGGGTGCACGTGCCCCTTCAGATCACTATGTTTGTATCTTTAGGGTAAATACCCAGTACTGCAATTTCTGGGTCATAGGGTAGTTCTATTTTCAACATTTTGAGGAATCTCCATGCTGTTTTCCAGAGTGATTGCACTAGCTTGCATTCCCACCAACAGTGTGGGATGGTTCCCCTTTCTCCGCATCCTTGAAAGCATCTGTCATTTCCTGACTTGTTAATTTTAGCCATTCTGACTGGTGTGAGGTGGTATCTCATTGTGGGTTTGATTTGTATTTCCCTGATGCCCAGTGATATGGAGCACTTTTTCATGTGTCTGTTGGCCATCTGGATGTCTTCTTTGCAGAAATGTCTATTCATGTCTTCTGCCCATTTCTTGAGTGGATTATTTGTTCTTTGAGTGTTGAGTTTGCTAATATCCTTATAGATTTTGGACACAAGCCCTTTATGTGATATGTCATTTGCAAATATCTTCTCCCATTCTGTCAGTTGTCTTTTGGTTTTGTTAACTGTTTCCTTTGCTGTGCAAAAGCTTTTGATCTTGATAAAATCCCAATAGTTCATTTTTGCCCTTGGTTCCCTTGCCTTTGGCGACGTTCCTAGGAAGACGTTGCTGCGGCTGAGGTCGAAGAGGTTGCTGCCTGTGTTCTCCTCAAGGATTTTGATGGATTCCTTTCTCATATTGAGGTCCTTCATCCATTTTGAGTCTATTTTCGTGTGTGGTGTAAGGAAATGATCCAATTTCATTTTTCTGCATGTGGCTGTCCAATTTTCCCTACACCATTTATTGAAGAGGCTGTCTTTTTTCCATTGGATATTCCTTCCTGCTTTGTTGAAAATTAGTTGACCATAGAGTTGACGGTCTATTTCTGGGTTCTCTATTCTGTTCCATTGATCTATGTGTCTGTTTTTGTGCCAGTATCATGCTGTCTTGATGATAACAGCTTTGTAATAGAGCTTAAAGTCCGGAATTGTGATGCCACCAACGTTGGCTTTCTTTTTCAATATTCCTTTGGCTATTCAAGGTCTTTTCTGGTTCCATATAAATTTTAGGATTATTTGTTCGATTTCTTTGAAAAAGATGGATGGTATTTTGACAGGAATTGCATTAAACGTGTAGATTACTTTAGGTAGCATAGACATTTTCACAATATTTGTTCTTCCAATCCAGGAGCATGGAACATTTTTCCATTTCTTTGTGTCTTCCTCAATTTCTTTCATGAGTACTTTATAGTTTTCTGAGTATAGATTCTTTGCCTCTTTGGTTAGGTTTATTCCTAGGTATCTTATGGTTTGGGATGCAATTGTAAATGGGATTGACTCCTTAATTTCTCTTTCTTCTGTCTTGTTGTTGGTGTAGAGAAATGCAACTGATTTCTGTGCATTGATTTTATATCCTGACACTTTACTGAATTCCTGTACAAGTTCTAGCAGTTTTGGAGCAGAGTCTTTTGGGTTTTCCACATATAGTATCATATCATTTGCGAAGAATGATAGTTTGACTTCTTCTTTGCTGATTTGGATGCCTTTAATATCCTTTTGTTGTCTGATTGCTGAGGCTAGGACTTCTAGTACTATGTTGAATAGCAGTGGTAATAATGGGCATCCCTGCCGTGTTCCTGACCTATACAGAAAAGCTTTCATTTTTTTCCCATTGAGAATGATATTTGCAGTGGGTTTTTCATAGATGGCTTTGATGATTTTGAGGTATGTGCCCTCTATCCCTACATTTTGAAGCATTTTGATCAGGAAGGGATGCTGTACTTTGTCAAATGCTTTTTCAGCATCTATTCAGAGTATCATATAGTTCTTGTTCTTCCTTTTATTTATGTGTTGTATCACAGTGACTGATTTGCGGATGTTGAACCAATCTTGCATCCCTGGTATAAATCCCACTTGGTCATGGTGAATGATCCTTTTAATGTACTGTTGAATCCTATTGGCTAGTATTTTGGTGAGAACTTTTACATCTGTGTTCATCAAGGATATTGGTCTATAGCTCTCTTTTTTGATGGGATCCTTGTCTGGTTTTGGGATCAAGGTGATGCTGGCCTCATAAAATGAGTTTGGAAGTTTTCCTTCCATTTCTATTTTTTGGAACAGTTTCAGGAGAATAGGAATTAGTTCTTCTTTAAATGATTGGTAGAATTCCCCCGGGAAGCCATCTGGCCCTGGGCTTTTGTTTGTTTGGAGATTTTTGATGACTGTTTCAATCTCCTTACTGGTTATGGGTCTGTTCAGGCTTTCTATTTCTTCCTGGTTCAGTTGTGGTAGTTTATATGTCTCTAGGAATGCATCCATTTCTTCCAGATTGTCAAATTTGTTCACGTAGAGATGCTCATAGTATGTTCTTATAATGGTCTGTATTGTTAATTGTTATCTTTGTTGTTAGTTGTGATCTCTCCTCTTTCATTCATGATTTTATTTATTTGGGTCCTTTCTCTTTTCTTTTTGATAAGTCTGGCCAGGGGTTTATCAATCTTATTAATTCTTTCAAAGAACCAGCTCCTAGTTTTGTTGAATTGTTCTATTGTTTTTTGGTTTCTATTTCATTGATTTCTGCTCTGATCTTTATGATTTGTCTTCTCCTGCTGGGTTTAGGGTTTCTTTCTTGTTCTTTCTCTAGCTCCTTTAGGTGTAGGGATAGGTTGTGTACCTGAGACCGTTCTTGTTTCTTGAGAAAGGCTTGTACCACTATATATTTTCCTCTCAGGACTGCCTTTGTTGTGTCCCACACATTTTGAACCATTGTGTTTTCATTATCATTTGTTTCCATGAATTTTTTCAATTCTTCTTTAATTTCCTGGTTGACACATTCATTCTTTAGAAGGATGCTGTTTAGTCTCCATGTATTTGGGTTCTTTCCAAATTTCCTCTTGTGATTGAGTTCTAGCTTCAGAGCATTGTGGTCTGAAAATATGCAGGGAATGACCCCAATCTTTTAATACTGGTTGAGACCTCATTTAGGACCATGGATGTGATCTATTCTGGAGAATGTTCCATGTGCACCAGAGAAGAATGTGTATTCTATTGCTTTGGGATGAAATGTTCTGTATATATCTGTGATGTCCATCTGGTCCAGTGTGTCCTTTAAGGCCTTTATTTCCTTGTTGATCTTTTGCTTGGATGATCTATCCATTTCAGTGAGGGGAGTGTTAAAGTCCCCTACTATTATTGTATTATTGTTGATGTGTTTCTTTGATTTTGTTATTAATTGGTTTATATAGTTGGCTGCTCCCACGTTGGGGGCATAGATATTTAAAATTGTTAGATCTTCTTGTTGGACAGACCCTTTGAGTATGATATAGTGTCCTTCCTCATCTCTTATTATAGTCTTTGGCTTAAAATCTAATTGATCTGATATAAGGATTGCCACTCCTGCTTTCTTCTGATGTCCATTAGCATGGTAAATTGTTTTCCACTCCCTCACTTTAAATCTGGAGGTGTCTTCGGGTTTAAAATGAGTTTCTTGTAGGCAACATATAGATGGGTTTTGTTTTTATATCCATTCTGATACCCTGTGTCTTTTGATTGGGGCATTTAACCCATTAACATTCAGGGTAACTATTGAGAGATATGAATTTAGTGCCATTTTATTGCCTGTCAGGTGACTGTTACTGTATATTGTATCTGTTCCTTTCTGATCTACTACTTGTAGGCTCTCTCTTTTCTTAGAGGATACCTTTCAATATTTCCTGTAGAGCTGGTTTGGTGTTTGCAAATTTCTTCAGTTTTTGTTTGTCCTGGACGCTTTTTATCTCTCCTTCTATTTTCAATGATAGCTTAGCTGGATATAGTATTCTTGGCTGCATGTTTTTCTCGTTTAGTGCTCTGAATATATCATGCCAGCTCTTTCTGGCCTGCCAGGTCTCTGTGGATAAGTCTGCTGCCAGTCTAATATTTTTACCATTGTATGTTACAGACTTTTTTTCCCTAGGCTGCTTTTAAGATTTTCTCTTTGTCACTAAGACTTGTAAATTTTACTATTAGATAATGGGGTGTGGACCTATTCTTCTTGATTTTGAGGGGGGTTCTCTGCACCTCCTGGAGTTTGATGCTTGTTCTCTTTGCCATATTGGGGAAATTCTCTCCAATAATTCTCTCCAGTATATCTTCTGCTCCCCTCTCTCTTTCTTCTTCTTCTGGAATCCCAATTATTCTAATGTTGTTTCATCTTATGGTGTCACTTATCTCTCGAATTCTCCCCTCATGGTCCAGTAGCTGTTTGTCCCTCTTTTGCTCAGCTTCTTTATTCTCTGACATTTGGACTTCTATATTGCTAATTCTTTCTTCTGCTTTATTTATCCTAGCAGTGAGAGTCTCCATTTTTAATTGCACCTCATTAATAGCTTTTTAAATTTCAACTTGATTTGATTTTAGTTCCTTTATTTCTCCAGAAAGTGTTTTTATCTCTCCAGAGAGGGTTTCTCTAATATCTTCTATGCCTTTTTCAAGCCTAGTTAGAACCTTGAGAATTGTCATTCTGAACTCTAGATCTGACATATTACCAATGTCTGTATTGATTAGGTCCCTAGCTTTTGGTCCTGCCTCTTGTTCTTTTTTTTTTTTTGTGGTGAATTTTTCCACCTTGTCATTTTTTCCAGATAAGAGTATATTAAGGAGCAAGTAAAATACTAAAAGGGTGGCAACAACCCCAGGAAAATATGCTTTAACCGAATCAGAAGAGATCCCAAATCGTGAAGGGGGAGGAAGGGGATAAAAAGAGGTTCAGAAAGAAAAAAAAAAATAAAGAAAAGAAACAATTAAAAAAAAGGAAACGAATAAAGAAAATGTATTAAAAAAGAAAAAAATATATATATTAGATAAACTAGTTAAAAATGTTAAAAAATAGAAGGGTAAAAGTTAAAAAACATTTAGCAGAAGAAGAGAAAAAAAATTGAAAAAGAAAAAAAATAAATTAACTACAAGACTAAAGAATCATGGGGAGAAAGCCATGAGTTCCGTGATTTGCTTTCTCCTCCTCTGAAATTCTGCTGTTCTCCTTGGTATTGAAACTGCACTCCTTGGTAGGTGAACTTCATCCTGGCTGGATTTCTTGTTGATCTTCTGGAGGAGGGTCCTATTGTAGTGATTGTCAAGTTCTTTTGACATAAGAACATAGGCAGAATTGCACTGCCCTTACTAGAGGCCGAGTTGAATAATCTGCTCGGGTTTGCTTTTGGGAGCTTTTGTTCCCTGAACACTTTCCGTAGAGTTCCGGAGGATGGGAATGAAAATGGCGGCCTCCCCGTCTCTGGCCCAGAGGAGCCAAGAGCCCGGGGCCCCACTCCTCAGTGCGCCCTCAGAGAAAAGCACCCAATTACTCCCGTCTCCGTGGCCTCCGGCCACGTTCTGAGCTCACCCAGGCTGCGACCGGTTCAAGGTAACCCCAAGCTGGGAGCTCATGCCTAGGCTCTGTCTCTGTAGCCGGCTTCCCTGTTCTAATACCATTAAGCTCTGCGACACTCAGACATCCCCGATCCTTCTGTGACCCTGCAGTACCTGAGGCCATGCTGACCCCGCATAGGCTTCACCCTGGTTTAGCCTCTGGAGCGATGTCCCTCAGCGGAACAGACTTTTGAAAGTCCTGATTTTGTGCTCCATTGCTCCGCCACTTGCTGGGAGACGGCCCCTCCCCCGGGGTCTATCTTCCCGTCACCTTGGATTCACTTCTGCACCAGTCCTACCTTTCAGAAAGTGGTTGATTTTCTGTTTTTAGAATTGCTGTTCTTCTTCTCTTTGATCTGCCATTGGATTTGTAGGTGTTTGCAATCTTTAGATAAGCTATCTAACTGATCTCCTGCTACCTGAAGTAGTCTCAGCCTGCTACTTCTCTGCCATATTGATTCCTCCTCTACCTTATTTCTTATTCTTAGTTTTATTTTTGTCATAATTCATGCTTTTAATCCTTAATTCGCTCTGTTACATTTTGGTTTTTATTTAATGGGTTTTAGCTTTTAACAATAACCTTTATGTCCTTTACTCTTATAGCTTTGATCCATTAATCCTGTTGACCTTTATCTTTGATTTAATCTATTTTATCCTATTATTTAAACATTCTTAATTTCTTATCTTTATTTATGTTCATGTCCTCATTCTTCATTTCTAATTTCTATTTCTCTCCTAGCTCACTCAAAATTTCAGTTTTAATCTTTGCTAATTTCATCATCCACTCTTTATTTTTTTTAATACTATTTTTCCATATCTATTAACAACTTGTTTTAGTTTTGTTTGCCTTCACAGTGGCAACAGGAAGCATGACCATGATGGTGACAGCAAAACGGTGACAGCAAGACCCAATTACTGGGGAGGCTGGCAGCTTCCTCACCAGCTGTGGTGACCCCACTCTAAACTCAATGCACTACCATTCCCACTTTCATACACCTCTTCTTCTTGCAACCCCAGATGTCTCACATATCAATAAATGCTAGACTGGAGCCCCAAACTACCTTATGTTTATCCACTGATTACCTCACTTTAAACAATCATTTTTCTCTTAACTGAAATCTCTGTGAACACTGTTCAGGTTAACATCTCTAAATGCAAAGTTCTCTGTCATCTGGCCAGCAGTAGAACTCTCATGTATTGTAAGTAGTAGACACACCTGCAGGTCCTTTCCGGTGTGAAAGTGTGAAGTCTTATGTTCAGTGGGAGAAATGAAGTTGTGCATTAGGGGTGTGAAACCATGCCCTAGAGGGTTAATGAGGTTCAAAATAGTAGAAAATTTAAAGCTTGTTTTTGAGAGATCTCTTTCTCTGTAATCAGCTATTGTTTCTTTGCAGACTCCATTCATAAATCCATTAGCTCTGTTTACATAAGCCTGGACTCCAGGTCAACTGATGTGTTTTGGTCTGTGAGCAAATAAGACTTGACATTCCTTGCTCGAGATAAGAGCCCAAGACTCCACCTATTTTATACCCATATCCCATTTTCCTTGTCCTAAGATAACTTCCTGATGTTAGAGACTAAATTTTGCTTTGTTCTGATGTTAAAGCTCTACCCCAAAGTGAACATGGCATTTATGTTACACATATTTACTCAATGTATATGTTTCTTCTTTTCTCATGAATAGACATATGTTTCCTAGCACTTTTTCATCAATATGTATGTAACCTCAACCCTTACACTTATTAAAAAAACTAGTTCTAACCTCAGTTAGAAAGACAGGTTTGGGAATACCCCCTTTTCTTCTTATTGAGCTGCCCTTATGATTATAAAATTTTCTCTGCTTCAAACCTGGTGACTTAGAGATTGGCTTACTGTGCATCAGACACATAAATCTGATTTCAGAGTTAGGAAACACACCCACTGCTTTGATGCCCTGCTTTTGTTCATTGTATCCAGGCACTACCCTCCTGTTTGTTGGGATTAGACCATAGAGGAATGGAATGAAAGAGAAAATAATAGACTCTTACCTACATGAGTCTGACTTCCTATGCCTCTTCCAGATTTGTCATTTTTGCTTTTATAAAAGCTCTTTTCTTTATAAAGTTAATTTTCTTTGAGTTCCTTCAGGCTTTTGTGTGTGTGTGTGTCTTATTTAACATACCTACATCTACTCCGAAGTTGTAGCGAGAACCTATATTTTCTTCTGAAAGTTCTAAATGCGTAGTCACAGAAGTTCAGAGAAGACTCTTTTTATCAAAACTAGCACCCTGATAGGGAAAAAGTAGAACCTGACACATAAGATATCTGAGTAGATGTAATTAAAATATTGAATTTCTAAATTTTCCTGAATCCTTTTGGTCTACAAAAGTGGCCCCTTGATCCTTTTGGAAGATACAGCTCCCACTCCTTACTTGGAGACTATTAAAATTCCTCCAAAGAGGCCAGTGCTTTGTCAGTTCTTCTTGGGAACTGACTTTACTTCTCTTGATCATCATATCACTCATAATGTACAATCTTAGCATAAATTGACTAAGGAAATGTTAGGACTGCTAAGAGCAAGATTATACACTAAAAGAGCTATAGTACTTGGTTAGCATAAGGTGGCAACAAGGAGAACTAATTCTGAGGATGCTGAACACAGGGGGCAATTATAAAGCTGGTTAAGAGAACAATGTCTATCTAGGGCACTCTATGCATTGAATTCCTGGCGTGGGCTATGGGGGATTGCTATAACACATTGCTGGGAGGGATCTTGAATACTTGGGAAAAAAACAATAATTCTCATAAATAAAATAAAGATGCCAAAAACTGCTATGGATAACTGTGAAGGAAGCAATGAAAAGTCTCAGAACACTGGACATGCTCAATTGGGCCCATTTTGCTGGTAGTTTTCCTTGGGAGGGCCCAAAGATTGCTCCCTTTTTTAAGGTGGTAAGGAATGTACTAGTGAGGAGACAAACATGGTGAAAAGCTCAGGAGTGGTTTATGTGAAAAGCTCAGGAGTGGTTTATGTGGTTGGAAATGATATTAAAGAGCTCCTTAGTAATAAAGGGTGGGGGGGTTGATAGGAACCTGGAATAATTGAGGACAGGTAGCAACACTTCATTTTCATAATCAAGGTGGGCAGCAAGGTTGGAGTGGCAATTAGGGGGTTTTGATTTGAGGGTTACATGAAGATGACTCAAAGAACGTTGTTTTCCTAGAAACAGGATAAATGCGCAGTCAATAAGGGCACTGCTTAATGTATAGAATCAAAAAAAATCAAGAAGGAATAAATGGACAGCTGAGGTGAGCTTTCCTAATGATAAGTCAATGATTCCTTGACTAATTTCCAGATACCAGCCAGTTTTCAGACTCAGAATTATAATGAGTGATCATATCCTTTGAGGAGGGATTCTGCAATATCAAGGTAAACTTTCGCAGGAAACCCAAAGGGATTTAGTCATGAATGTAGGTAATTGTTTATTGGGGAAAGTTTTGAGAGCTGCTGTATGTAGGGTCATAGTTGATGCAAAGGCCTGGGAATGTAAATCACTCTCATGGCATTCCTGTTAGAGTAGGAGAACTATGTCTTGTTTCTCATAAAGAGGTTTTAGATAGATATTAAACATACCAGTCTCATAATTTTGTGCTTTAACTGTTCAGTCTAGTACATCTATATAATAAATCACAACAAATTATTGCTCATATACTTGTATTAATTTTTACTATTTTATTTTGCACGATTTAGTTCTGCTTTTTCCCTTAATTTTTAATTCTTTTCTTCTTCTGCCTATTTCTCAATCAAGTAGTTTCTACCTTGTTCCTTTTTTCTCTATACTATTTCAGAAACCATAAAATCTTTGTATTTTCTCAATAGTTTGCCTATACTTTTTAGTATGCATATGCTAAAATGTTTAAATAATTTTACCTTTATCTTAAAACAACTTAAAACATTTTAACTCATCTTGCTTTCCCCAACTGTATGTTTTCTCTCCTAGGATTTTAGTTCTTTCTGTTTTTTAAGTTCACTATTAAAGCTCATTTAGATTTATCCACACATTTAAAATTTTCTTTCTTCAACATTGTTCTTCTATCTTAGACCTCCAATCTAGAATGTTCTTTCTTAGGGGTACATAATTTAAAAGTTTTTTTAGGGAGGATGGTAGTAAATTCTTGGTTTTGTAGAGAAATGTTAATTCTTATTCTTGAACCATATATTTGCTGAGCTATGAATGTATATGTGCACACATAGAGTTTTTAATCCCAGATTTTCACTGAGGATAATAGTGTGATATGAACATTATATTTGCTCCCAAATAATCTCAAAAATGATTTAATGGCTATTTAATATTCTGTTTTATGGAGAAACTATGATTTATTTAAATTATCTCCAAATATTTATTATGTAAGTAGTTTCCAACCTTTTACTATTATAATTAATACTGTAGCAAACATCCTTGTACATAAATCTTTGTCTTTATTTCTGAATGTTTTCATAGGGAATATTACTAGAAGTAGAATTTATGGCTCAGAATATCTCAGCCTTATCAATTCAATTTAATTTTATTCCTCCTCCCATCATACATCTCCAATGTGGCTTCAGAATTACTGTTTAAATTAAAATTCTTACATCAAAGTAAAACCTGCATATAATTAAAACATCAAATAGTGTAGAAGGACTTAAAATGAGAAGAAACAGACCTCTATTCTGTTTCTCCCCTGGAAGGGTTTTTAATTTTTTCTGGAGATAATTCTAGTTACATCAACACTTCAAAATAGTTTGTGTGTTCTAGTTCAGCACTAGTGCATAACTTTCTACGTTCTAAATGAAGATTTTAGCACCTTCACACTTTGTTCCTTCTTTTCATTTTCAAACCTTCTCCCACTTTTTGCTTGACATAAATTTACATTTACACTTTCAAGATTAATAAGCTATACATTCTGTTTTGTAACCACAGCCAAAATATTCTTGACACTGATTCTAAATGTTGAAAACATGGTCATGACTGTGTAAATGTTGCTTGCTGTAGAGCTAGGCAGTGTGCTATGATATATTGATTCCCCTTGGGTTTCCACCTCTTTTGCTATGCCTTTCTTCTCAGTTTTATTTTTAATTGCCTTTATCCTGGTTTTAAATATTGAGGGACACCAGAGTTTATTCCTTAGTCTTCCGTCTACTGTCCTCTTCACCTGACTTTCTTCCTAGGTTATTCCACCAGCACCATAGATTTAATTCTGTCCAAAGGCTAATGAATCTCAAGAGCTAAATGAATCCCTTTAGTCTTTACTTCATCCTGAGCTCTTGGCTTGGCATATTGACATATTCATTTTTACTGGTCATTTTCAACTTAATGTGTCTACATGCAGTTTTAATTTTATTCTTAAACTATTCCTCAACTTCTCTTTCCCCCTTCAGTGAATGGCATCACTCTTCACTTAGTTGATTAAGATGAAACACAGTAGTATTTATTTTTGATGTCTCCTTTTTTTTTTTTACCTATATATCTGTTACAGCAACAAAACATACATGGTCTGTGTATATCTCTCCCTGTGCATTGCTACCAACTATCATTTATTGCCTTAACAATTGCAATAGCCTGTAACTGGTAGAGACCTTTTAAAATCTGATTTAAAATATAAATCAGATCATTTAACTCTCTTGAATTAAGACTTTTTTTCCTCAATACTATTTATTTATTTGAGAGAGAGAGAGAGAATGCAAATGGGGGAGAGAGGCAGCAGGGAGAAGGAGTGGGAGAGAGAGAATCTCAAGCAAATTCCACACTGAGCTCTGAGACTGATGCAGGGTTTGATGTGGGGCTTGATGAAGGGCTCTATCCCACAACCTGAGATCATGACCTGAGCTGAAATCAAGAGTCATAAACTGAACTGACTAGCCATTCAAGCACCCCTGGAATTAAAACTCCTGCTAGTTTCTTAGGCTAATACCTCCTTTATTAATGATTGTGTAAAAGATTTTCCTTCCCTCCCTATCTCTCTAGCCTCATCTCTTGCCAACTTCCCTAGGTTATATTTCCTATCTGAACATTCCTCTAAAGAAATGCAGCTGAAAATTATTAAAAAAACAAAAACAAAAACAAAAACAAAAACTATTTGAGCTATTTCTTCCAGAAAGACAGAGTTATGATGGGAATTATTTAACAGGAAACTGGTCAACTCAACTCAACCGTTTATTTCAATATTTATCTATTATTATTTGTTATGTTAGATTCCTCTAAAGATGAATTGGGCAGAACCTTAGGAAGTTCCATCTGGTGTGGAAGACAGATCTTTTAATAACGCTAAATAAAAGGTTTCCAGAATATTGTAAAAGTTGCTAGAACTGGTTATAAATGTCTAAAAAATATGAAGAAAATACTATTTTTTCTATTTGTTAGTTTCAAAGAAAAATGGAATAGAAAGGATAAAGGGTAAAATCAGTAGGCATATTTTCAGCAATTGGCTCCTTATGCTATTTATGAAATTCCTATGTTTGAGAGGAGGAGAATTTGAGGTGGGCCCTGAAACATAGATAGGAGTTTAGTGGCAAGGCAAGGAAGGGAATCTCATTTCATGGGGAAGACATAGCAGGTGTCATGGTATCAAGGGGAAGAAATCTGAATTTTTTTTATATATTAGGCTTTTTGTTTATTCATTTGTCAGAGAGAGAGAGAGAGAGAACACAAGCAGGTGGAGGGACAGAGAGAACCAGGCTCCCCACTGAGCAAGGAGGCTGATGTGGGGTTCTATCCCAGGATCTGGGGATCACGACCTGAGCTGAAGACACACACTTAACTGAATGAGCCACCAGGCATCCTGGAACCTGAATATTTTTTTTTGAGTACTAGAAGTTGTTGGTAATGCTGAGTTAGTTTAGAAACTCAGAATTCTGGGGGCGCCTGGGTGGCTCAGTGGGTTAAAGACCCTGCCTTCTTCTCAGGTCATGATCCCAAGGTCCTGGGATCGAGCTATGCATAGGGCTCTCTGCTTGGCAGGGAGCCTGATTCCTCCTCTCTCTCCCTGCCTCTCTGCCTGCTTGTGATCTCTGTCAAATAAATAAATAAAATCTTAAAAAAAAAAAAAAAGAAACTCAGAATTCTGTTCCTTAAATAACTAACTGGCTGGATATTAAAGTCATCAAATGGGATAAAGAAGTCAAGAGAAAGTATAGATTTGGTGGGGAAAATAATTTTTAACATATAATTTGAGGTAGTTGAGTGCCAGGTATATATATTTGGGGATGTGTGATAGAGGGTACTTCTTTAAATTTTTAATTTTTTTTAAAATTACATATTTATTTATTTATTTTTAAAATTTGTTTTCAGTGTAACAGTATTCATTGTTTTTGCACCACACCCAGTGTTCCATGCAATCCGTGCCCTTTCCAATACTCACCACCTGGTTCCCCCAACCTCCCACCCCCCTGCCCCTTCAAAACCCTCAGATTGTTTTTCAGGTTCCATAGTCTCTCATGGCTCACCTCCCCTTCCAGTTTCCCTCAACTCCCTTCTCCTCTCTAACTCCCCTTGTCCTCCATGCTATTTGTTATGCTCCACAAATAAGTGAAACCATATGATAGTTGACTCTCTCTGCTTGGCTTATTTCACTCAGTATAATCTTTTCCAGTCCCGTCCATGTTGCTACAAAAGTTGGGTATTCATCCTTTCTGATGGAGGCCTAACACTCCATAGTGTATATGGACCACATCTTCCGTATCCATTCGTCCGTTGAAGGGCATCTTGGTTCTTTCCACAGTTTGGCGACCATGGCCGTTGCTGCTATAAACATTGGGGTAAAGATGGCCCTTCTTTTCACTCCATCTGTATCTTTGGGGTAAATACCCAACAGTCTGTTCAATAAATGGTGCTGGGAAAACTGGACAGCTATAGGTAGAAAAATGAAACTCGACCATTCTCTTACACCACACACAAAGATAAACTCAAAATGGGTAAAAGACCTCAACGTGAGACAGGAATCCATCAGAATCCTAGAGGAGAATATAGGCAGTAACCTCTTTGATATCAGCTACAGCAACTTCTTTCAAGATATGTCTCCAAAGGCAAAGGAAACAAAAGCAAAAATGAACTTTTAGGACTTCATCAAAATCAAAAGCTTCTGTACAGCAAAAGAAACAGTCAACAAAACAAAGAGGCAACCCACGGAATGGGAGAAGATATTTGCAAATGACAATACAGACAAAAGGTTGATATCCAGGATCTATAAAGATCTCCTCAAACTCAACACACACAAAACAGACAATCATATCAAAAAATGGGCAGAAGATATGAACAGATACTTCTCCAATGAAGACATACAAATGGCTATCAGACACATGAAAAAAATTTTAAAATTTTTAAAAGATTTTATTTATTTATTTGAAAGGGAGAGAGATAGAGAGAGAAAACAAACATAAGCAGGGGGAGAGGGAGGCAGAGGGAGAGGGAGAAGCAGACTCCCTGCTGAGCAGAGAGCCTGACTTGGGGCTCCAACAAGCACCCTGGGATCATGACCTGAGCCTAAGGCAGACAGTCAACTGACTGAGCCACCCAGCCATTGCCCTCTCCCCAACCCTCAGGATACTATTTTTAAACTAACACAGAGAGATTTTAGGAAGAAATTCTATTTTTCACTGCTAAGACTGGCATTTAGCTTCTCTCAGAATAAAGGGTTTAGTTACATCAAATACTAAGTGAACTTGAACCAGTCCTGGAGATCATTACATTTGTAGTTTTAAAGAAAGTTTATTATTAGAAGTAATGATTTGTAGATAATTTTCTGAATACTTGGATATGTTTCTCAGGTTTCAACACACTCAAAAAATCATTACCTATTTTTAACTCTTTATCTCTGCTATAATCATATGCTATGGTTTATTAATGGAAAATTTTAGCTATTAAATAAGAATCACTCAAAAAGGAGTTGCTAATAATTTATATTATGTATTTGTATTTGGAAAGACCATAAATATATTTTCAATTTTTTAAATTAGTAAATTTCCTTATTTTTTTTAGATGAAAAAATCTCAAATCAGATAAAATCTACAATTACTATTGAGATAATTTCATTGCTTGGGAAGTATTTAATCCTCCCTCACAGTGAATGTTTAAGTTTGGTGGGTGTGATAGTTATTGATTTATTGCCTTTCAGCTCCACACTCTCACATTTTGCTCTTCAACTTGCTCTGCTTGAATGGATGGAATTACTTAAACCACTTCTCCTTTATTGTGAGCACAGTGTTAAGCTTCCTCAGTAGAGAGTACTATCGGGATATTGCAGGAGGATGGGACCATCTTATGGGATCCAGAGGCTATACATTTGGTCAGCCATGTGAATGTGAGGATATCCAGTGATGCCTTGCCCAACCATGCAGATGAACCACATGACTTCTCTGAGATTGTAGTCCTCATCCAGCCTGTCAGTCACCTTTCTGCAACTTTCCCAACAGAGACAACACCTTTTCCAGCCTCCTGCCCATAGTGGCACCTTGACTTCCTCCATATGCATGCTAGCCCACTGATTGGAGCTCCTCTGTGTCTCAGAAGATTGTTTCATTTGCCCAGTATGTGGACTAGCTCTGGTTTGGGCAACACAGAGAATTTTTCCACTATCTAATGGATTGCCACCAAAACTCTTCTGACAAGGTCTGAATCCTCTCCTTGGGGGTGGGTATCTTCATCCAGGTTTGTCTTTATTTGGATATTTTCTGTCAGTCCTAGTGTATCCTACAGAGTTTTCCTTATAGCTTATAATATCTATTTTATTATTACTTATTGATTCTTTATAATAAAATTATTTTTGTATTATGTATGGTTTCTGCCTCCTATGTGGACCAAGATTGAAACAGTTGGGAAACAAAATTTGGGGGCCAATAAAGAAAATATTTAAGCATTAGCTTCTTTGGGAAAAGAATTGATTTGAATGATTGTTTCTATCTTCTTCTCATACTAAGTCCATGTGTTTTTCTGAGTTTCCTTTTTAAAATAATGGAATCAAATATTGCTTTGAGAGAAGCATGGTTGGCAATTGATAACAGCTTTATTTACTGTGGCCACAGAAATCATCTGCACTGATGATAATTAATTTGAGAGAATTAGAGGATTGACTTATTTAATGAAGCTACAGGTAATTGTAAATTTCTTTACTAATGATGTTAGGGAAGTGAGGCCTGTTAATATTTAAAATAGTATGTAATGGACATGTGTGTCCTTTAAAAGAAGAAAATCTTACATTCTCATCAATTCCCTTACATCTGAAATGAATGTTTTAGTTTATACTTTTCCTAATTACTAGAGCCTTGTTTACAGATGTGATGTGAGTAAATTCACATAGGATTTATTTGTTTACTCTGGCCTCCTTCAAAACACAAGAGAAGTGTGTAAGCTGAATTTAAATAATTGAGCTGCTACTATGTGCCAGATGACTATATTTTATTTGATGCTTGTATCAATTATGTATTGCTGTAATAATGTTGAACAAAATGCTCCCTACAAAACAGTGTTTTAAAACAATAATAAAACATTTAGGTCATAGGTCTATTGTTGTTTTGGCTGGACAGAGCAGGATGTGGTTTTGGCTAATTTTGGTGATCTATCTGGGAGTTGACTAAGTGTTGGATGACCTAGGATAGATTTAGCAATGGTTACTCAACTCTGTTCCATTTGTTTTTAATTCTTCTAGAAGATACTGAGCATGCTCTTAGGGTGATGGCAGAGAATCAAAGATACAGGTGCTTTTTAAGATTCTGTTTGTGTCACATGTACCAACATCCTACTGGGCAAAGCAAGTTTCATGATTTATTCGTGTGCTAGGGCTGATTAGGGGACTTAAAAACAAAAATTTATTTTTTACAGTTCTGGAGTCCAAGATCAAGGTGTTGGCAGTTTTGTTGTTGTTATTGTTTTTGTTGTTGTTTGTTCCTGAGTTATCTCTCATTAACTTGCAGGTGGCCACTCACTTTTCCACTGCCTTCATGTGGTCTTTCCTCTGTGTGCTGGTATTCCTGGGGTCTTTGTGTCGAAATTTCCTCTTATATGGGCACAGGTCAGTTGGATAAGTCCCACTCTAATGACCTCATTTAACTTAGTTACCTCTTCACAGGCCCTATTCCCAAATATAGTCATACTTTGAGGTATAGCACTTAGGGATCCAGCATATGCATTTTTAAGGGAAGACACCATGTAACCCATAATATATGAACAAGCCCAGAAACAAGAGTGGGAAGTCCTAGATACAAGGCAATGCAAAGAACTGGAGGTATTATATCCCTTAACTTACCACAATGCTGACAAAAGCCCCTTAGTGACATGGTTATTACAATAACCATGAGGTCTGATATAAGTCTCCACATGTTTATATTTTTTCTCATGTAGAAGCATTGATTAACAGAAATAAGATGCCCAAAGAAATAGTTGTACTTTTAATTTTCATTTATTCATAGTAGTATAGTGGCTAGGAATGTGAATTCTTGACAATAGACTGCCAGGATCCAAATCTCACTTTCTACATTTACTGGCTATCACCCCTTGGATGAGTTATTTAACTCTTGTGTATCTTACTGATTTGCAAGCTAAGAATAAGAGTATAACCTACTGCATAGTATTATTAAGGGATTAATTCTCTTAATATATATAAAGCTAGAATGCTGCCTGTTATATAGTAAATGCTATAAACTGTTTGCTACCAGAAAACAACAATTATAATAAACTTTTCTTGTTTAATGTATGGGTTTTATTAAACATTTTTTCCAGTTTTATTGAGAAATAACTGGCATACATGTCTGCATAAACTTAATGTATACAGCATGATGGTTTTACTTACATGCAATATGAAATGATTGTGCAATATGTTCAGCTAACATCCATTATCTCATACAGATGTAATATAAATGAAAGAAGAAAATTAAAAAAAGATTTTCTCCTTGTGATGAGCCCTCTTCAGATTTATTCTTTCAATAATTCTCCTATATATCATATAGCAGTATTCACTAGCAGTATTAATTAGATGTTCTGATGTTGGGCTCATAAATATTTACAGTTGTCATATCTTCTTGATGGACTGACCCTTTATCATTGTGTAATGACCTTCTGGGTCACTTTTCACCATTTTTAGTAAAGTGTATTTTGTCTGATATAACTATAGCTACCCTTGCTTTTTTTTTTTTGGTTACTGTTTGCTTGAAATGACTTTTTCCATCCCTTCACTCTCAGGGATTCTCTACATGTACCCTTAAGGCTATAATGAGTCTCTTGTAGGCAACATACTATTGGATCTTGTTAGTGTTATTATTTAAATATATTTAGCCATTCTCTGTCTTTTGATTAGATAATTTAATCTGTTTATATTTAAAGTATTATTGATAGGTAAGGACTTAATATTTCCATTTTGTTAATTGCTTTGTAATTGTTTTGTAGATCCATTTTTCTTTGTTTCTTATTCTGCTGTCAGTGTGTGTGTGTGTGTGTGTGTGTGTGTGTGTGTGGTGCGTGTGTGTGTGTGTTTTGATGTCTTTGGTTATATGTAAGCCTTGAATTTTTTATCATGTTCATTTGTATAATTGCTAGAGGTTTTTTCCTTATAGTTACCATGAAACTTACATAAAATATCTTAAACTTGTAACATCCTATTTTAAACTGATAACAACTTAACTTCAATAGAATTCCAAAACTTTATACTTTTACTTCTTTTTCTCCTCACAATTTTTGGTTATTGCTGTTATAATTCATATATTTTTATATTACATAACTAATAACAGATTAGTATAATATGGTTATTTTTACTATGTTAATTTTTCAAACTTTTAAACTAGAGTTGTAAATGAATTATATGCCATCATTACCAAATTACAGAATTCAATTTGACTATATATTTACCATTATTAGTGAGTTTTACTTTACCTTTTTATGTCACTATGACATTATTTAGGATTCTTTCACGTCCACTCAAAGAACTCCCTTTAGCATGTCTTGTAAGGCAGATTCAGTGGTCCTGAAATCCCTAAGTTTTGTTTGGGAAAATCTTCCCTCCTTTATTTTTAAAGGAGAGCTTCACTGGGAATAATATTCTTGGATGACCATTCTTTTCTTTCAGTATAATGAAAATATTATCCCATTCTCTCCTGACCTGACCTCTCCTGACCAATTTTTGTTGAGAAATCTACCAATAGTCTTATGGGGGTTCCCTTGTACGTAACTTCTCTCTTTTCTCTTGCTCTTCTTACAGTTATTTGTATTTGACTTTGGATTGATTATATTTTGTCTTAGTGTAGCCCTAATCAGATTCACTGTTTGGAATCCTTTGGGACTTAAGGAACTGAATGCCCATTTCTTTCCCTAGGAGAGAACTCAGGAAGTTTTCAGCCATTATTGCTTTAAATATACTTTCTGCCCCTTTCTTTTTCTCTTTCTTCTGGAGTGACTTCAGTGTGAACATTATTTCTTTTCATTGTGTCCTATAAGTTTCATAGACTTTCTTTATTTTTTTATTCTTTTTCTCTTTTTGCTTCTCTGACTGTATAATTTTTAATGTCCTATCTTCCTTAATTTTTAATATCCTCCATTGATTCTTCCACATCATCAAGTCTACTTTTGAAGCTCTGTTTTGAATTCTTAGTTCAATTATTGTATTTTTCACCTATAGGATTTCTGTTTGGCATTTTTTGATGGTCTCCATGGCTTTCTTGAATTTCTCACTTTGTTCATGCATTGTTTTTCTAATTTAATTTAGTTGTCTGTGTGTTCTTGTAGTTCATTAAACTTTAAGGGGATTATTCTGAATTCTTTGACAGTTCATAGATCTCCATTTCTTTAAGATCAGTTACTAGATTTTATTAGTTTACTTTAGTGTTGTCATATTTACCTAGCTTTTAATGATACCTCATTCCTTACATTAGTATCTGTGAAGTTCCTCTTCCAGACTTCACATTGCTTTGGCAGAGATGACTCTTCACCAGTCAGGCCAGTTTGCGTTTCTGGGCATATCTTCTGGTAGTGTTCTTGGGCAGGTGTGGCCTGCTATTATGGTCTATTTTTGGGGTGAGGCAACTGTTTGAGGTCTGAGGATGGTAATGATAAGGGTGTATCACTAGGTGAGAACAGTTGGATAGGGCTTCTGGCTTAGTTCTCCACCCAAGTGAGGTATAGGATGGGCTCTGTGGTTGTCTGAATTCTCTAGTCAGGCCTGGCAGGAAGGAGCAGGATGGAACCAAGGCCTGTATAGCTCATTATTTGGGGACCTAAATCATCAAGAGTGTGCACTGAATTCCCTGGTCTTGTGAGACTACTGATTTTGTTCTGCAGATGGGGAAAACCAAAGACTATGTTCTCTGTTTAAGTGTCTCTGTAAGCAAAACTATAAAAATGTACTCTGGTTAGCTTCCCTGGTTGGGCAGTTGGAGGTGGTATTTAGTAATGAGCTAGGCTGCACATTAACCCCAAGAAGCCAAGAGAGGCAAAGAAAGACCCTCCCAACCCCAACCCACACAAGGTGAAAAGGGGACACAGGAAGCCAGGAGAGGTGAGGACATTTTCTGCCAAACCAGGTGAAGCCAAGGAAAGGTGCCAAAAAAAGGTGACCAGACCAAAGACCAAGAGGCAAGACTGAGCAAGGCCAGGAAGGCCTCCCAATAGCCAGAAAAGGCCACACAGGCCCTTCCCAGCACCACTGGCTCCAGTGGGAAATCAAAGGTCAAAGGCAGAAGAAGCAGCCAAGATGGCGAGGCCCACAGAAAACAAAAACTGGATGTCAGAGTTCAAAATCCATGGTTCCAAGAGCAAGAATGGTGTTTCTTCTCCAGACTAAAAGAAGGAAAACAAGGTTCCTAAATAGGTAGTGGCCCAAGACCAAGACTGCTTTTCCTCCTGGGGTGGTGGTTCTAAGATGGTGCCTGAACCCCTGGCCATGTAGACAGAAATCTCCAAGCCCCCGAGAAACCTGTCATTCCTACCAAGGCCTCTCATCCATGTTGACTAGTAAGAAGGCCGAAACTGAAAGCTAGAGTTGGGATGAAGAGAGACTGAGATTCTGCTTGAGTTTTTATTCTCTAAGAAACCGTCACTCTATTTCATTGTAACCTATTTATCAATAAAGCACCCTCCCCCAAAAAGGATAAGCATCTCTAAGGCTGGTAAAGCTCTTCATTCATTATCTTAACTCAGGCTAACTTGTGCCCCAAGTTCTCTAGCTGAACAAGTCCACTGGCTTTGCTCTGCAAACTGTCAGCTCTCCTGCTCCTTTCTTGGCTGAAGCACCACTGGACCCTATAGCTCCCAGGTGTTCTTGCCAGCCCTTCTGGTCAGATGGGTCTGGGAACCACGCTCTGAGTGGGTGAAGCTATATCTCAGCCCCCTTGTCTGAGTTTGAAGGGGATGGCTACTCCAAGCAACTCCCAATTTCCCAAACAGCTCTCCAGTTGGGGTGAGGGGCTGAGAGCTATCCATGGCCTTAATGAATTGATGACTCTGCCTGTGCATACCATGGAAATCCTCCACACCTGCTACTGGCTTTGTTCTGGGGATGATCATGTCTACCCACCCACTTTTCAGCTTGAGCATTGAGTTACATGACTTCCAGGAGCTCCCACCTGCCCCTATGATAAGATATACCCAGGAGACATTTTCCACAGCTGGTGAGGCTGTGCCTTAGCTCCTTGACTATGTAACTGGGTTCTAAGGCTTGAAAAACCACTTATTTAAGTTCTAAATTGAAGAAGTCTGCATCTTGCCAAGTTCCTTGTCAGAGTTCTTCCAAAGTGGTTCTCAGGGGAGCAAAATTGCTGGTTGGGATTACTAGTTGGGTACAGCAGGCATAAATGCAGTCTCCTAAGATCCTCTCCACTTCTTCATTGTAGTCAGATTTCCAGTGGTTAAGCCCCATAGATTCCCTTGAATCCCTATGTGGTCTGAAAGTATAGTGACTTCCACAAAGCAATCCACAATGCTGAGGCCAGGTTGTCCCCCTGGGTTCAGGGGAGACCTCTCCTCAGGATGCCGCACTGGTCTGGGGGAGGGGCAATGTGTTCAACTTGTAGCTGTTTCTCTTACCCTTCTAATTCAGTCTGTCTGGGTCTCTGGGGGTGAGGGCTACGATTTAGCTTACCCTCGTCATCTCGGATCCTCAAAGGGGTATCTTGTTCTTGAATAGTTGTTAGTTTTTCTTGTGAGGTGCAAAATCAGGAACCCTGCCTATTTTGCCAACTTGGTCAGAAGGTATACAATATAATTCTTCTATGAATATATATATATATATATATAGAGAGAGAGAGAGATTTTATTTATTTATTTGAGACAGAAAGAGAGAGCACAAGGAAGGGCAGAGGGAGAAGCAGATTCCCCCTCCAAGCAGGGAACCTGATGAGGGCTTGATCCCAGACCCCTGAGACCATTATTTGAGCTGAAGGCAGATGCTTAACTGACTGAGTCACCCAAGGCATCCCTGGACTATTTTCTAAGCAGCAAACTGATTCTTCAATTTATAGTTTCTCTCCTTTCCAAACCCACTTGACATACTGAGGTTAGATTCAGATTCTGAAAAACAATTTTATCATGTTACTCCACTGTTAGCCTTCATTAGTTCACTGTGGCCTAAAGGGCAACATTCCAACTTTTTGTATTCTAGCATACAAAATGGTACACAGAATGATTGCCTCATTTCCAACTTCTTTTATTGTTTAATCATGACTTACATATTCCTAGCACCATTATTTTGCTCACATATATTTCCTTACATAAATTTCTCCTTCCATTTTGTCCACTTAGAAATCTTTCTTTATGTTAGGATTTGGTGCCTGTGGATATATGTCTGTTCTTTTGATTCATCACTTTGCCATGTTATCTATTGATTTTCTGTTAAAGATGATAAAAACTTGCTTTTAATATAGTTTTGTTACAATTATTGTAAAATAATAATTAGTTGTTAAGTCTTTATACTATGCTTATACATATGTTACTCACTGTTAAATGTTACCATGGTTATGCTTCCTTTCCCTGAAGATAAAAATAATTTCCTTGCTTATTCATTTACATAGTTTTCTTTGTGCCCATCACTAATTCTTCTCATACCCTTCAGGAGCTTTATGGTGTAATTTTCCAAAATCCATTTCTTAGCTTCAGTTAGTTTCAGTTACTCTTCCTTCTAAACAAACCCTTAGTTCCCTGGTCTAGGTGGAATTTCCCCTATGCCTGCTGAACAGCTTTTACCTTAGACCTCTCTTTGCTGTCTTCCTTTAAATTCCCTCTGCTATTCTTCTAGATAGGGCCCTGGTCACTAAGACTCTAAGTAAATTGTTTCAATATGCTTCTTTAGCATGAAGTTTGAGGGTGAATAAAATCTCCTGTAACTTTGAAGATTCTTGGTTGCTAAGTTCTGTTAAAGGAAGATTTTACTGCATAAATTTAATATGCTTCAAAAATTGTGAACACAGTTTTCATTTAACAAAAAGACATTAGCTGTAACTGAGTTTTAGACATTTCATTAAAAAAGAAATTTAGAACTTGTATTTCTTCAGAATTTTTAGATGAAGGAGATAACTTTTGATTTCTATAACTCTTTGTCCTCATATTACATAATTTTCCTTGTGGTAAAGATGAGATAGATCCTGTATTTACTTTAATGACTAGTAACTAAAAGAAGCAATCATAAAATCCAATGAACGAAGGTAAGATTATTGTGGGACAGTTTCCTCTCCAGATCACTTAAACAGATTAATAAAAAGAATATTTACTACCTACAGTTGTATCACCTTAGCCATGGATGGGCTGACTCTAACATTTTATGAGAGTATAAAATTCATTTTTCACCTTTAAGTCCCCTTAAGTTGTTCTCATTGTACAATGAAACAGCTGAGGGATGAGATGTGTTCAGAATCAGTATTGTGCATGTGTGTATTATATGAGGAAAGAGGAAATAAGTGAGGTTTTTCTAAATGGTTTAAGTGCCCAACCATTCATTATTTCTTACTCTTTGTCAGTTTCAATAGCCACCTCTTATAGTAATGTGGGTTTGGAGAAAAAAAGTATGTGTTTCTGTTTCTAAATCAATCAGTGTTATTTTATCTTTTGTATGCTGTTGCTAGAGATGCTTTTATCCTATAAGATCTTTAAAATAAAACTTTGTAGAAACAATTCTAATTTTTTCTATCTCATGGTCTGCTGCAAATCAGTAGCATTTTGTGGTATTTCCCCTTCCCTGTCTTCCTCCCTCCCTGCCTTCCCTCATACCCCACCCTGCCCTTTCTTTTCATTTAAAAAATATTTGTAGAGGTTCTACTATGTGCTAGGTGATAGTCTATATATTAGGGATATAATGGAGAGCAAGAGATGTCACTGACTCCAGGATTTTTATATTCATTTAAAGGCAAGGTAGAAGATTAGAGTGGTCAGGCTTCATAGAGTTCCACCAATTTTCCCTAAAACAAAAATACTAGTGGCCATTTTCTGGACACCTCAAAAATTTATTGGTCTGAAAATATTCATCTGCCAGCTGAGAAATTCTTTGAAGTTTCTGCTCCTTGGACTTAGATGACATTAAATTTTCATTCTTTTGTGGACTCTAAGGGATAATGCTGGGTTTTCTGATTTTCTATTCTATATGCTTTTGGATGGATCATCTCACACTCAGTATAAATACATAAGAACTTATCATCTTTCCCCTAACCTAGCATTTCTTCCAGAGCTCTCTATTTTTGCCAATCATCCTCATCACTAAGACTTGAAATTCCTTGCAGTTTTACTGCAATCATTCTTGATTCTCTGTTTACCTTACCAGTTATTTTTATTCATTCACCAAGTCCTGACTATTTTTCTTTCATTTGTCTGTTCTTTACCTCATCATATCACACCTATCATGTCTCTGCATCCAATTAGAACTTTTTCTGACACTAAATCCCAGCAGAAGTCCTCCTTCTTAAAGTCTACTCATGTTTAATTTTATGATCTCATCACTTGGTTCTGTTTCTTCAGTTTTGACTTCAAACAGACCCAGGAATTTTGTCTCAATATTTGTCAACTCAGATATTGACATATATTCATTTACCTTCCCAGTAACCAAACTCTGGTCACATGCCCAAGATCAGCCAAATCTCCCAACTTTCTCACTTTCTGACACACCTAGGAATTTCTGCATGGCTCCTGCTTTATTGTCTTAAATTAGATGTTAACTCTTGTGTTATCCTATGGAAGTATAAGTTGCATGTTTTATAGGCAGATATGCTTTTTGATCCAACAGAGCATAGAGTATAGATTTAAAGGACTTGCCATGATGGTAGGTTAGGGAGGAATTCTGAATGACTCAGTCCTTGAATAAATTGCAGAGTTGCAAAAATAAGTGTGATTATTGTAGTGGTAGCTGCAACTCAAATGGTCATCTTCTAGACATACTGTAGAAGGCATTTATGGCTGTGACCTGATCTTTACAATACCTTCCCCACAGAGGAAAACAACTTACTCATGAATTTATTTACTTATCCAACATAAAAAGCAGGTTGATAGAGGCTTGAGTTACAAGAGGAATAAGGTCTAGTCCCTTTAAAGCAGTCTAGGAGAAGAAAGGAGAGACATACATATACATAATTAAAATATATACTTCATAACATTATTTCAGGGAGTAAATGAATAGGATATATTTAAAAGACTTAAAGTAGTGCCTGGCAAACAGAACATACTATGTAAATGTTTGCTATTAATTTTACAATGAACTTTAATTATGTTCAAGTGCTAGGGGACTATAGAATTTCCTTTGCATGTAGTGTTTGTTCATTCACAGACTCGCAAGGTTCCAACTAGCACTTTACACTAGTGGTTCCATGTTTATTCATTTGAAAATACTAATTTAGCATTTTTTTTTTTATAAGCTAAGACTGTGCTAGGCACGAGGGAAAAAAGAAAAGTAATACAAGATCCTCAGCTTCAAGGTGCTTATATTTCTATTTGTCTAGCATTTGAATAATGGAAATATATGAATAATTGGACTCTCTACACTCCCTGATTTTTTCTGCCAATGAGAAATAAATGTGGCCATTTGGATTTTGCTCAAAATAAAGAGAAATGCAGTAAAATTACTAGGGAATGTCTTGGGCCTGAACACATTTGCATAAGTGTTCTGTACTACCTACATTTACAGGTTTGCAGCAGGGCTTCAAGTGTAACACTAAGCTCCAAAAGAGCCAGATCATCAGAGAGGATGTATTTTCAATTATCACAGGTTTTATTATTAAGTATATTTTTCTAAATCCTTAGGAAATTAGTGACCCAGAAATGGCTAATTTAATTAAGTAGAATATCCTAACTTGATTTATAAGATTTAGAGGAAAAAGCATGAAATGTAAAAACAGAAGATAAAGGGTCTAGCCACGTGGCTTTGAGTACATCACTTACCCCCCATTGATGAGACGATTATGACAAATATTATATTCAAGAATATACTCTTCCTGAAATAGCAGGGACAGAGTAAATTTTAGCCATGGTTTAAGAGGCTATGGCTGTATATGTAGAGGTGCATTTCACCAGGCTGTGTATACATGTATATGTGACCACTTTTAATTTGTATTACTTCACCTGATTCCATAGAGAATTTGAGAGTACTATTTCTTTGATATGTTACAAACTATTTTGCACATTTTTCTTGATGTTGACTATAGGAGAGATTGTGTTTACTTTGTCCTTTATTCATTAAGTTACAGAAAAATCCTTGTTCACATGTATTTGGTGGATATATAATAAATTCATAAAGAGCATGAATTCTTGGATACAGTGAAGTGTCCAGCATATAGAGAAATTCCAGTGGTTTCAAAATAACTCATCTGGGCTAGAAATTAATATGCTTCCGCTTCTTGGAGGTCAGTCATCTATTACAATAATGGCCATGGGGTATTCCTTCATCTCTATTTTATGGAAGCTTTCTTAATACCCTTGCAACAGTGAATTGTCATGTGACATACTCTAGGAGAGATTTGATATCAATTTGTCAAGCATGATTTCACCAAAATGTGGTGGTAGGGATGGCAAGCAATAGATGAGATGTTACGCTAAAGCTTTCTTCTAACTCCACATATTCCTTGACTTACTAAACAAGGACATTTCCTCTGTGAATTATATTGAAGGCTAGCATTTCCTTTAGCAGGTGTAGGACTCCCATCAAAATAATTTAATGATGAAAATGAAGCTGGCCTAATTGAATTCAGTATGAACTCAGAGTCATCACCTTAGGGTGGGTTTAGCACTTATCACTTAATATTCTGCTCAACAGTTGGGCTTTGTGGCAAAGCTAGAGTGTTATCATTGTGGGCTTTAAGCTTATAGTTTTTTCTCTTTCATACAGAGGAAGGGAAGTTGGGCATGTGCCTGGAATGGAGAAAAATGTAGGCACTCACCTTGACCACTTAGGAGCTTTTAAAGTTTGACACCTCATTAGAAGTAAAAAGCAACTCAGCAGGTCTCAATAAAGCTGATTTCAAAACTAAAAGTCTGTTTTTGGCTTTTCCTTCAAAGGTTCATGTTCCTTATTTAAAGAACTAAACGAGACACCGCACCCTATTCTCCTTAGGAAGTAGTTTTAATGAATATCAGTAGGTTTCCTAAGTCTCTGACATGGAATTTACTATAAATTGATTTTTAGAAATTGGATTGGAAGCTCTAAGGACAGAATTCCCTAACTCATAGCTGTGAAATACTATGCTCACCTCCCCATTGACTGATCCTGCTTCATTTAACCAATGATGTTTTAAGGGCTAAGATGCACTGTTCCATTTCATTTCACTGGGTCTCTGAAAGACAATCTAATGTTAAAATTGGTCCATTATCTAGACTGGTTTAATTTGTGTCTTAAAATGACTTTGGAAATAAGTTTTGATTAAAAAGTTACACCAATGATGCATTTTCAGTATCACAAAGCAAAACCTATTTGAAGTTATTCCTGCATGCCAGATTGAGCAGAAGCCTTAATTCCCCTCAGTAACTGTGTAGGCAAAAAAGAAATTGGGAGCCTGGTGAATAAACAGGAAGCCATAAAAATCACAGACATCTTTGCTATCTGTCTTGTTTTTCCATCAAATGGATTGTGCAGTCAAAAATTACAACCACAATTGAATGTAAAGTATTTTAAGAATGAATACACACATCTTCTTTTTTTCTGAAATAACTATTAACAACCAAGAACATATGCTTCAGTGAATACTTTTAGTTGAATCATAAACTGCATCTCCAACAACTGACTTTTCAAAGCCAGTTGAGACAACTACACAGAAGATGTTAAAGCAAATCAAACTCTCACAGAGCCCATCTGTGCTTCCTAGTGAGTCTCCAGCTACTGCTTTTCTCCAGTTACTGTAAGCTGTGCATTTGCTGCCTTGTAAAGGGATGCCCTGTTCCTGTCTTCCAAATGTGAGAATTAGCTCTTTATTTGTCCTTATAAATTAAGAGGAAAAATAAAAGCTTTCTTTGCTCTCTCGAAAGTGGGCTGAGGGAATGTATTCCATCATGGAGAAGTTGTTGAAGATATTCAATTTTGCAAAAACAAACAAACAAACAAACAAAAAACCAAAACTTGTTTATTTTATTGCTGGATATTTGCTATTGGCAATGATAGATCTGTCCTATATTAGGAGGCTTATGGAGATAAGGCAATAATAGCTGCTAATGACAACAGGGTAATAATAAAATTGAAGAAAAGAGGTAGAGTTTTGTTTGGATGGTGGGGGTGAATAGCAGGAAACAAAAGGTCTCTGTAGTATGCCAGTATAGTATCCAGAATTAAAGCAGAGTTAAGAGGAAGTTGCAACAAGGTATCAATTGAGTGCAGCAGAGCCAAGGTCAGGAACTTGAGCTCTATAAGAATGCCAGATTAAAATCTATCAAGGAGTCAGGAAAATACTTGTTCACTCTACTTCTATTCACTTGTGCTGTTATGATGAAGCATCTTCTGAAGACCTAGCTCCCTTCCTCTTTAAGATGAGTGGATTTCTTGACATATTGGCAGTCTAGGGTCCTTACAAAATTTTAGAAGACTGAAGGACTATTTTCTTGATAGTTCAGGGAGGCAATTAATCTAAGTCAGCATGGGGACTAGTTAAAAAAAAATCAGATTTTAAGCTTAGTGCAAATTAATCTATGACAATTCACATGTAGCAAATTATCCTTATAGTTAACACAATTTTGTAAAATGGTTAAAAGTTGAGAATAAAAGCCTGCCACCAACATTTGCATGAATAAAGGTAAAATTGAAGCTGATCCTGTGACTTATGACTCCCTTATTCTCTTTCTGTTTTTCTTTGAACCCTGGTTCTGCTTCACACTTAAATGTCTGAGCTTTACCCTCAACAATACCTTTAGCCAACAACAGCCTTCCACCTTCTCCCCATGCACAGAGAGGCACACACCGACAGTGTGGTCTGTGCTTGAGAGCATGGAGCTGCAGAAGGAAATGTGCAGGCCCTGGAAGTGGATTTGAGGGCATTTAGGCAAGTGGGTTTAGTATTTAGAGGACCTGGAGTGTTGTTTAGAATGGAAGAGTAGAAGGGGGTTTTGGGCATTGGGAAAGTGAGAAGGTGGAGAAAAGGCATTAGGAAGAATTCCAGGTGGGAATGTTCACTTGGCCCCACAGATTTCTTGTATTAGTGGGGGCAAAAGACTGGAAAAAAGAGAGAAGCTTTCTGAAATGTGGGCCTTAGCAAAGGAGGGGCAATTGTGTTGTTCTATAGGTAGAACTACCTACTTACAAATTTCTCCTTATTACCAGATTAGCAAAGGAAATCTTTCACCATATGGCCTCCTCTTCAGTGTCTTCTTCTTAATGTCTGTCCATTTTATCTTAATCTCCAGTGGCCTTAAAACTGTTTGGTGTTCCATCAAAACATAAGGCCCTTCATTCTTTGTATCATTTATCATTTCCTGTGTTGTTCTGTCTCTGGGGGAAAAAACCCTTTTCATATCTAAAAAGCTTCTAATAATTCTTGAAAACTTGGCTCACATGTCACAAATTCTGTGAAAGCTTTTCTGGCTTCCTAAGAAAGATTTAATTGCATCCTATTTTTGGTGCCAAAGTCCTTTGTTTGTATCTTTATTATAGCACATATATTGTGTGTTAATTATTCATTTCCCCTCCCCCATCCTTTTCTGTCTCCTTGAGTCTTTAGTGTCCAGGAAAGTACCTGGCATAATAACACATAATAATATGTGTTGAGTTGATTAGTTCATTGGACTGGCACTTCTCTTATCTCAATAGGAAGTATACTTAAAATTTCCTGCCTAAATCATGTCTTTCCTCAATTTTTATGTCCTCTCTCCATTGACATCTTGTTTCCTAATTTCTATACTTCTCCCAGATCTACTCTGATATCTCTTCTCTGCCTTGTTCCTGCATTCATTTTAGGTTCCCAGTAAAATTTTTGACTTGTTGCCTAATACGATTTTACTATTTCTTTTCTCATGAGAAATGAAAGATAGGATTGAATTGATAAGGTCAGGCCAACTAATGGAAGAAATTTTAATGGCCTACCTAATATATTATATATATGATATATATATATATATATAATATATATATATTATAATAGGGAAGTAACATAGGAAAGAGGTATTTGAGAAAGAGTGATTTGACTGATTAGTTGATGTAGCAAAGGTATCCACAGGTATATACCTTTCAGAGTTGCTTTTGGTGATGAAGAAAAAGAGTTTCCTCCCTGAACCAAAGAATTTCAGAGCTGATGGGGCTTTAATAATCATCTGTTCCTACCCCTTTATTTAATAGTTGAGAAAATTAAAGCTCCAAGATGATAATAGTATATAGTGATTGAGACACAATTAAGACCTAGGCCAGTTGACTCTCAGTTCCTTACCTCTAAATTTTTCAATGCTATCCAGATCCAACTATATTTGTATTATACCTGATTTAATACACTGATTTGGGTATTTTTATTTTTTGACCAAGCTTGAAGTACCTGCACAGTTCAGTCATTTATTTATGATTTTTGTTAATATTAATATTAAAGATGCAACCAATGACAAACATTGTGGTAAGCCTTGAGGATATAAAGACAAATAACTTCCTTGCCCTAAGCAGGCTCACAGTCTGGTGGTGGAGACAGTCACACAATAAAGGGAGGAATAATGTTTAACTCAGCTTGAAAGATGGACAATAATGTTTAACTCAGATTTTCATAAGAACATGGTCTCATATTTGGGTCTTAAAAGATACTTACACTTTTGGCACTAAAAGGAATGAATAAGGTGAGGTAGCTGACAGGGCATAGGTTTAAATCTCTGCCTTGAGCATTTGACTTAGGTTATCTGAGTCTCAGTTTCATCATGTGTTAGTGACAGTAATAATGCTTACTGGACAGGGTTCTTATAAGGATTAAATGGGATAAACCATGAGAAATTCTCTTTAAGATACCTTTCCTTTCCAGAGAAAAGTATTCTCTGATCCAAGACACTATGAATGAAATGGTGAGGTAGATGTTTCACCTGAGACTCTTCTCATTCTGTTCTCCTTCCCAAGTTCTGGTCCATATAAGAAAGAAGAAACTAGAAAGTTAGGAAAAGTTAGGAAAAAATGTGAAATATCAGTTTTACTACTGACATTTTAATACTAATATTTAAACTTAAAAAAAAAAGATTTTATTTGTTTATTTGAGAGAGAGAGAGAGAGAGAAAGAGCTATCACAAGTAGGCAGGCAGAGAGAAAAAGAAGCAGGTTTCCCGCTGACCAGAGAGCCAAATGCAGGGCTTGATCCCAGGACCCTAAGATCATGTCCTGAGCTGAAGACAGGGGTTTAACCCACTGAGCCACCCAGGTTCCCCAATACTAATATTTAAACATGGATTGGAAAGCTCTGTTGTAGCACAGCTGGAAAACTGCAAAATCTCTTTGGATTCAGAATCTGAAAAGTGGCATATTTAAATTTTAATAGAAATATGATGAAATGAAAACAGGAAGGGCAGCAAGGGGTATATACGCATATTTTGGAATGAATTGGCCACTTGGTGCTTCTTTTTTTGTTTTTAAGATTTTATTTATTTATTTGACAGAGAGAGATCACAAGTAGATGGAGAGGCAGGCAGAGAGAGAGAGAGAGGGAAGCAGGCTCCCTGCTGAGCAGAGAGCCCTATGCGGGACTCGATCCCAGGACCCTGAGATCATGACCTGAGCCGAAGGCAGCGGCCTAACCCACTGAGCCACCCAGGCGCCCCACCACTTGGTAATTCTGATATAGCTTGTAGTACTGTCAGCAAATATTTTATTTTCTTTCCCTTTTGTACCCCTCTTTGAGGAAGTTTTATACATTTCTGTCATACAAACTTAGAAGTAAGCACACAGTTGGTGTTGACAATGAAGTATGGGAGGAAGTGGCATAGAATTTTTAAAAGCCAGTGTGGGGGGAAGCAGCTCTTTCTGATCTTGGGTACTGTCTCCATGCTTTAATAAACCACCATTTTACACCAAGGATGTCTTAAGAATTCTTTCTTGGTCATCAGCTCTGGACCCCACCCCACTGAACCTCACTTATATTCCAAAACCACATCATATGGACCCTGAACACAGGGCTTTGAGTCTTTACATCTAGACTCTGAGCTTTGTTGCAAAATGGAAATCAAAGAGAAGAGAAGAAATTCTGTGAACAGAAAAGTGATCACTTTCTGGAAGGTAAGACTTGCAGAGAAGTGAATCTGAGGCAATGTCTGGGAAGATAAACCGTTGGGGAAGGGTCTGTCCCTGGCAAGTGGTAGAGCAGCAGAGGAAAAAACTGGAACTTTTAGAAGTTGGCTCCAGTGAGGGACATTGCTCCAGAGCTAAATGGGGGAGTGGAGCCCTCACTGCGACAGTGTTGGCTCAGGACCCTTGGGGTCACAGAAAGATTAGGGGTGCCTGAGTTGAGCAGAGCTCCCAGGTATCAGAGCGGGGAATCCAGCTGCAAAGAAAGGGGCTCTCAGCTTAGGGTTACCTTAAACCATAATCCAAGGCACAGTCAGGCCACTGCTTTTTGAGCAGGGACCCACAAGTGGCAGATCTGGGGACACCCACCTTCCTCCTTTGGAAGGAGCAGCATGGGAGCATGCTGCAGAAATCTGCTGGGTTTGGAGACTCCAAATGGAGCCATGTGCCAGAGATAGAAACACTTGGTCACAGGCTTGGTGAGCACAGAGTGTGGCTGGAGACCAGGGAGATGGGAGTGATTGACTGTTTTTCTTTGAGGGTGCATTGAGGGGTGGAAACCTGAGCTCTCAGCTCATATGGAGCTGGAGATTGGGAGGCTGCCATTTTTATTCTCATCCTCCAAAGCTGTACAGAAAGCATTCAAGAAACCATAGCTACCAAGAGCAAAGCCAAGCAGATTATTTAAACTAGGCCATGGCAAGGATGGTCCATTTCCACTTCAGACAGACATTTGATAATCATCAACAGGCCCCTCCTCAGAAGATTAACAAGAATATCCAGCCAAAAGCAAGTTCACCTCTCAATGAAAAATGTGGAATCTCAGATGTAGGGGAAGGCAACACATTGAATTCATGGCTTTCCCCCCTCCCATGATTCCTTAGTCTTTCAAAGTTATTATTTTTTTTTTAATTTTATTTTTGCCTTATTCTATTTTTAAAAAAATTTTTCCTCTTTTCTATTTTAACATTTTTAACTATTTTATCTTATCAATACCTTTTTAAAAAAAATTTAAATTTTCATTGTTATAGTCATATTCTATCCCCTCATTGTATTTGAAGGGAACTTATATTTTGTATACATATGGGTTTTTCTTTCATTAAAATTTTGGAATACAGTTTTTTCTAATAGATCAAAATATACCCCAAATCTAGTGCATGGCATGTTCTAGTCTCCAGCCTGATCACATTCTTTTCTTCTTTTTCTTTTTTCAATTGACTTCTTATATTATCAATTCCTTTTTAGAATCTTTTTAAATTTTCATCTTTACAGTTTCCATCCCTTCATTGTGTTTACCCTTATTTCTGTGTGTGTGTGTGTGTGTGTGTGTGTGTGTGTGTGAGTGTGTGTAATCAATAATCTCCCAACAAACAAGAGCCCAGGCCAGATGGCTTCCCAAGGGAATTCTACCAAATATTTCAAGAATTAATACCTACTCTACTGAAAGTGTTCCAAAAAAATAGAAATGGAAGGAAAACTTCCAAACTCATTTTATGAGGCCAGCATTACCTTGGTCCCCAAACCAGGCAAAGACCCCATCAAGGGAGAATTACAGACCAATATCCTTGATGAATATGGATGCAAAAATTCTCACAAAATACTGACCAATAGGATCCAACAGTACGTTAAAAGGATTATTCACCATGACCAAGTGGAATTTATTCCTGGGCTGCAAGTTTGGTTCAACATCTGAAAATCAACGTATGTGATATAATACATTAATAAATGAAAGAACCAGAACCATGGGATACTCTCGATAGATGGTGAAAAAACATTCGACAAGTACAGAGTACCTTTTCTTGATCAGAACTCTTCAAAATGTAGGGATAGAAGGTACATACCTCAATATTATAAAAGCCATCTATGAAAATCACATAGTGAATATTATCCTCAATATGGAAAAACTGAGAAGTTTTCCCCTAAGGTCGGGAACACAGCAAGGCTGTCCACTATTGCTACTGCTATTCAACATAGTACTAGAAGTCCTAGCCTTAGCCATCAGACAACAAAAAGAAATAAAAGACATCTGAATCAGCAATGGAGTCAAACTCTTAATCTGTGCAGATGATATGGTACTTTATGTGGAAATCCCAAAAGACCCCACTCCAAAACTTAGAACTCATAGCAAAATTTAGTGTCAGGATATAAAACCAATGCACAAAAATCAGTTCCATTTCTATCTATCAGCAACAAGACAGAAGAAAAAGAAATTAAGGCATTGATCCCCTTAAAAATTGCACCCCAAACCATAAGATGCCTAGGAATAAATCTTCTAAAGAGGCAAAGAATCTGTGCTCAGAAAACTATACTCATGAACAAAATTGAGGAAGATGCCAAGAAATGGAAAACTGTTCCATGCTCATGGATTGGAAGACAAATATTGTGGAAAAATATATGCTGCCTAGAGCAACCTACACATTTAATGTAATCCTGATCAAAATGCTATCAACTTTTTTCAAAGAAATGAAACAAATAGTCTTGAAAAAGTTGGTGGCATCATAGTTCCAGACCTCAAGCTCCATTACAAAGCTGTAATCATCAATACAGTATGGTAGTGGCACAACCATACTGACACATAGATCAGTGGAACAGAATAGAGAGCCCAGAATCTATCAACTAATTTTAGACAAATCAGGAAGGAATGTCCAATGGGAAAAACAAACAAACAAACAAACAAAACAGTCTCTTCAACAAATGGTGTTGGGAAAATTGGACAGCCACATGCAGAAGAATGAAACTGGACCACTTCCTTACACCACATACAAAAATAGACTCAATATGGATGAAGGACCTCAATGTGAGAAAGGAATCCACCAGAATTCTTGAGGAAAACACAGGCAGCAACCTCTTTGACTTCAGCTGCAGCAACTTCTTCCTAAAAACATCACCAAAGGCAAGAGAACCAAGAGCAAAAATGAACTATTGGGACTTCATCAAGATCAAAAGCTTTTGCACAGCAAAGGAAACAGTCAGTAAAACCAAAAGACAACCAACAGAATGGGAGAAGATATTTGCAAATGACATATCACATAAAAGGCTAGTATCCAAAATCTATAAGAAACTTAGCAACATCAACACTCAAAGAACAAAGAATCCAATCAGGAAATCAGCAGAATATATATACACAATGGAATACTATGCAGCCATCAAAAACCACGAACTCTTTCCATTTGCAACAACATGGATGGAACTAGAGGGTATTATGCTAAGTAAAATAAATGAATCAGAGAAAGAATTATCATATGATCTCTCTGATATGAGGAATTTGAGAGGCAGAGTGAAGAGGGTGTAGGGGGAAGGGAGGAAAAAAATGAAACAAGATGGGACCGGGGAGGGAGAAAAACCATAAGTGACACTTAATCTTAGGAAACAAACTGAGGGTTGCTGGAGGGGAGAGGGTTGGAAGAGATGGGGGTGATTGTGTTATGGACATTGGGGAGGGTATGTGCTTTGGTGGGTGATGTGAATTGTGCAAGATTGATGATTCACAGACCTGGACCCCTGAAGCAAATAATAATAATAATAATAATAATAATAATAATAATAAAAAAGCCACCATGGGATTTGCCATATTTTTTATTTTCTCCGCCACCATGACAAACAAAAATCCAGATACAGGCTGCTCCATAGCTTAGGTCCTAGAGTGAAAATAATGTGTAGCAGAGCAGTGGCTGACCCCTGATAGATATACATGTATGTTATAAATCCCTAAGATTAGGTTATTTGTTATTGCAGCTAAACATAGCCTGACCTCACTCATCAGTAGTTGTAAAATCATACCATGGAAGCAATTATTATTTCATCCAATAGGTTAAGCTTCTCTGTTAAATATATACTTGTTCATATTTTGTGGGTTCAAAGGGGAGCTCCATATAAAGCTGTTCAAATGATCATTTCTGAGATTTTGCACATCAAGGATTATGTATGGCTACTCCCCATCCATCAAAACTAGAAACTGTGATGTGAATGAAGGTTGAATCTTTTTTCTACTTTATCTAATTTTTTGAGATTATTTTTCACACTTTCCTGTGTTTTCTGTATTTAAATTTTTTTTCTAATGTGCACCATGTAAATCTGTGATGTTTATGCTGTAGATTTTTGCCTATGACTCCTATGACTCCTACTATCTGCTGTGTCCCCTGCCTTTGTTACACCAAAGTAACTGTTAGAAAATGAAAGATGTAGTCAAGTGAAATTTAACATCCAACAATTTTTAGGAAAAAAGTTCTGATTTTGGAAATTCGAATGTAATTGTCCTATTAATAGTACATTACAGGGCACCTGGGTGGCTCAGTGGGTTAAACCTCTGCCTTCGGCTCAGGTCATGATCCCAAGGTCCTGGGATCTCTGCTCAGCAGGGAGCCTGCTTCCCCCTCTCTCTCTGCCTGCCTCTCTGCCTACTTGTGAACTCTGTCTGTCAAATAAATAAATAAAATCTTTTATAAAAATGTACATTACAGTCGTTTAATATAAATTTGCACAATTAATAAATGATGATATACGAAACAGCTTTTATAGCTAGATGGGTTAAAGAATAGAGATAAGATTAACCTTGTCACCTTCAAACATAAAAAAAGTAAATTTTTGCATCACTTCTCTAGTTTATAATGCTAAACCAACAGAGCCTGTCTGTTGGTAAATAAATCCACCCTCTAACCAATAACAGCAATTGACTATGAGTTGTTCAAGATGCTGTGAGTAAATGCAAATAAAAGAGGAAAGGCATATTTTCTTCTTGGTAAAATTAAATTTGAGATAAGATCATTTACATGGAAGCAATGTGATCTTTTGCAAATGGCATAAATATATATATATATAATATATATGTATATATATAAAGTTGCCAGCAGGGTTCAGAATTAATGGGAGGAAGTATTAAATGGGAAAAGGATTAATGTGATATTATAAAGTAAATGAAAAATGATCTAAGTTGACCTCTGCATTGTTACCATATTCAAATTCTATCTGAAGGACTGTATTACTATAATTAGGGAAAAATCCCAATGGAAATTAGCAGACTCAGTATAATGTAAATGTTTTTTAATGACTATAGAGATCTTGTAAGTGATATTCTCATTAATGATGCTACCATGTAGACTAACATTTCTTGTCACACTCAACAAGATCAAAGTTCTGTGAGGATTGTTTCATTTAAATTTTAGTCTGTGAGGAATAAGAAGGCAAGACAATTAAGGACAACATGACTTAATGTAGGCATAAGTGCCATTAGCTACTATACTTACAAATCACTCTCAAAGAACATTCTTTTACCTTGCAAAGTTTGCATAATTTGAAGCTATGCTATCTGGTAGACATTTCTGTAATGAAGGAAATATCCTTCATCTGCAATATCTATCTCAGTAGCCATGAGCCTCATGTGGTTATTGAGCCAAACATGGCCTTTAAAATATAGCTATTGCAACTGGACAACAACTGATTTTTAAATTAAATTCTAATTAATTAGAATCTTGTGTCATCTTTCCAAATCAGTTCTGCCCAAAATGATCAGATTTAAAAGAAAACCATATGTTATTTGTTTAGGTAAAAAATACTACCTGTCACATGTTCAAGTATATCCCATGTCCTAGATATGGTTAAATGATTTCCGTGGATGCTGACAATTAATTTTTTTAAAGATTTTATTTATTTATTTGACAGACAGAGATCACAAGTAGGCAGAGAGCCAGGCAGAGAGAGAGAGGAGGAAGCAAATTCCCGGAGAAGCAGAGAGTCCCATGTGGGGCTCGATCCCAGGACTCCAGGGTCATGACTTGAGCCAAAGACAGAGGCTTTAACCCACTGAGCCACTCAGGCACCCTGCTGACATTTAATTCTTGAAATAACCTTGTGATTTCCATTTATCCAGACATTTCTACGATAGGCCTTATGATCCTATTCCTTCCCTATCATGGGCCTTGATTTGGCATCAAAGACTTGACTGGGAATCCAACTCTCTCTGAAGCTCTTCTCTTTCAGTTAAGTCCCGTGACTGATCTTCTATGTCTGTCCTCTGGCTGCATGAGATGAGCTTCTTTTTAAATGCTGCCCTCAGATAGTCATATTTTGCTATAAACTCTTGATTAATAGACTTGAACCTGTCATGTTCTTTCTTCAACAAATCAGTTGCACTTAAGAACAACCACAAAATTTTATAGTCTTTATAATTGCTGTTTCTCCCTAACCTCTCAAACCAAAAACATAGTACTAGCTAATGCTTCCCTTGTTCCCGTGTCCCTTTGCAGTCCACAAAAGATGGAAGTCTTAACAATTGCACCTTTTTAGCATCGCATGAGCTATAAATACAACACCTATCATCACTGATAGGTCCTCATTGCCATCCAGTCAGTGATTGAACCATGCTAGAACCCCAGCCATAGTGTCTGCTTCTTAGAACCATGTCAAGTACTAGCTGTGTTGGGTAAAATATCTTGAAGTAGAACCTGAGATGAAGATCCTTGTTTTAGTGATTAATTGGAGGAGGAAGTAAGTGAGCAAAACAGGACTAAACAGGAGGAAAAATAAAGCAAAAATGAGGCTGACTTCATTTTTATCCTTCAGGAAATCTTTGGCACATTTATTGTAGCACAGAGCTTGTCCCACCTTGAGTGAAGAGGGCTCTTTTTTTTTTTTTAAGATTTTATTTATTTATTTGACAGAGAGAAATCACAAGTAGTCGGAGAGGCAGGCAGAGAGAGAGAGAGGGAAGCAGGCTCCCTGCTGAGCAGAGAGGAGGGCTCACCTTTTATATTTCTTTGTTTTCCCTTTTTTTCCCCCCAGCATTAAGTGAGGTCTGCACTGGGTAGTTTCCTTCTCTGGTGAAGATATCAGCTGTGAGTTGTTTTCAACCAACATTCACAGCAGCTGTGGTTGGCATTGAGGGTGTACTATGTATACCAAATAGTAAAAGTGTTATGAAAAAGACAGCAACAGCATCCACTACAGTAAGAATGGCATAGGCACATACACTTCCTTGGTAGAGCTGAAGGCTTAACCGGGGGCTGAGAACTAAATGCTGCCTGCACAGCTTGATTCCTTACACATCATCATATGGTTATGTGAAAAAATTAAGTAGACCCATTATTTTGTGGTACTACTTGTAAGTAGATGATTACAGGAAATGTGAGGAGGTGCTTTCAATGTGACATGAATCTGTGCAAGCAGAGAAGGAAGAGACTAGAAATGGGAAATTTAAGAAGTTCACGGAGAAGTTAAAATGTGAACTAGAAATTGAGAGATGATGAGGAGTTTCTCAGGCAAATTTCCCTAGTTACATAGCAGTTAGGTCCCTCAATACTAATATATAAACAATGGTTTTTAATTCTAGTAGGATTTAAAGGAATGCTTGGATTAAGATCTTACAAAGGCTATAGGATATGATCCTCCCATTCCAGTGATCTGTATTTAACCCTCTGATTTTACAATGCAGTGTGTTCCTTTATTGACTTGAACAGAGATTATTAGGCTAATATTTGTTCAGTATTAATATTCAAATGTACCTCATGTGACCCAAAAGTCATTTTACATAAGAAATTCATGCCTATAACTTATATAGGTGGGTGATTTCTGAGCTTCCCATCAAAGAAAGGTAATTTGAATAATGAACTTTTATTTTCTTATGAATCTGATTCCTTGAACTTAGCTGAGAGGTAACAGAATTCCAATGTGATGGATTCTCTCCTCAGAGTTTGAGGTGGAGGTTTGTAATAGACAAAGAAAAACTATTATCAATTCATTTAAAAAAATTGTGAGAGTGAATATAAAATAGCTTCTACAGTAGTATGCTTTGTGAGTTCCCTCTGTGGTTAGCTATTTTTCATTCTCAAAGATGTCTCTTTTCCATTTTCACTAACAAGGTGGCTGGATTTGTTCATTAAATGGTCAAAGTCAAAGTCCATCTTTGAAAGCACTGTTAGAGTTAATTGGGGAGTATATTAAGGTTTGAATCTGGTAACTCAACTTTATTTATTTGTTTAAAGATTTTATTTATTTTATTTGACAGAGATTACAAGTAGGCAGAGAGGCAGGCAGAGAGAGGAGGAAGCAGGCTCCCTGCTGAGCAGAGAGCCCCATGCGGGGCTCGATCCCAGGTGGGATCATGACCTGAGCCGAAGGCAGAGGCTTTAACCCACTGAGCCACCCAGGCACCCCTGGTAACTCAACTTTAAAAATGAACATTGTTCATCAGATGATCTTTATAGAGCAAACAGATGAATGCAGATAGTAAAGCAAGAGTATGTATTTTCCTCTTTCTGTTTCTGGTGTACCTGGAACACTTTACCTTATTTTCTTTTAATTTATTATTATTACTTATTTTTAATGAGACTCATCTCCTAGGACTGACTCAGCGACCCACAGATAAAGGCATGTTAAGCAATTATTATATCATAATGCTGTTTCTTTCAAAGAGTAGGGTCACTGCTATATGCTAACTGACAACATTTTCTGCTAGCTTTAGAAAATCTTAGATGATCCTTTACAAGTCTCAGCTAAACTATCACTAGTGAGAAGACATTTTGGTTGTTTTAGCTGCTGTCTTATAGGGAAAAGAATGTACTTTGAACCAACTGCATGTGCTGCCTCCCTCAATTCTTAAGTTTTTAATAAATGGGAATGGAGATTATACCTTTTACCATTTGACCTAATGACCACTCTTTAATATTTTTTCTTCCCCTTTCAGAGACTTTGGGAGTGGTTGTCCTTTCTGAGTCTTATTTGGTAGTTCTCCCTTATCTTTCTAACATCTGAATTTTGGAGTATCTGAAGGCTACTAAATCTTTTGTTCTCTTTTATCCTTTAGCCACTGCCAATTCCAAGGTATTCTCATTTAGTCTTACAGTTTTTAATATTTCCTAAGTGTTGATAATGTACAAATATATATTTTTAGCCCTGATTTCTAGACCTCTCAAGCGCTAGACTTTATATCCTTTGGTATTCCTACTTGGATATTTAATAGTCACTTAAAACTTAGCATGTCTAAAATCGAACTCTTTTTTTTTTTTAAAGATTTTATTTATTTATTTGACAGAGATCACAAGTAGGCAGAGAGGCAGGCAGAGAGAGAGAGAGGAGGAAACAGGCTCCCCGCTGAGCAGAGAGCCCTATGCGGGACTCGATCCCAGGACCCTGAGATCATGACCTGAGCCAAAGGCAGCGGCTTAACCCACTGAGCCACCCAGGCGCCCTAAAATCGAACTCTTAATTCTTTACCTCTCTAAACAATCTACTGCCCCAGTCTTTATCTAGTTACTGGCATACCCTTCACATATTTACTCAGGAAGAGAATATGGTGGTTATCCTTGATTCCTCTCTCTTTCTCACACCTTTTATAAAATTAATGAGCATTACTGCTTCTACCTTGAATATATACCTGGCATGCAACTTCATTTCCCAACTCTAGTCTGTGTCAACATTACATCTCACTCAAACTACTCTACTAGTCTTTTCTGTGCTTCCATATTTGCCACCACCCTCCACAATCTATTTTTATAGAACCAGAGAAATTACTTAAAAGCATAATTTTATTTCTCTCCTTTTAAAAAAGTCTTTATAATAGGGTGTTAAGAGAAGCGTTTTGACTGAGTCAATAGCCATCAGATAGCAAAGGGAGTTGGATGACAAAGAACCTTTAGATATTTCAAAATAACCAAAAGCAGTTACAGGATTGTAATATACATTACCTACATCAAGTGTAAAAATTTGAGACAAGAACATTCACGAAGAGGATTTTTGAAGAGGCATGAAAAGAACTTGTCTATGAGTCCCACCTCCAATTATGTAATGAAGATACTCCAGTGAGACCATTCAGAGATCTTAACCTGTGATGCCTACAGGCTTGAGTGAAACTGTAGAGTTTTTTGTTTTGTTTTGTTTTGTTTTGTTTTGTTTTAAACACCCAGCTGAGAAATATAAAGGGCTGCAGTTGGGTAGTGAAGCTGCTGATGCTGGAGTTAAGCTCATTGTTTTGGGTTTGGTCTGTGCATGCAGAATTCAATACAGTAAAAAATTTGTGTGTATTTCACATACACCAGGTGTAGGCCATGTAGGAGCAGAGCTGTCTTTAAGCGATTTTAAATCCTTCCACAAAACATTACAATGAGTAGTGATGAGATTGAGGGGAAAATAACCAGCCAGAAAAAAATAGAATTCAGAAATTCGAGTCAAATATATCTACTGTGTTCTCTGAACCCATGGAAGTATGAATGAGCTAAAGAATGAGTTTTAAAACTACTAAGCTCAGAGAGCAGAAAGTCATTTTACATTAGTGATGGTTAGTAAGAATTTTTTGTTTGTTTGTTTTTTCCTTCCCAGGCCCACCTCTTTGAACATGGTAGTTTCGGAAGGATAGGTTATAAAAAATGGAAGGGAGGAGGGAGTTAAAATTTAAGTCAGAAGAAAAGATGAGAAAAATCTGTGATAACCTTGTAACATAGATTTCTCATTTACCAAAGGCCCCAACCAAGGATGAAAAAGATTTTTAACTTTATCATCACCATCATCATCATCATCATCACCATCATCATCCCAGCATTTTTGAATCAGTTTGTGAATATCCATGAAATAAATCACTGGAATTTTGATTGAGATTGTATTGAATCTATAAATCAAGTTGGGATGAACTGACATCTTAATAATATTGAGTCTTCCTGTCATAGCTCTCCATTTATTTAGTTCTTTGACTTTGTTCTTCAGGTTTTTGTAGTTTTCCTAATATAAATCTTATACATATTTGTTACATTAATTCATAAGTATGTCATTTTTTGGGAGATGCTATTCTAAATGGTATTGTGTTTTGGATCATAAATCCCACTTGTTTATTGCTGGTATATAGAAAGGGTAATAAACGTTGTGTATTAACTTTATCCTGCAAACTTGCTATAATATCTGATTAGTTCCAGGAATTTTTCACTGATTCAGATTTTCTATAAAGACAGTAATGTTATGTGTGAATGAAGGCAATTTAAACTTTTTTCTTAATTTGTATATTTTACTTCCTTTTCTTGTCTTATTGCATTAACCAGGACTTCCAGTACAATGTTGAAAAGGAGTAGTAGGAAGAAATATCCTTGTTGTTCTCAATCTTAGGGGAAAGCTTCTAAAGTCTCATCATTAAATGTGATGTTAACTGTAGATTTTTTGGTAGATATGCTTTATCAAGTTGAAGAAGTTATTCTGTTTCTTATTTCATTGAAGGTTTTTATAATGAATAGGTGTTGGATTTTGTTAATTGCTATTCTGTATCTATTGATAAGATCATATGATTTTTTGTCCAGCCTGTTAATATGATGAATTACATTAATTGATTATTGAACATTGAACCAGCCTTGCATACCTAGGATAAATCCCACTTGTCATGGTGTATAATTATTTGTATATATTGTTGCATTTGATTTGTAAATATTTTTGAGAATATTTACATCCCTGTTCATGAATGATATTGGTCTTTAGTTTTCTTGTAATATTTTTGTCTGATTTTGAATTAGGGCTATGCTATCCTCATAGAATAAATTTGGAAGTATTTTCTTAGCTTCTATCTTCTGGAAGAGACTGTAGAGAATTGGTAAAATTTGTTCCTTAAATATTCAGTAGAATTCGCCAGTGAACCCATCCAGGCCTGGTGCTTTCAGGCCTGATGATATTAATCATTGATTTGTTGTCTTTAATAGCAATAGGTTTATTCTGACTGTTGATTTCTTCTTGATGCATTTCAGAAAATTACGTCTTTCAAAGAATTAGTCCTTTTCATCAAGGTCATCAGATTTGTGGGTATAGAGTTATTCATGGTATTCCTTAATTATAATTTTAATGTTTAGAAGATCTATAGTGATCTATAGTGATGTTACATCTTTCATTTCTATATTAATAATTGTATCCTCTCTGTCTTTCCCCTTAGTTATCTTGAGTAGGGGCTTATTGATTTTACTGATACTTTAAAAAAACTCAGCGTTTGGCTTTGTTGATTTTTCTGTATTGATTTTCTGTTTTCAATTTTATTGATTTCAGCTTTAATTCTTATTTATTTAAAAAATTTTTTGGTCTATTTTGCATTTACTTTGCTTTTCCTCTTCTAATTTCCTAAGGTGAAAACTTAGATTATTGATTTTAGATCTCTATTCTTTTCTACCATATACATTCAATGCTGTAAGTTTATCTCTAAGCACTGCTTTTGCTCCATCCAACAAATTTTAATAGGTTGTGTTTTCATTTTCACTTAGTTAAAATATTTTTAAATTCATCTTGAGACTTTTTTCTTTGCTGCATGGATATTATTTAATATTCATGTATTTTGGGGCTTTCAATTATCTTTGTTATTATTCCTAGTTTAATTCCATTATAGGCTCAAAGAAAGACATTGTAGGATTTCTATTCTTTTAAATTTATTCAGGTGTGTTTTATGGCCCAGAATGTGGTCCATCTTGGAGCTTGAGAAAAGTGTGTATTCTGCTATTGTTGGATCATCATCTGTTCTCTAGATGTCAATTACATCTCGTTGATTGATGATGCTGTTGAGTTCAACTATGTCCTAACTGATTTATCTGCCTGCTTAATCTATCCATTACTGATAAAGGGGTGTTGAAGTTTCTAACTATGATAGTGAATTCATCTGTTTCTCCTTAAAGTTCTTTTTGTTTCTGTCTCGTGTAGCTTGATGTTGTGTTATTAGGTGCACGCTATTCTTTTTAAAGTTTTTTGTTCATCTTATTTTTTATTTCCTTCCTTCCTTCTTCTTTTCCTCTGCAGTGTTTTGAAGTAAATCCTTGGCATTATATCATCTTTTTCTAGAAAAATTACCTAAAATAATGACAATATACTATCACATCTAGCAAAATTAGTATAACATATTTTATCTGGTCCATACTGTATTTTTTCTGGTTATTTATCAAATATCATTTATTATAAATGTTTATTTGAATCAGAATTTTAACAATATCTTTTTAATTTCTTAAATTTCTTACATTTCATTTAAAGGGAAGCCCCCAATCCTCCCCTATTTTTTTAGGGATATCAATTTATGAAATAAAATGGGTTATTATCCTGAAGAGTGTCCCACATTCCATATTTGGCCAGTTATTTTTTTATGGTTTCATAAAGAGATTTTTCTATTTCCTTTGATTTCTGTAACTGATAGATTTAGAAGTTGATTAAATTCAGGATTTTTTAACTGAGGAATGCCTTGTGGTACATTAGATATTTCATATTACATATGAGGTGCTCAACATCATAAGATTGTCTCACTTGTAGTGATACTAAAATTAATTAGTAAGTTTAGGTAGCGAAGTCCAAATCTTATTTGTTCTCCTTGCTCCACTGGGAACATTTTCAAGGTGGATCCTATCTCCATTTATCATGACACCATTTGTCTTTTTAACTTCCTTGCTTTCTGGCTCTACTAGATAATTCAGGCTTATCTTGTTTAATTCTTGCCCCAGGCCTCAAATCAACTATTTCTTCAGGGGGCCATGGTTCCCTTTAATAAAGGGACTGTCTCAGGCCAGATTCTCTAGTGCAATATAGATTTTGGTGACATAGATTTTGATGTAATCTTAGGGTAGCATGAGTAAAGGAAATAGAAAATGAGGAAGGAAAGAATGGGAAGCAAGGTAAGATAATGTATACTCAGCTTATTGCTTTATGCTAAGCTTTGATGGGGCCACATCCTTGCCAAATACATCTGCAGTCATGTGGGATGTCTCCTGATAGGCTGTATGAAGAAATTACTTTTGGGGACACCTATGGTAGAGAAAATAGGGGAGTAAGTTCATCTGTTAGGCTCCATCTACTCTTTATTCCCCATTAGTCAAAGTTCACCCCTAAGAATTAGTTTTTTGCACTTCTGTTCTGTATCATCCAATACATTTAAGGCTTAGTTGGGAAGCCAGAACCTATGCCCTGAGCTGTGACATTTGATCTACATGCAAAACTTGTGAGAAGCACTAGGGCCCTAAAATTATGCTTGGGTGGCCTGGCTTTGAGAATTATACCTGAAGGTGGTACCCTGGCTCTGGGTAAGGGTATTGGTTGGTCCCATGCATTGGAATTGAGGGCGCCTGAAGGAATTTAGTCAGTTAGGTGGCAGATGAGGAGGAACAAGCATCCCAGGGTTTAAAAGACAGGTGAGGGAATCAGGAGAGGTACATAAAATATATTTGATATAGAAATATGTCAATTTTACAATATAATTTTAAACATTGAGATTTATTCCTGAATCTGAAAAGATCCAGTTTATTCTAATCTGAAAAGATCCATTCTTTAGCATGAAGATATTACTCTTATAAAATAAAAACTCAACTGTATTAATTAGGATACTGCTGGAGAGCATACACCATTGCCATCATATTCCACTAGCTAGAACTCAGTTATTTGTTCATATCTAAGTTAAAGAAAAGCTGGGAATTATGGTTTAGCTGTAATCCTGGGAGAGGAAGAAACAGGCATGGTGAGCAAGTTTCTGCCTCTTTGGTAATGTTTAGCATTGGAATATTTCTAATATATTGTGTTGATGTTCTCTTAACTAGTTGTTGGTTCGTGTTAGAGGTTAATTTGTAATATGCCACAAAGATTACTGATGAGGGGATCCAGATGTTTGGCCAGATGTAGAATTTTTTCTTGATAACTGTCATGAATTTAATTTAAAATTAGAAAAAAAATGGATTAAAGATAGGAAATTTGTCATCTCAAAATATTTGTGTTCTGCTATAGTTGAATCACACATTCACAAATCTTGGGTTGCTAAATTCTTTTACTGTAGTCTAAAATTCAGGTCAAAATATAATGCTACCTTTCTATAAGATTTTCAATGGCAACATAAGCCATGCTTAATCTGCTTATTAAAACCGCAGTTCAATTTTATGTGGTGGAAACCACCAGGTATTTAGTGAATTTTATTTGCATCCATTTAATGTTATTCAGTGTAAAATATATTTTTGCACATTTGTAAATAACAATATATATTTTAAAAAGATGACTCAGTATTATTACTGTTACATAAATTTTAGAAAAAAATAGAATACATCAATGTGGCATGTTATAATATTTTTTTGAGAACTTTTCATTGACAGCACAGAAAATTAAAATAAGTTTCATTTGGTGTAAGTTTTCCTTTTGCATTAAAAGTTATCTTAAGAAAATGATCTAGTATTTCATTATAAGTGGTAAAGATCAAGACACAGAGATATGCCTATAGTCCCTATTAAAATGCTTTTAGTTATTTTTCACACGTGCCTATTTCTGCCAGGAAATCTAAAACAGACTTTTTCAGCTTTTTCTTATGGAAAATATTAAACTTATACAAATGCTCAGAGTAGTATAATAAATGTCTACTAACATATCTTTCAACTTCAATAGTAACCATTGTTCCATTCTTGTTTCATATATTCTCCTCAAATTTTATTTTATTTTATTTTAATTCTTTTAAGATTTTATTTATTTATGACAGAGAGACAGTGAGAGAGGGAACACAAGCACAGGGGAGCTGGAGAGGGAGAAGCAGGCTCCCTGCTGAGCAGGGAGCCCATATGGGGCTCAATCCTGACCCTGGGACCCTGGGATCATCACCTGAGCCAAAGGCAGACATTCAACTGACTGAGCCACCCAGGCGCCCCTCTACTCAAATTTTATTTTAAGTGAATATTTTAAGGCAAATTCCAGATGTTGATTTTTTTAAAGATTTTATTTATTTATTTATTTGACAGAGATCACAAGTAGGCAGAGAAACAGGCAGAGAGAGAGGCAGGGAAGCAGCTCCCCACTGAGCAGAGAGCCTGATGTAGGGCTTGATAACAGGACCCTGGGATCATGACCCAAGCTGAAGAGGCTTGAACCCACTGAGTCACCCAGGTGCCCCCAGATATTGAATATTTTAAGGAAAATATAAGATATAATATCAATTTTACCTGTATATTCTGATAAATACTTTAAAAAAAGTAACTGTTGATACTACTATCATTTCCTCTTCTCATTCTAATATCCAGCCTACATTCAAATTTTCCACATGGTTTCAAAGTTGTCTTTTTGTGAATGGTTTATTAAATCAGTATCCCAACAAGGTCCACACATTGCATTCTGCTGATATTGCTTCTCAGGCTGTTTTAATGTGTTAACAGTTCTTTTCCCTATTTTAAATTCACATTATGTTTATTTGGGAAGACCTGAATCTTTTGTCCCACAGAATATACTACATTGAAGATTTAGATGGTTTCTTCCTGTGGTATTATTTAGGTTCTTTTATTCTCCAGGATTTCCTGCTAACCAACAGTTAGGCCTATGATTTTTTTTTTTAAATTTTTACTTAAATTCCAGTTTAGTTAACATTCAGTGTACTATTACTCAGAAGGCTAAAGTTTTGATACACTCAGGTTCATGATAAAAATTTTAGAGCAAAAATATTAAAGAGATAGTGCTGTTTACCATCTATTCTATCATATTAATGTCTCTATGTCTCCTTTTCAATGATGTTAAAATCAGTGGGTTCAGATTATGGCAGCCTAAAATTTCTTATTTATTTATTTATTTGACAGAGAGATCACAAGTAGGCAGAGAGGCAGCCAGAAAGAAAGAGAGAGAGGGGGAACCAGGCTCCCTGCTGAGCAGAGAGCCCAATGTGGATCTCATTCCCAGGACCCTGGGATCATGACCTGAGTTAAGGCAGAGGCTTTAACCCACTGAGCCACCCAGGTGCCCCAACAGCCTAAAATTTCTATTGCACTGTCCTTCATCAGCATTTTAACTAATGATTTTATTATTTACCAAGAATCATTAACTGAGTAAATTTTGTTAATTCTATCATTCCTCTTGCATTTGTTAGCTGTGGTTCTTTCAGAAAGTAGAGCTATTCTTCATCAACTATTTGATTATCCTGAGGCACAGTTTTTACAGGAAAGGCAGAATACTCAGTTCTGGCCCTTTTAATATTTTATTACAATTCTCAGAATAATGAATTTTGCATCTAGCAAAGATCCAATGATTTGTGTGTATATTAGTTTGAAATCATAGATTTGTAGATATTGCACGTGTTTCTATCCATTGCTGTCATTGTTCTTCTTGAGCTAAGTTATCCCATCTTTGCTAGTGGGAGGTGTGTAAGTCTCCACTTAAATGATAGTTTTTATGAGCACAGTAAGAAGTCCCAGTTTCATCTCATACATTCACTCCCTGATACCTTAAATCAGCCATTTCTCCAAGAAATTTCCTTTTAGTGATAAATGAAATTTGAAGACTACATTTTGTGTGCTATTTATTTATTTGTATTATTTTTCCATCAAGAGCAGTCATTGTTTTTCTAGACTTCTGTAGAACAAAGCAAAAAATAGGTTATTTATAAGAAAAAGTTTAAATGAAATATGAATTCATACTGATATTTCTATATCAAAGGTTGCAGGTTTAATTTAATTTAATTTTACAGATATATCTCTCTTATCTTGAAAATTCATTCTTCTAATACTTCAGCATTTATATTCATACATTGGCTAATTAAAACATAATTATGCTAGTTATGCTATTCACAAGATAAATGAATTTAGTTCAAGATTTCTTTTTGGGGTGTGTGTGTGTGTGTGTGTGTGTGTGTGTGTGTGTGTGTTGTCCTTGGTATGTATGTCTCATTAGGAATGTATTGTCAAAATACTGACTTGAAATACTTATCTATGTGATTGTAAATTCTTCTATAAAGAGAAAATAACTTATCAACCGTTCAACCAACATATTGTTAATTTCAATATTTATTTATCTATTTATTCTTGTTTTTTGAGGTTGTTTTGCCTTTTTCCTTTTTATTTAATTTTTAAATTAACATAAAACCTTCATGTAGTTCCAAAGTCAAAACTATGAAATAAATACACAGAGAAAGAGCTGGTTTGCGAGGGGAGACAAGATGGCAGGGAAGTAGAAGGAGGTGCCGTTTCAAGCTGTACCCTAAAGTGAGCTGATTACCTACCAAAGAACTCCGATCACCCATGAAATCAGCCTGAGATCAGAATTATACAGGTCTGGATCTAGACAGGGGCAGAAGATGCCAGTGGGCAGGTAAAGCAGAGTGGGAATGTCGGACTGATATCCGAAGATAAACAAAAGGGGGAGGGAGCCACAGAGGCAACCTATTGGAAAGTAATACCCCTAATACAAGAGTGCCCTGCATCTGGGGATCAGCATTAACTTGGAGACTGGTTGAAAACACTCAAAAAGAGCTAAGGATCATGGGGAAATTGTGGGAATCGGGGTGGCTAGGGACAGGGGCTTAAGTCCCCAGACCCAGGACAGCCTCCTCTGGTACTGACCAGAGAGAGTGTGGTGGAGAAACCAGGAATTGGTCCCTGAGCCTCCAGCGTGCCTGAGAACTTTGGGGTCCGGCTCCTGTGAGGGTCTGGGAGCCTGGCCAGATGGCAGAACACTGAGCCGTGCTAACAGACCCTGAGAAATGTGCGCCCCTCACCCTCCCCTGAGAGAGGTGCATGAAGGCCCAGCCTGGTGCTCTCAGACCTGCGCCCTGCTATCAGAGCCTGAGACACGTGCGATCCACACCCTCCCCTGAGAGAGGTGCACACAAGCCCACCACTCTTAGACCCAGAAAGACCAGGCACTCCCAGCCCAGGCCATCGGGAAAATTTCAGTGTATGATCGCTGCTTGGAACCTCTCTGGCAGTCTGGAGCTGCCCAGACAGGCACTGCTGCTGTGGTTTTGGGTACAAGCAGAAGATCCTGTGTCCCCAGGGACTGCGACTTGGAAACTGCTTTGCCAGTGGCCAAAGGGAAATTTATATGGGCTCTGCAGCACCCACAGTGAAGCAGACTGAGGCGTCTCTCTGAGAGGGAGGTTGGGGGGCAGTTTGCTTTCCTCTAAACCTCCAAAAACCATCAAAAGCGGCCAAGACAAGTGAAAAAAAGTGAACAAACATAAAAACCTCCAGAGAACAAAAGCCTGAAACAACCAGTTTCCTCAGAGCCCACCCCCTTGAGTGGCGTGGGAGGACTTAACTCAGGGAACATCATTGACTGCAAACCCACGTGGCAGGCCCCTCCCCCAGAAAAACCAACCAGGAAAGGAAAAAAAAAAAAAAAAAGACTACAAGAGAACAACCACCACTACTTCATAGATACAACTTTTATTTTTAACTCATTCCCAATATTCTGGTTCATTTTTTTTATATAGATAATTTTTTAATCTATTTACCATCACAGTGAGATGTCCAGTACATCAAATTCCATAATAACCTTCTAACCTGAACTTTTTGATACATACACCTGTGTTTTTCTTTTGCATTCTATTTTTAAATTTTTTTTTTTAAATTTTAGTTTAGTTTAGTTTAGTTTATTCCTTTTTTATTTTTATTTTCTAATATTCATATAGAGTTAAACTTCAAGGTAATCTCCCTTCCCCAATCAATGCTACCCCTATAGGTAAACCAATTTTTAATCCCCCTTTATCTTAGAAAAGTTGAGTCCTTTAACAAAGATATCAAGATACATGCAGGAAGAATCAAAACAACCTTCCTCATCCACACTGAGAATTTATAACCATTCTCCCATCTTTTTCTTCTGCCAGTGTTTCTGTGTTTTTGTGTTTGTCCTGATAGTATATAAATCTTATACTTGGGGTTCTTTTTGATGAGGATCTTCCTTTATTTTCATATATATATATTTTTTTCTCTTGTCATATACTTTAATCAGTCTTTTTGTTTGTCTGTTTTTGTTTGTATACTTCATAAATCTTACCTTGGGGCAAATTTGGACTGAACCTTCTCTTTTATTTGTTTATTTATTTATTTATTTAAGATTTTATTTATTTATTTCAGAGATAGACCATGAGAGAGAGCATGAATAAGGAGAAGGTCAGAAAGAGAAGCAGACTCCCCGTGGAGCTAGGAGTCCCATGCGGGACTCAATCCCAGGACTCCAGGATCATGACCTGAGCCAAAGGCAGTCGTCCAGCCAACTGAGTCACCCAGGCATCCCATGAACCTTCTCTTTTATCTTCCCCCTTTTTTCCTGTCTCTCTCTCTCTCTTTTTTTCCTTTTTCTTTTCTTTTTTCTCTCATTTGCTTGGGGAATCCTATTGCTCAGAAGTGTTCCAGGGTGCACCTTGACTGCACCATGGTTGATACATCCAGCTACATCCATTCAGTCATCTCTCACCAAAATGACTAGGAGGAGGAATGCCCAACAGAAGAAAAATACAGAGGATGGGCCTTCTGCAACAGAGCTAATGGCTATCAACATAGATAATATGTTAGAAAGAGAATTCAGGCTAACAATTATCCAGGCAATAGCTAAGTTGGAGAAAGCCATGGATGACAAAACAGAATTGATTAGGGCAGAACTGAAAACCAACAGGGATGTTGTTCACAATGTTAGGGCAGAACTGAAAGCCACCAGGGATGAGGTTCACAATGCTCTCAATGAGTTCCAATCTAATCTAAATTCTCTAAAAGCTAGGGTAACTGAGACAGAAGATAGAATTAGTGATCTGGAGGACAAACAGATAGAGAGAAAGGATCAGGAGGAAGCCTGGAACAAACAGTTTAGAAGCCACAAAAACAGAATCAGGGAAATAAATGATGCCATGAGACATTCCAACGTCAGAATTATTGAAATCCCTGAGGGGGAGGATAAAGAAAGAAGACTAGAAGATATAGTGGAACAAATTCTCCATGAAAATTTTCCCAATCTTGCAAAGGAACCAGCATTCATGTACTAGAGGCAGAATGGTCTCCCCCCAAGATTATAGATTCCAAAAAAATCAAGGTACCTGATAGTCAAATTGCGGAATCATAATTGTAGATACAATCTCTTGAAAACCACAAGGACAAAGAGGCTCCTTACGTACAGAGGAAAACCCATCAGAATATCATCAGGCCTGTCCAGAGAGAACTGGCAAGCTAGAAAGGGCTGGCAAGGTATATTCAGGGCACTAAATTAAAAGAAAATGCAGTCAAGAATACTTTATCCAGCCAGAATGACATTCAAAATTAATGGAGAGATAAGGAGTTTCCAAGACTGGAAAGGCTTAAAAGACTATGCGACCAGCAAGCCAACATTGCAGGAAATATTAAGGGGGGGTGTATAAAAGAAGAAAAATCACAATAGCATTGAACAGAAATATAGAGTCAATCTAGAGAAAGAAAGACTTCAAAGGTAATACAATGTCAATAAAAACGTATCTATCAATAATACTTTCAATGTGAATGGCCTAAATGCACCCATAAAATGATTGGATTTTTTTTTGCAGATTGGATAAAATGACAGGACCCATCCATATTTTGTCTACAAGAGACCCATTTTGAACCTAAAGATACACCCAGACTGAGAGTGAAGGGATGGAGTAGCATCTTTCATGCTAATGGGCCTCAAAAGGAGGCCGGGGTAGTGATTCTCATATCAGATAAATTAGATTTTAAACTAAAGACTGTAGTCAAAGATACAGAAGGACACGACATAATTCTTTTTTTTTAAATTAAATTTATTTATTTTCAGTATAACAGTATCCATTATTTTTTCACCACACCCAGAGCTCCATGCAATCCATGCCCTCTATAATACCCACTACCTGGTACCCCAACCTCCCACCCCCCCCGCCACTTCAAACCACTCAGATTGTTTTTCAGAGTCCATAGTCTCTCATGATTCACCTCCCCTTCCAATTTCCCCAAACTCCCCTCTCCTCTCTAACTCCCATGTCCTCCATGCTATTTGTTATACTCCACAAATAAGTGAAACCATATGATAATTGACACTCTCTGCTTGACTTATTTCACTCAGTATAATCTCTTCCAGTCCCGTCCATGTTGCTACAAAAGTTGGGTATTCATCCTTTGTGATGGAGGCATAATACTCCATAGTGTATATGGACCACATTTTCCTTATCCATTCATCCGTTGAAGGGCATCTTGGTTCTTTCCACAGTTTGGCGACTGTGGCCATTGCTGCTATAAACATTGGGGTACAGATGGCCCTTCTTTTCATGACATCTGTATCTTTGGGGTCAATACCCAGGAGTGCAATTGCAGGGTCATAGGGAAGTTCTATTTTTAATTTCTTGAGGAATCTCCATACTGTTCCACAAAGAGGCTGCACCAACCTGTATTCCCACCAACAGTGTAAGAGGGGTCCCCTTTCTCCACATCCCCTCCAACACATGTTGTTTCCTGTCTTACACTACATAATTCTTAAAGGGACTATCCATCAAGATAATCTAACACCCATAGATAATCTATGATAACCCCCATAGATAATCTATGCTCCCAATATGGGAGCAGACAATTATATAAGAAAACTGTTAATCAAGATAAAGAGTCATATTGATATGAATACATTAATAGTAGGAGATCTTAACATGCCTCTCTCAGTAATAAACAGATCATCCAAGCAGAAAATCAATAAAGAAACAAAAGCATTGAATGAAGCATTGTACCAGGTATACCTCATAGATATATACAGAACATTCCACATTAAACAACAGAATACTCATTCTTCTCAAGTGCACATGGAACCTTCTCCAGAATAGACCACATACTAGGTCACAAATCAGGACTCAACCAATACCAAAAGACTGAGAATATTCCCTGCATATTCTCAGATCACAGTGCTTTGAAATTGGAGCTCAATCACACGGAAAAGTTCCAAAGGAACTCAAACACCTGTAAGCTAAAGACCACCTTGCTTAAGAATGCTTGGATCAACCAGGAGATCAAAGAAGAACTGAAACAATTCATGGAAACCAATGAGAATGAAGACACTTTGGTCCAAAACCTATGGGATACAGCAAAAGCGGTCCTAAGGGGGAAAGACTTAGCCATCCAAGCCTCCCTCAAAAAAAACAAAAAAAAAAACAAAAAAAAAAAAACAAAAAAAACCCTGAAAAATCCAGAACACACCAGCTGTCTCTACACTTTAAAGAACTGGAAAATCAACAACAAATCAAACCAACCCCACACATAAGAAGGGAAATTATCAAGATTAGAGCAGAGATCAATGAGGTAGAAACCAGAGATACAGTAGAATGTATTAATGAAACTAGAAGCTTGTTTTTTGAAAGAATCAATAAGATTGATAAACCATTGGCCACACTAATCCAAAAGAAAAGAGAGAAAGCCCAAATCAATAAAATTATGAATGAAAAGGGAGAGATCACAACTAACACCAAGGAAGTAGAAACAATCATCCGAAGTTATTATCAACAGTTATATGCCAATAAGCTTAGCAACCTAGATGAAATGGATGCATTCCTGGAAAACTATAAACCCCCCAAATTAAACCAGGAATAAATTGACAACCTGAATAGACCAATATCTAGTAACGAGATTGAAGCAGTGATCAAAAACCTCCCCAAAAAACAAGAGCCCATGACCTGATGGATTCCCTGGGGAATTCTACCAAACATTCAAAGAAGAAATAACACCTATTCTCCTGAAGCTGTTTCAAAAAATTGAAGCCAAAGGAAAACTTCCAGACTCTTTCTATGAAGCCAGCATTACCCTGATCCCCAAACCAGGCAAAACCCTACAAAAAAGGAGAATTTCAGACCAATATCACTGATGAATATAGATGCTAAGATACTCAACAAGATCCTAGCAAACAGGATCCAACAGCACATTAAAAAGATTATCCACCATGACCAGGTGGGATTCATCCCTGGACTACAAGGATGGTTCAACATTCGCAAATCAATTAATGTGAAAGAACAAATTAATAAAAGAAGAGAGAAGAAGCACATGGTCCTCTCAATTGATGCAGAAAAAGCATTTGACAAAATCCAGCATCTGTTCCTGATTAAAATGCTTCAAAGTATAGGGATAGAGGGAACATTCCTGAACTTCATCAAATCTATCTATAAAAGACCCACAACAAATATAATCCTCAATAGGGAAAAACTTGTGTCCTTCCTATTGAGATCAGGAGCACGACATGGATGCCCACTCTCACCACTCTTGGTCAACATAGTATTAGAAGTCCTAGCAACAGCAATCAGACAACAAAGAGAAATAAAATGTATCCAAATTGGTAATGAAGAAGTCAAACTCTCTCTCTTTGCAGATGACATGATTCTTTATATGGAAAACCCAAAAGACTCCACCCCAAACTACTAGAACTCATACATCAATTCAGCAATGTGGCAGGATACAAAGTCAATGTACAGAAATCAGTGGCTTTTTTATACACTAACAATGAAAATACAGAAAGGGAGATTAGAGAATTGATTCCATTTACTATAGCACCAAGAACCATAAGATACCTGGGAATAAACCTAACCAAAGAGGTAAAGGATCTGTACTCAAGGAACTACAGAACACTCATAAAAGAAATTGAAGAAGACACAAATAGATAGAAGACCATTCCATGCACTTAGATCGGAAGAATAAACATTGTTAAAATGTCTATACTGCCTAGAGCAATCTATACTTTTAATGCTATTCCGATCAAAATTCTACCGGTATTCTTCAAAGAGCTGGAGCAAATAATCCTAAAATTTGTATGGAATCAGAAGAGACCCCAAATTGCTAAGGAAATGTTGAAAAACAAAAATAAAACGGGGGAGCATCACGTTACCTGATTTCAAGTTTTACTACAAAGCTGTGATCACCAAGACAGCATGGTACTGGCATAAAAACAGACACATAGACCAGTAGAACAGAATAGAGAGCCCAGATATGGACCCTCAACTGTATGGTCAAATAATCTTCAACAAAACAGGAAAAAATATACAGTGTAACAAAGACAGTCTCTTCAATAAATGGTGCTGGGAAAACTGGACAGCTATATGTAGAAGAATGAAACTTGACCATTCTCTTACAACATACACAAAGATTAACTTGAAATGGATAAAAGACCTCAACATGAGAAAGGAATCCATAAGAGAACATAGGCAGTAACCTCTTCGATATCAGCCACAGCAACTTCTTTCAAGTTATGTCTCCAAAGGGAAAGGAAACAAAAGCGAAGATGAACTTTTGGGACTTCATCAAGATCAAAAGCTTCTGCACAGCAAAGGAAATAGTCAACAAAACAAAGAGGCAACCCACGGAATGGGAGAAGATATTTGCAAATGACAATACAGATAAAAGGTTGATATCCAGGATCTATAAAGAATCCCTCAAACTCAACACACACAGAAAACAGATAATCATATAAAAAAATGGGCAGAAGATATGAACAGACACTTCTCCAATGAAGACATAAAAATCCTATCAGACACATGAAAAAATGTTCATCATCCCTAGCCATCAGGGAGATTCAAATTAAAACCACATGAGATACCACCTTACACCAGTTAGAATGGCTAAAATTAGCAAGACAGGAAACAACATGTGTTGGAGGGGATGTGGAGAAAGGGAAACGGTCTTACACTGTTGGTGGGAATGCAAGTTGGTGCAGGCACTTCAGAGAACAGTGTGGAGATTCCTCAAGAAATTAAAAATAGAGCTTCCCTATGACCCTGCAATTGCACTACTGGGTATTTACCCAAAAGATATAGATGTAGTGAAAATAAGGGCCATCTGTACCCCAACGTTTATAGCAGCAATGGCCACGGTCGCCAAACTGTGGAAAGAACCAAGATGCTCTTCAACAGACGAATGGATAAAGAAGATGTGGTTCATAAACACTGTGGAGTATTAGGCCTCCATCAGAGAGGTGAATACCCAACTTTTGTAGCAACATGGACAGGACTGGAAGAGATTATGCTGAGTGAAATAAGTCAAGCAGAGAGAGTCAATTATCATATGGTTTCACTTATTTGTAGAGCATAACAAATAACATGGAGGACTAGGGGAGATGGAGGGGAGAAGGGAGTTGAGGGAAATTGGAAGGGGAGGTGAACCATGAGAGACTATGGACTCTGAAAAAGGAGCTGAGGGTTTTGAAGGAGCGGATGGTGGGAGGTTGTGGGAACGAGGTGGTGCGCAGTAGAGAGGGCACAGTTTGCATTGAGCACTGGGTGTGGTGCAAAAAGAATGAAAACTGTTATGCTGAAAAGAAATAAAAAATAAAAAAAAAAAGAAAAAGAAAGAGCTGGTTTGCATGTTTGTTTTTGTATCCCATTTTCTCCCTCCTTAATAGGCAACAATTGTTATTAGTCTGTAGTTTTTACTTCCATTATTTCTTTTAGAGAATATTAGTAAATAAATGTTATTTTCTACTTCTTACACCAAAGGAACCATATATTCATTGTTTTGCATCTTGTTTTTTGCCTTAATATTACATATTTTTGCTAGTTAATCTTAGAGTTAGATACCTAGATATGTTATTGCTAGGTCAAAGGGTAAATCTATGCAAAATTTTACATATTTTTGCCAGTCTATCTTAGGGATAGATAGCACACATGTGATTACTACATCTAAGGGTAAATCCATGCAAAACTGCTGCCAAATTCCCTTCAGTAGGGTCGCATCATTTTTTGTTTGGGGGGATTTTGAAAATAAGGTTCCCTGGTTCATTACCTACTGAATCAGAGCTCTTATATTTTGGTTCCCAGGTGATTTAGATAATCACCTGTAGGTGTAGGAATCCTGTTTTACAGGAAAATTTTAGGGCTAACATTAAAGTAAATCCAATTAATTGCTCAGTTGAAAGGAAAAGGAGTCAAGATGGTGGAAAGGTAGCAGGTTGAGACTACATCAGGTAGCAGGAGATCAGCTAGATATCTTATCTATCCATTGCAAACACCTACAAATCCAATGGGAGATTGAAGAGAAGAAGAACAGTAATTCTAGAAACAGAAATTTGACCACTTTCTGAAAGGTAGTGCTGGTGGAGAAGTGAATCCAAAGCGATGGGAAGATAGATCACAGGGGGAGGAGCCAGCTCGTGGCAAATGGCGGAGCAATGGAGCACAAAATCAGGACTTTTAAAAGTCTGCTCCACTGAGGGATTAGCTGCAGAGTGAAGCTAAACCAGGGTGGAGCCCACACTTCATCAGGGGTGTCTGAGTGTCGCAGAGCACACAGTTATTAGACCGGGGAAGCCAGCTTCAGAGACAGAGCTGAGGAGTGAGCTCTCAGCTCGGGGTTACCTTGAACTGGTCACAGGCTGAGTGAGCTCAGAGCACAGCCAGAGGCCAGGGATCTGGGAGTTATTGAGCTCTTTTCTCTGAAGGTGCACTGAAGAGTGGGGCCCTGAGCTCTTTGCTCCTCTGGGTCAGAGACCTGGAGGCTGCCATTTTCAGTCCCGTCCTCTGGAACTCTTCAGAATGTGTTCAGGGGACAAAAGCTCCCGAAAGCGAACCCGAGCAGATTACTTAGCCCGGGCCCTGGTAAGGGTGGTGCAATTCCACCTCAAGAAAAGACACTTGAGAATCACTACAACAGAACCCTCCCCCAGAAGATCAACAAGAAATCCAGCCAAGACAAAGTTCACCTACCAAGGAGAGCAGCAGAATTCCAGCGGAGGAGAAAGCAAAGCACGGAACTCATGGCTTTCTCCCCATGATTCTTTAGTCTTGTGGTTAATTTGTTTTTAAATTTTATTTTTTTTCTTCTGCTAATTTTTTTAACTTTTACCCTTTTCTTTTTTAACTAGTTTATTTAATATATATATATATATATATATATATATATACATATATATAATTTTTTTTCTTTTTTATATTTTTTCTTTGTTTCCTTTTAAAAATTTTTTTTTTTTCTGAACTTCTTTTTATCCCCTTTCCCTCTCCGATGATTAGGAGTCTCTTCTGATTTGGTTAAAGCGCACTTTCCTGGGGTCTTTGCCACCCTTTCAGTATTTTATTTGCTCCTTCATATACACTTATCTGGACAAAATGACAAGGCAGAAAAATTCACCACAAAAAAAAAAGACCAAGAGGCAGTACTGAAGTCAGTATAGACATTGGCAGTACAGACATCAATACAGACATTGGTGATATGTCAGATATAGAGTTCAGAATGATGATTCTTAAGGTTCGAAAAAAGCATGGAAGATATTAGAGAAACCCTCTCTGGAGAGATAAAAGCCCTTTCTGGAGAAATAAAAGAACTAAAATCTAATCAAGTTGAAATAAAAAAAGTTATTAATGAGGTGCAAAAAAAATGGAGGCTCTCACTGCTAGGATAAATGAGGCAGAAGAAAGAATTAGTGATATAGATGACCAAATGACAGAGAATAAAGAGGTTGAGCAAAAGAGGGACAAAGAGCTACTGGACAATGAGGGGAGAGTTCGAGGGATAACTGACACCACAATGAAACAATATTAGAATAATTGGAATTCCAGAAGAAGAAGAAAGAGAGAGGGGAGCAGAAGGTATATTGTAGAGAATTATTGGAAAGAATTTTCCTAATATGACAAAGGAAACAATCATCAAAATCCAGGAGGTGCAGAGAACCCCCCTCAAAATCAAGGTCCACACTCCGATAGTAAAATTTACAAGTCTTAGTGACAAAGAGAAAATCCTGAAAGCAGCCCAGGAAAAGAAGTCTGTAACATACAATGGTAAAAATATTAGATTGGCAACAGACTTATCCACAGAGACCTGGCAGGCCAGTAAGAACTGGCATGATATATTCAGAGCACTAAACGAGAAAAACATGCAGCCAAGAATACTATATCCAGCTAGGCTATCATTGAAAATCGAGGGAGAGATAAAAAGCTTCCAGGACAAACAAAAACTGAAGGAATTTGCAAACACCAAACCAGCTCTACAGGAAATATTGAAAGGGGTCGTCTAAGCAAAGAGAGAGCCTAAAAGTAGTAGATCAGAAAGGAACAAAGACAATATACAGTAACAGTCACCTTACAGGCAATACACTGGCACTAAATTCATATCTCTCAATAGTTACCCTGAATGTTAATGGGCTAAATGCCCCAATCAAAAGACACAGGGTATCAGAATGGATAAAAAAATAAAACCCATCATTATTTTGCCTATAGGAAACTCATTTTAGACGCAAAGACACCCCCAGATTTAAAGTGAGGGGGTGGAAGACAATTTACCATGCTAATGGACATCAGAAGAAAGCTGGGGTGGCAATTTTTATATCAGATCAATTAGATTTTAAGCCAAAGACTATAATAAGAGAGGAGGAAGGACACTATATCATACTCAAAGGGTCTGTCCAACAAGAAGATCTAACAATTTTAAATATCTATGCCCCTAACGTGGAGCAGCCAACTATATAAACCAATTAATAACAAAATCAAAGAAACACATTGACAATAATACAATAAGAGTAGGGGACTTTAACACTCCCCTCACTGAAATGGACAGATCATCCAAGCAAAAGATCAACAAGGAAATAAAGGCCTTAAATGACACACTGGACCAGATGGACATCACAAGTATATTCAGAACATTTCATCCCAAAGCATCAGAATACACATTTTTCTCTAGTGCACATGGAACATTCTCTAGTATAGTTCACATCATGGGTCCTAAATCAGGTCTCAACCAGTATCAAAAGATTGGGATCATTCCCTGCATATTTTCAGACCACAATGCTCTGAAGCTAGAACTCAATCACAAGAGGAAATTTGGAAAGAAGACAAATACATGGAGACAAAACAGCATCTTCCTAGGGAATGAATGGGTAATCCAGGAAATTAAAGAAGAATTGAAAAAAATCATGGAAACAAATGATAATGAGAACAGAACGGTTCAAAATCTGTGGGACACAATAAAGGCAGTCCTGAGAGGAAAATATATAGCGGTACAAGCCTTTCTCAAAAAACAAGAAAAGTCTCAAATACACAACCTAACCACCCTACAACTAAAGAAGCTGGAGAAAGTACAAGAAAGAAAGCCTACACCCAGCAGGAGAAGAAAAATAATAAAGATCAGAGCAGAAATCAATGAAATAGAAACAAACAAACAAAAAATGGAACAAATCAATGAAATAAGGAGCTGGTTATTTGAAAGAATTAATAAGATTGATAAACCTCTGGCCAGACTTATCAAAAAGAAAAGAGAAAGGACCCAAATAAATAAAGTAATAAATGATTGAGGAGAGATAATAACCAACACCAAAGAAATACAAACAATTATAAGAACATATTATGAGCAACTCTACACCAACAAATTTGACAATGTGAAAGAAATGGATGCATTCCTAGAGACATATAAACTACCACAACTGAACCAGGAAGAAATAGAAAGCCTGAACAGACCTATAACCAGTAAGGAGATTGAAACAGTCACCAACAATCTCCAAACAAACAAGAGCCTAGGGCCAGACGGCTTCCCAGGGGAATTCTGCCAAACATTTAAAGAAGAATTAATTCCTTTTCTCCTGAAATTGTTCCAAAAAATAGAAATGAAAGGAATACTTCCAAACTCATTTTATGAGGCCAGCATCACCTTTATCTCAATACCAGACAAGGATCCCATCAAAAAAGAGAATTACAGACCAATATCCTTGATGAACACAGATGCAAAAATTTTCACCAAAATACTAGTCAATAGGATCCAACAGTACATTCAAAGGCTTATTCACCACAACCAAGTGGGACTTATTCCAGGTCTGCAAGGTTGGTTCAACATCTGCAAATCAATCAATGTGTTACAATACATTAATAAAAGAAAGAACAAGAATCATATGATACTCTCAATAGATGCTGAAAAAGCATTTGACAAAGTACAGCATCCCTTCCTGATCAAAACTCTTCAAATTATAGGGATAGAGGGCACATACCTCAATATCATCAAAACCATCTATGCAAAACCCAATGACAAATATCATTCTCAATGGAGAAAGACTGAGAGCTTTTCTGCTAAGATCAGGAACATGGCAGGGATGTCTATTATCACCACTGCTATTCAACATAGTACTAGAAGTCCTAGCCTCAGCAATCAGACAACAAAAAGAAATTAAAGGCATCTAAATCAGCAAAGAAGAAGTCAAACTATCACTCTTTGCAGATGATATGATACTATATGTGGAAAACCCAAAAGACTCCACTCCAAAACTGCTAGAACTTGTACAGGAATTCAGTAAAATGTCAGGTTATAAAATCAATGCACAGAAATAAATTGCATTTCTCTACACCAACAACAAGACAGAAGAAAGAGAAATTAAGGAGTCAATCCCATTTACGATTGCACCTAAAACTATAGGATACCTAGGAATAAACCTAACTAAAGAGGCAAAGAATCTATACTCAGAAAACTATAAAGTACTCATGAAAGAAATTGAGGAAGACACAAAGAAATGGAAAAATGTTCCATGCTCCTGGATTGGAAGAACAAATATTGTGAAAATGTCTATGCTACCTAAAGCAATCTACATATTTAATGCAATCCATATCAAAATCCCCCCCATTTTTTTCCCAAAGAAATGGAACAAATAATCCTAAAATTTATATGGAACCAGAAAAGACCTTGAATAGCCAAAGGAATATTGAAAAAGAAAGCCAAAGTTGGTGGCATCACAATTCCAGACTTCAAGCTCTATTACAAAGCTGTTATCATCAAGACAGCATGGTACTGGCACAAAAATAGACACATAGATCAATGGAACAGAATAGAGAACCCAGAAATAGACGCTCAACTCTATGGTCAACTAATCTTCAACAAAGCAGGAGAGAATGTCCAATGGAAAAAAGACAGCCTCTTCAATAAATGGTGTAGGGAAAATTGGACAGCCACATGCAGAAAAATGAAATTGGACCATTTCCTTTCACCACACGTGAAAATAGACCCAAAATGGATGAAGGACCTCAATGTGAGAAAGGAATCCATCAAAATCCTTGAGGAGAACACAGGCAGCAACCTCTTCGACCTCAGCCGCAGCAACGTCTTCCTAGGAACATCACCAAAGGCAAGGGAACCAAGGGCAAAAATGAACTATTGGGATTTTATCAAGATCAAAAGCTTTTGCACAGCAAAGGAAACAGTTAACAAAACCAAAAGACAACTGACAGAATGGGAGGAGATATTTGCAAATGACATATCACATAAAGGGCTAGTGTCCAAAATCTATAAGGACCTTAGCAAAGTCAACACCCGAAGAGCAAATAATCCAATCAAGAAATGGGCAGAAGACATGAACAGATATTTCTGCAAAGAAGACATCCAGATGGCCCACAGACACATGAAAATGTGCTCCATATCACTCGGCATCAGGGAAATACAAATCAAACCCACAATGAGATACCACCTCACACCAGTCAGAATGGCTAAAATTAACAAGTCAGGAAATGACAGATGCTGGCAAGGATGCGTAGAAAGGGGAACCCTCCCACACTGTTGGTGAAGATGCAACCTGGTGCAACCACTCTGGAAAACGGCATGGATGTTCCTCAAAAAGTTGAAAATAGAACTACCCTATGACCCAGCAATTGCACTACTGGGTATTTACCCTAAAGATACAAACATAGTGATCTGAAGAAGCACATGCACCTGAATGTTTGTAGCAGCAATGTCTACAATAGCCAAACTATGGAAAGAACCTAGATGTCCATCAACAGATGAATGGATAAAGAAGATGTGGTATATATATATAAAATGGAATACTATGCAGCCATCAAAAGAAATGAAATCTTGCCATTTGTGACAATGTGGATGGAACTAGAGGGTATCACGCTTAGTGAAATAAGTCAATCGGAGAAAGACAACTATCATATGATCTCTCTGATATGAGGAAGTGGAGATGCACCATTTGGGATTAGGGTGTAGGAGAAGAATAAATGAAACAAGATGGGATTGGGAGGGAGACAAACCATAAGTGACTCTTAATCTCACAAAACAAACTGAGGGTTTCTGGGGGGAGGGGGGTTAATAGAGGGGGGTGGGGTTATGGACATTGGGGAAGGTATGTACTATGGTGAGTGCTGTGAAGTATGTAAACCTGGCGATTCACAGACCTGTACCCCTGGGGATAAAAATACATTATATGTTTATAAAAAAATAAAAAAATAAAGATAAAAAAAATTGGTCACTTGATATGTCCTACATACTCTGCTATGTAAAGATGAGAGAAATCCTTAGATGAATATAATATATTCTCCCTTGGTGGATCCATAGCCTAGAGAGTGGAGGTGAAGCATTCACCTCCATTCATAAGCAAATCATTGTAAAATCATGTGATTGCTGATGTAACAGAAATTTATACATGGTGCTAAGGGAGCACAAAGGATGACTAACTCTATAAGAATTATATCTAGGATAGATTGGGACAGACTGTTTCTAATAAAACATAATTATGCATTTAGTAAACTCTTTATAAAACTCATTGATGGTCTCATTTCCTGGAAGAAGTAAATCATGTGTCTAACCCTAAATTTATCCCATTTGTTTTTTCTTCTTTGACATGGTTTCCACTTTTTGAATTGAAACCAACAAGGATATCTATGGAGATTTTTCAACCTAAAATCACAAGAGCATGCAAAGTACTAACATTGTGATATTTTCAGCATGAAAACTCTACCATAATTATGATCATACTGTGGTCTGCATGAAATAAAGTCATTCATGTAGCTGACAGGAGAGAAGATAAAAGTCAATAAAAAGAGAATTATTTATTAAAAAGATCTAATGTTACAAGAACAGTACACAGAACTATTATCTGACTGTGTCTTCCACATGATATATACCATTACATATAGTATATATACAGATTGTATACAATATATTTAATGGTTTGACATGAAGTCCACAGTACCTTTATTTAGATATGCAAAACATTCACTTTTCATGAAATTTTTGATTAGGAGGAGTGTTTTTTTTTTCCTTCAAAATTCAATTGACATTATACAAAAATACAGTCTCTTTAGTGATTTAAGACTGTGTGGTTACTATACCATCCAAGAAAAAGCTCACTTAGTACTGCAGCTGAAAAATTAAGTACCTTGATAAGGAATGCTGTTCTGCTTTCCATAAAGGAACAAGTATGTAATAGATAAGTACATAAACATTTAAAACTTTTTTTTATAGGTTTATGATGCAAAATACATATTCTATGCAGATTGAGTAAAAACATCCCTTATCTCTGATTCCTGTAAGAATACATCAGACATTCTACATGTAAATATTCTCTCAGATGTACCATCCATCAGCTAGTTGGGAATCTTTGTTAATTTGAATTTGTCATGTATTGACATTTTATTGGGTTTTGTTTTTATAAGGGTTTCAGTAATGACTTGATTTTTAAAAGTCTTTCACTAAATCTAGTATAAAACACCATGAAAAACAAAGAAAATGATTTACAGTATTAAGTAAAAGTTGTCTATTTTTTTATATTCTTGCTGTATCTTTTTTTTTTCTGATGTGTGATTTGCTTCTGCAAGCTAACCCATAGTCATGAGATTTCATATTTTGCCTGCTAAATAGTTCATATCTCTCTATCTGCAAAGTCCAGCCTCTCCCACCCCAAAGGAGGTGCTCAAAGAAGGCCACTTGGTTGTTATCATTCACAGGCTTCAATATTCACCATCTGTAGTAATTTACTATAATAATCTGTAAACTAAAAATAGTCCTAAAAGGACTCCCTTCTTGTTCATTTCTCCCAAACAGAATGAGTAGCCAACTTAAATAGTTGTTCTGTATCTCTGAAACCAATCTTTTAGATATTCAGAACAGAAATTCCAATATATCCGGATTCTATAGGGATTAATCTCTAGATCCAGCAGTAAGAGTTAAATATTGCTTCATTTTTCTTGCTGTTAAGAATGCTACAAACAAAACTAACAGGTTACATTTTATAAGAGAAAAGAGACTACTCTTTGTTTTCATATTAACATCATCTTTAAAACTAGTTTCTCCAAGCTCTTTTTTTGGCATTTGACTTTGCATTAACTATCCCTTCAGGCATCTTCCTGGATGTTATGTGAACTCTGACAGTTGGAACTTATATATACTATCAAGTAGAAAACTTTCACTTCAATATCCAACGATCTAAAGTCACTTTGGTTCATGGTGACTCCCCAAAATAAAAAACGGGGAACATTTCCCAAGCAGTGTATGGCTAGTTGAGGCTCTATAGTGAGGCCATGTTTCCAGAGCTTAATTAAAAAATCAATTTATTCAAGAAGTCCCTTTTATTTTAATAGTTGGTAACATTTTGTAAGTGGTATGTGATGCATGGAAGTGTTTAAAGAATCAAAATTTATTTGTTGGCTTGAAACATTTTAACTCACAGACTATATATGTATGCATTATTATTTGCACAGTGGATTTCCATTGTCTTTAAAACTGTTGGCAATTAAAAAAAATTGGATTTAATTCAACATCTATTTGGACAGTAGGTGGGAAATGGGAAAGCTCTGTCCTGTATTCATTTTGTTTTCAAGTTAGCACCCTTGGCAGCATATCAGTGACTACAGTTTCTAGTGACCATATTTTTTTTTGGTGACTTTAATCTTTTGTTATTAAAATTCAGCATTTGTTATATGTGTAGCTATTGCAATTATTAGATAACATAGTAATTAATGAAAAACAGCACTTAAACTCATTGGGACTTGCTTTCTATTTACCTTGCACTAATGTAAATGGCTTATTCCCTATCCTAGTAACTTGTTCTAGGGATATATATAGAATAATATATTGACAAATTTGCTAATTCACTACGAGGTAACATAATATTTTTCAAAAAAAAACCTTTTGTGTACTTATTCTATAATGGATTACACAACTGAAGTATTTTTTTTTTTTTCATATCTTCTACCATTTTGTCAATTGGGATAGTTAGCCAAAGGGAAAATGAAAAACAGTAGACTCAGAATCTTTTAGCAAACTTTTCATTCTCAGTTTTGTATTTGTGTTTGAAACATATCTACTAGAGACAACTTACTTAACAAATAGATGGCACACACTCAGGGTCATCAGATATAAAATCAAATTCCAACATATTAAAAAAGTAAAGAATACATTTGACAGAAATTACCTTTGCTTACAAAAAATTCATTACATACAATCTGCATATTTTATTGGACCAAGAACTGCCCTCTCCATTTACAAAACCAAAGAGAAACCTTGTGGTTAAGTAATATTCCCCCCAACCTCCTGTAAGTGCACCATGTGTAGTCCCAAGTGTTTAAAGCTCATCTCAGGGTCCTTTGTCTCCACTTACACTACACTCTATTCACTGCTATATTCAGGCTAAAGCAAAGCAAAGCAAGGTAAGTCTGTAGTTTTCACCAAGAGGTTGAGGGAATCATCAATGCCAAGAGCAATGTTACCGATGATGAAGATGGGGAGAGTGTATGGAGGGTCGACTGGGCACTAGTGATTTTCCCACCTGTGAAAATAGAGAAGTATTAAATGCAGCAAATTATTTTGATTTTGCTTGAGCTAGGAGAGAGTTGTTTTTAGGTTTGTAAGACAAAGGAGTGCACATGGGTTTGTTTCTGATGAGGGTGTGCTTATAAAAAAAGACAAGGTATGGGGCTCCCAAAAATTATATGGAAGGCAGAATTTTATGTGGAATACTGTCTTACAAGCTATGTCATGTCTGAAAAACACCTCTACTCTGAAATTTAGTTTAATTTTCACCAATGATGCACTGCTGGAAAGCATCCCAAATTCCAGGTAGGTATGAACAATAAAATAGTATATTTTATTTATTTATATTTATATTTATTTATATTTTATTTATTTATATTTTATTTATTGTTTATTTATTAAAAAAGGGAACAAGAATAGTTAGCAAAAGTTTCTGTCAATAGAATTCACACAACAGAGTAGAGAGCCCAGATATGGACCCTCAACTCTATGGTCAAATAATCTTCGACAAAACAGGAAAAAATATACAGTGGAAAAAAGATAGTCTCTTCAATAAATGGTGCTGGGAAAACTGGACAGCTATATGTAGAAGAATGAAACTTGACCATTCTCTTACACTGTACACAAAGATAAACTCAAAATAGATAAAAGACATCAACGTGAGACAGGAATAGAATTCATAATTTAATTACTTCAGTCAGTGTTTGAGTTTGATAATAACAAAAGTATTTAACTTATTTTATTTATTTATGGGTTCTCCACTGACTTGATTGTTTTGGTTGAGCAGGCTTAAATTCTAAATTCTCATACCAAACTTGGCAAAGGCAAGAGATCCATCTTTCATTACTCTTACCTATATTATACCCAGGAGAAATTCTTCCTTTTTGGAAACAAATTATTTTATGTAGTTAATGTATTAAGGTGGTTGTTTGATTAAACACACTGATCTGAATGGATTAGTTTGAAGTAGTTTTGATAGTTCCACATAACAAACTCCACGTGAACTAAGTACTACCCTTAGACCTAACTTATCGGTTCCTTAAGTCAGAAGTCTGAAGTATTGTCACCATGATTGATATTTAATGAACATTTACTATATGCAGTGCACTGTGATGAGCCCTTTATACATATCATCTTATTCAAGGCTCACATCATTTCCATGCAGTAAGTACCATTTTTATTTCCCTGAGCTTAGATACTAGAACTTGCTTACAGTCATCAAGATGGGATTAGTGGAAACAGATGTTCTTATAATTGGCCTTAATTAAAACCTTACTGATAGATTAGTCATAAAATAAGGTACTACCAAGTTTTTGGGATCATCGTTCTGTCAAGTTACCTTCTCTGGCAAGAGTTGAGTGTTATTGGGATCTGGTTATGATTTTTGTTATGGAAATAGTGTCCACATTTTTTTTCAGATATTTATTTAAGAGCTGGGGTATCATTTTCTTTGTAACACACACACATATAGGCACACACACACATAGCAACAGCAGCAGCAAATCTTTTCTTAGAAAATGTCCATATTTAAGGCACTAATAGATCTTTAATCAACATATTGGAGAATGTAACATGTATTTCACCTTGTACAAAAGGAATTATTGTGAAGTGCATGGCCTCATGTGAACCACAAGAAAGGCCTGATGACAAAGCTTCACTGGAGTGGTATGTAATATGAACTGTGAAAACATCTTTTCTATTTATTTGAGAGTGGCTGAGTCCTTGTTAAATTGACTAACATGACACCTTTACAAAATCATCTCACTTTTAGAATGCAAAGTAGACTATAGCTCAGATTTCACAAAGAATCCACAAACCAAAAACGTTATTTTGGTATAGCAAATCAAAACAAAACACAAACATCAACACTGGACTAAGTTCTACTTCCAGCTGCAAAACTAACTAGCTATTTTATTTGAGCGAGCCCTTGAACTTCTTAAGGCTTTTGGTTTTTGGAAATGATAAGAATGAAACCAATTGTTGCTCATTTTCTATAGGTCTGAGATAGACAATGAATTTTCATTTTATTAAAACTCAGAAAATGGGCTGCACTAGCTGTATATTTTTAACTAAATCATAAAAGTTGACAATTCATTTTTCATGGAATAAAAGTTGTAATACAATGGGAGAATCAATGTTTTTATAAGTACTTTCAAACTTGGGGTTGATATTGTCCAGATGATACTTTACAATCTGGTTGTCTTAGAGTTGACAGGAACCTTGGGGAGTCAGAGAATAATAGAATACTTAGAAGTTTGCTAGAAGGATAAAAGTAGATAATATATGAAAAATACCTAGCGTAATGCCAAGAACATGATCAGGGTCAGTAAATGCTCATTATATCATTGCTTTTAGAAATTTAAGACTTATGATGCAAGCAGAGAGTTGTCATCTTTTTCACTTTTCAGAAATAATCTTTAGTCTTTCAAGGTGCTCTTGAAAATTTAACACCCACATCTGAACAGTTCAATTGTAGTAATCAATGTAGAGACATTATTATCTCTCTTGCTTTTGAAGTTATACTTTTATAAATGAATCATAAAGTGTATTAAATTTTAGTGTGGCCACACTGTATTTAAATTCTTAGGTCTTTTCACCTAAATTTCTGAAAAATGTCAGATTTCATGTATCTTGTCTTTTTTTTTTAATTTTTAACTTTTCATTTTGAAATAATTTTAGATGAACCAAAAGTTGTAAAACAGAGCAAAGAATATATCCAGATTCCTTAAATGTTTGTTTCATCATTGTTGTGCTATTATTCTCTCTATAAATACATACATTTTTCCTGATCCATTTTTTAAAATTATGTTATGTTAGTCATCACACAGTACATCCTTAGTTTTTGATGTCCTGAGCCATTTGAAAGTAAGTTGAAGATATGATATACATTAGCCCCTAAATACTTTTAATGTATAGTTCCTAAAAATAAGACATTTTCTTATATAAACACAGTACATTTTTTAAAGAAAAGATAATTATTGATATATATTTTATCTAATCTATAGACATTATTCAGATTTTATGAACTGTCCCAATAATATTCTTTATCTCATCTTGTATTTTATGTAAGAATTTACTTATCAAATATTATGTAAATGACTTTTCCTCAAAGCTTCAGTCTAATTATTTTCTTCCTTGTATTTGCCTTCTATCCCACTTCGTGGAATTAAAAAAAAAATCATATGCAATACCTCTGGTCTTAATCCAAATTGATAAATAAGTTAAATGCAACAAAGCCACATGTAGTATCCTACATAATATCACTGAATATTTCCCTTTAGGTGACAATTTTTCTTGAGAATGATCATTCAATAAATAGTGCTCATAATTGCCCATTAATTAACTGCACATTAAACATTTTAATCAAGGATTTAGGGAAAATTACCTGATATTTTCTTAATAAGAGAACTGCATACTTTATTAATTTTTTTTACTACTTCAGTGAAATTATTACTCATTTCTAAATTTATAAAATTTCTCTTCCTTTAATTTCTTTGCTGATGTAATAATGATGGTAGTGTTGAGGATAGGTGGCCTTGGAGATAAGTGTACTTGGTTCCAAATCCTAGTTCTTCTACTTAGTGTGGTCTTAGGCAAGTTACTTAAATTTTCTCTGTAAAATATGAATAGTGCCATTGACCTCATATAATTATTACTAAGACTAAATAAAATGATGTATAAGACATGGCCAGTAAGATTTATGACCAATCCTAATACATAGTAAGGGCTTAGTAAAAGCTATAAATTTTTAATACTGATAATAAAAACAATGAGACACAAATAAGTTCCAGTGATCTAATGTACAGCATTGTGATTATAGTTAAAAATACTCTATTTCAATACACTTGAAAGTTGTGCAGGGAGTAAATTTTAAATGTTCTCACTACAAAAGGAAATGGCAGTTATATGGCATGATGAAGGCATTAGCTAATGCTATGGTGGTAATTTTGCAGTGCATAAATATATTAAATCAACAAGTTGTATACCTTAAATCTACAAAATGTTACATGTCAATTATATCTCAATAAACCTGAAAAACAAAAAATGATACTCAATAGAATTTACAATTTACTTCAAAATCAATAAAGATGATCCAAGTTTAATTTTAAGGAGCATTTCTTTTAAGCTTTTCTGTACCTCATACACCTCATTCTCCATTATCTAATGATAAAAGTAATCAAGGTAATTGAGAAATAAGTATGTTAAAACAGTGAACTGGCAGTTTAAAAGCAATATTGCAAAGCCCAAATGGCCAGCAAGTTGCTTCTTGAGACATCTTCTTATTAATTGGAGGATGGTATGGAAATCAGAGTGAGAAGTAGGATCTTTACAAAGTTTTCATCCATGCAATTCATCATATTATTTTTTGTGAGATTTACACTATTTAACATTGTTGGTGGACATCAAATTAAGCTTACTATGTCAAAACTTACCTGAATAGGATGGTACCCTAATTTGGGTACTAGCTGTCCCATCCCCTCCTTCACTGTATGCTCGAACTTCAATAATATAGACTCCAGCATCCGGCAGTGGTACTACTGCTTGAGGTTTCTGTGTTTCAATAACTTGACTATTGCTGTGCCCCTCTTGCCTATAAAAAACCTGTAAATAATAACAGAGGTTTGAACATTTTATATTCAAATTATTCCAAATCTTTATTGAATGACTATGTTATGTCATATTTTGAGCTAAGGAAGCCTATGACTTTGACAGATATGTAAGTAAATGCAATGTATATGCTATATGCAACAGTGAAAAAGTACATAAGATGCTATGGAAATAAAGAAGGAGAGTTTAATTCTGTCTGTGGGTTAAGAAAGGTTTTTCATGGGATGTGATGCCTCATCTGCGTATGAGTAGAGTTCTAAAGTTGAATAAAGGGATGAGAATTCTAGGAAAAGATAAGAGAAAATGAAAAAAAAATACACCTAAGCAATAAGAAACCATAACATTAGGATATGGAATAGACATGGGGGATGGTGATACATGAAACTAGAGCAGTAGGTAGTGAAGGGGCATATCACTGAAGTCTTTTGTTCTTGGTTATTGAAATGAATAGTAGCCTGAGGGAGTAGTCAAAGCCGGCATCTTCAAATTCAAAGGATTAAAAAGATAACTTGTTAAAAATTTAAACAATAAATATTTAACAATGTAAGAAATCACTGAAAAGTTAAAACTTTAGTGTTTTTACTTACTTCTGTGGTTTGCTTTACTGTGAACTGGCATTTGGATGCTTTGGATAGTAAAGTCAAGTCTTTTTGACACCTAACCATTGTACTAGAATAGAACATCTATTCATGGCAAACAGTTTCAGAATTACAAATTAGGACAGGATTATCCTGGGGTGCCTGGGTGGCTAAGTTGGTTAAGTATCTGCCTTCAATTCAGATCATGACCCCGGGGTCCTGGGATCAAGCCCCATATTGAGCTTCTTGCTCAGCAGGGAGCCTGGTTCTCCCTCAGTCTGTTGCTCCCCCTGCTTATGCTCTCTCTGTCTTGCTCACTCTCTTAAATAAATAAATAAATAAATAAATATCTTTAAAAAGAAAAGACATAAGGAGAAGGGACAAGGTGGCAGAGGAGTAGGGGACCCTATTTCCACTGGCCCCCTGAATTGAGCTAAATATCTACCAGAACACTCTGAACACCCATGAAATTCAGCCTGAGATATAAGATTTTATACTTCTGGATCTCTTCAGAAGATTATACACTTCTGGTCTCTACTATAGGACATAGTGCAGAGGGTTTACCTTGCTTGGATCATGGTTGATATATTTAGCTATATATCCCCTCAACCACCTCTCACCAAAAGAGTAGGACAAGTAACACCCAACAGAGGAAAAAGACAGAGACTGTGACCTCTGCCACAGAACTACTGAATGTGGTCATAAACAGTGCATTGGAAATAGAATTCAGGGTAAGAATTATCCAGACAATAGCTAGGTTGGGGAAGACTATTAGTGGCAACATAGAATCTCTAAGGGTGGAAGTGAGAGCTGATCTGGCAGATCTTAAAAATGCTATCAATGAGATCCATTCTAATTTAAATACTCTAACAGCTAGGGTAAATGAGGCAGAATTTGTGATCTAGAAGAGAAACTGATAGAAAAGAAGGACTAGGAGGAGGCCTAGAACAAACAGCTTAGAAACCATGAAATCAGAATTAGGGAAATGACACCATGAAATGTTCCAATGTCAGAATTATTGAGATCCCTGAGGAGGTGGAGAGAGAGAGGGGACTAGAAGATATAGTTGAACAAACTCTAGACGAGAATTTCCCTGGGGGTAGAAAGGGGGTAGAAAGACCCCCCAGACATGTGATGGTGGAATTCCTGAATTCTAAATTCAGAGATGTCTTAATGGTAGCTAAGGGGGAAGAGATTCCTTATATACAGAGGTGGGGCCATGAGAATAATGTCAGACCTGTCCACAGAAACCTGGAAAGCCAGAAACACCTGGCAAGACATATTCAGGGTACTAAATGAGAAGAACGTTAGCTAAGAATAGGTTATCTGACAAGGCTGACATTCAGAATGGATGGAGAGGTAAAGAGCTTCCAAGACCAGCAAAGTCTAAAAGATTATGTGACCACCAAGCTGGCACTACAAGAAATATTAAGAGGGTTTTATAAAAGAAGAAAGACCCCAAGAGTGATATAGAACAGAACTTTACAGACAATCTATAAAAACAAGGACTTCACAGACAATAAAAACTTATCTTTTAACAATCACTTTCAACATGAATGGCCTAAATGCTCCCATAAAATAGCACAGGTTTGCAGACTGGATAAAAAGACAAGACCCATCCATATGCTGTCTACAAGAAGCCCATTTTGAACCTAAAGATACATCCAGACTGAAAGTGAAGGACTGGAGAATCATCTTTCATGCCCCTGGGCCTCAAAAGAAAGCTGGGACAGTGATCCTCATATCAGATAAATTAGATTGTAAGCTAAAGACCATACTCAGAGATAAAGAAGGACACTACATCATTCTTAAAGGGTCTATCCACCAAGAAGATCTAACAATTATAAAAGTTTATGCCCCCAACATGGGAACAGCCACCTACATGAGCCAACTGTTAATCAAAATAAAGAGTCAAGTTGATAAGAATATGTTAATTATAGGGGATCTTAACACATCACTCTCAGAAATAGACAGATAATCTAAGCAGAAAATCAATAAAAAACAAGAAAATTGAATGACACATTGGACCAGATGGACCTCATAGATTTATACAGAACATTCCACCCTAAAACAACAGAATACTCATTCTTCTCAAGTGCACATGAAACTTTCTCCAGATTAGACCACACACTGGGTCGCAAATCAGGTCTCAACTGATACCAAAAGATCAAGATTATTCCCTGCATATTCTCAGACCACAATGCTTTGAACTGTAACTCAATCATAAGAAAAAGTTTGGAAAGAATTCAAATACTTGGAACTGAAAGACCATCCTGCTCAAGAATGTTTGGGTCAATCACCTATGGGTTATGGCAAAGGCAGCCATAAGGGGAAAATATATAGCCATCCAAGCCTCAGTCAAAAAAATTGAAAAATCCCTAATATGCAAACTCTCTTTACACCTAAAGAACTGGAGAACCAACAACAAATTAAGCCAACCCAACCCACAAGAAGGGAAATAATTAAAATTAGAGCAAAAAATCACTGAGCTAGAAACTAGAGATACAGTAGAACACATCAACAAAACTAAAAGCTGTTTTTGAAAGAATAATTAAAATTGATAAACCACTGGCCAAACTAATCCAAAACAAAAGAGAGAGGATCCAAATTAATAAAATTGTGAATGAAAAGGCAGATCATGACTAACACCAAGGAAATAGAAATAATCATCAGAAATTATTATTACCAGTTATATGCCAATAAGTTAAGCAACCTAGATGAAATGAATGCATTCCTGGAAACCTATAAACTTCTAAGACTGAAATAAGAATAAATTGACAACCTGAATAGACCAATATCTAGTAATGGGATTGAAGTAGTGATCAAAAGCTTCCCAAAAAACAAGATTCCAGGACCTGACAGATATACTAAGAAATTCTACCAAACATTCAAAGAGGAAATAATACCTATTCTCCTGAATCTGTTTCAAAAATTAAAAACAGAAGGAAAATTTCCAGACTCTTTCTATCAAGCCAGCATTATCTTGATGTCTAAACTAGGCAAAGACTCCAGACCAATATCTCTGATGAATATGGATGCCAAGATTCTCAAAAAGATCCTAGCTAACAGGATCCAACAGTACGTTAAAAAAAATTATCCACTATGACCAGGTGGGATTTATCCATGGGATTCAAGTGTGGTTCAACTTTTGTAAATCAATCAACGTGATAGAACAAATCAATAATAGGAGAGAGAAGAGCCACATGGTCCTCTCAATTGATGTAGAAAAAGCATTTGACAAGATACAACATCCATTCCTAATTAAAATGTTTCAAAGTATAGGGATAGTGGGAATATTCCTCAACTTCATAAAATCTATCTGTGAAAAACCCATGGTGAATATCATTCTCAAAGGGGAAAAGCTGACATCCTTCCCTTTGAGATCAGGAACATGACAAGGATTACCCATTTTTGTCACTGTTGTTCATCATAGTACTAGAAGTCCTAGCAACAGCAATCAGACAACAAAAAGAAACAAAAGGTATTCAAATTGGCAAAGAAGAAGTCAAACTCTCTCTCTTCACAGATGGCTTGATACTTTATGTGAAAAACCCAAAAGACTCCACCCTCAAAAACTAATGATGCATTTTATGGTGACTAAGAAATATGGTGACCTCAAATTACTAGAACAGAAATCGTTGCTTTCTTATACACTAACAATGGATCTATAGAAAGGTAAATTAAAGAATCAGTTCCACTTACGATAGCACCAAAAACCATAAGATTATCTTGGAATAAACCTAATCAAAGAGGTAAAAGATATATACTTGAGGAACTACAGAACACTTATGACAGAAATTGAAGAAGACACAAAAACCATTCCATACTCATTAATTGGGAGAATAAACATTGTTAAAATGTCTATGCTGCCCAGAGGAATCTATACTTTCAATGTAATACCAATCAAAATACCAGAAGCATTTCAAAGTGCTGGAACAAATAATCCTAAAATCTGTGTGCAACCAGAAGAGACTCCAAATCTCTAAGGAAATGTTGAAAAAGAAAAACAAAGCTGGAGGCATCACATCGCCTGATTTCAAGCTTTATTACAAAGCTATGATCACCAAGACAGCATGGTACTGGCACAAAAACAGACACATAGACCAAGGAACAGAGTATAGAGCTGAGATACAGCCCCTCAACTCTATGGTCAAATAATCTTCAACAAAGCAGAAAAAACAATATACAGTGGAAAAAAGACAGTCTCTTCAATAAATGGTGCTGGGAAAATTGGACAGCTATGTATAGAAGAATAAAACTGGACCATTCTCTTACACCATACACAAAGATAAACTCTAAATGGAAGAAAGACCTCAATGTGAGACAGGAGTCCATCAAAATCCTAGAGGAGAACATAGGCAGTAACCTCTTCGACATCAGTCATGGCAACTTCTTTCAAGACATGTCACCAAAGACAAAGGAGACAAAAGTGTAAATGAACTTTTGGGACTTCATCAAGATCAAAAGCTTCTGCACAACAAAGGGAACAGCCAAAAAAACAAAGAGGAAACCCACGAAATGGGACATAGTCTCAAGTGACAGTACAGACAAAAGGCTGATATCCAAGATCTATAAAGAACTTCTCAAACTCAACACCCAAAAAACAGATAATCATCTCAAAAAATGGGCAGAAGACATGAACAGACACTTTTGCAAAGAAGACATACAAATGGCTAACAGACACATGAAAAAATGTTTATCATCATTAGCCATCAGGGAAATTCAAATCAAAACCTCATTGAGATACTATCTTACACCAGTTAGAATGGCAAAGATTAACATGACAGGAAACAACAAATGTTGGAAAGGATGTGGAGAAAGGGGAACCCTCTTCCATTGTTGGTGGGAATGCAAGTTGGTGTAGCCACTTTGGAAAAGTGTGGAGATTACTCAAAAAACTAAAAATAAAGCTACCTTATGACCTGGCAATTGTAAAGCTGGGTATTTACCCCAACGTAACAGACACAGTGAAAAGAAGGACCATCTGTACCCCAATGTTCAGAGCAACAATGTCCACAGTAGCCAAACTGTGGAAAGAGCTGAGATGCTCTTTCCATCTCAAGAGCTCTTCAAGAATGGATAAAGAAGATGTGGTCCATATATCCAGTGGGATATTATTTAGCCATCAGAAAGGATGAATACTCAACCTTTGGATGAACATGGATGGAACTGGAGTAGATTATGCTGAGTAAAATAAGTCAAGCAGAGAAAGTCAATTATCATATGGCTTCACTTACTTGTGGAACATAAGGAATAACATGGAGGACATGAGGAGAAGGAAAGGAAAAGTGAATTGGGGGTAATCAGAGAAGGAGACAAACCATGAAAGACTGTGGATTCTGAGAAACAAACTGAGGGTTTTAGATGGGAGAAGAGTGGGGAGATGGGTGAGCCTGGTGATGTGTATTAAGGAGGGCATGTATTGCATGGAGCACTGGGTGTTGTACATAAAAAAAAAAATGAATCTTGGAACACTGCATAAAAACTAATGATGAATTTTTATGGTGACCAACTAACAAAATTAAAAATAAATAAATAAAATAAATTTAAAAAGACATGAAATTATCCTTTGGTTACATATCAGAAAGCAAAGATCATAGGAGTTATGCAATTTATACAAGATCACATGGCTAGTTAGGAAAGAAATTGGGTTAGAAGTTTATTATTCTGATGATCAGTTAAGAGCTGCTTCAGAACTATATTATATTGTTTCTACTTATAGATCTGGATTTAAAAAAACCTCCTACAAACAAAATAAAAGAAAATACAATCTCTATATTTCTGTTTAAGAGAAATTGACTTCTTTTGCCATCATTGTTCATTGTCAATAGTCAGTATTTCAATTGCACCATAAAAGATGCTTAGAAAGCTAGATAAAAATTTAGATTTTTTCTTAGAAAAAAGGAAAAAAAAAACTTTAGTAGAACAATCTTGTCATATATTAAATCATGTCTATACTTGATCCTCCCTTTTGCATTCTGGTAATAAATGGTCCCTCCATTTCATTTTCTTTATCTTTCAGAGATTTAAATTTATTTCAGGGTCTCAAGAGAGAAGTAACTTCTCTCTAAAAGTATTTAGTGCATGCAGTAATTATATGCATTGAAATTCTTATAGGGAAGAATAAGAGTATAATTTATTAGATATATCATGTGGGCCAGGAACACTGCTATATATTGGAGATTCATAACAGAACAAGACCACATGGTTCCTGCTCTCATGTCACTTACAATGTAATAGGGACAGATAGTAATGCAGTGACATGTGATATACACTGCAATAGAAAATGTATTTGGTGATATAGCAATGCATAGAGTTGTACTTGGTCAAGATTTGGGGCATCAGAAACATTTCTCAGAGCATGCCCACAGCAGGTTCTTTCAGCTTAAAAAATGATAATTATATCAGAGTTTATGCTTCTTATTTCGACTGTAGCAGTGTAATGAATTAGAATTCTGATCATCCACATGAGGTAATTAGAAAGCACATTTATGGCAATGAGGAAGTATGTAAATTGGTGAGGATTGGCAGGGGAGTGACTATTTTAGAGGACATTGTTATTATGTAATTATAAATTACAATTCTTATGACAAAGAAAAATGCAGCTAGTAATGCATATCTAATGTTGCTATAAAATCCAGAGTTGAAGAAAAATTTGTGGATCAGTTGAGATTTAGAAACAAAAGGTAAAAGCAGGAAAAATTCCAGTTGATATCAAAATGAATTTGAGATTAAATGTGGCTTTTACCAGTACATCCAGGGAGATGTGATGCTATGAGTCACTAAGTAGGTATACTAAGTGAAAAGATGCATTAAATTAAAGGTTAGTCTCAGATGTTTGAGAGAATCTTGGCTCATTGTAAAATCTTGATTTAGTAAAGATGAATGAAAATGAGAAATATGAGAAGGTTAAGGAGTTATCAAGACATGTCAGAAATAGTTATTGACAATAAGGAGTTGAGGGAGTCCTTTGAGAATCTAGACATTTACAGAATGGTGGTTGTGAGGACAGCTATCTTTAGGCATAAAGGAAATTGTATTTTCAATACTGTCTTCAAATTCTACTTAATAAGCTGGGAAGAGTGAGTTTTCTAAAGAAGTTATTCTAAACAAAAAATTAATGTGGTACTGCTATTCTGAAAAGCATAATCTAGAAATAGCTAGTCTATATATATGATGTAATACAACAATGATGTGAGTTGGGTTAATGATATAACAATAAATGAAGACTTTTCTGAATTCATCTACTTTGGACTTAATACAAAAGGTAGAATGCACAGTCCTTGAATTTCAAACCTCAGGCATTGACTCCAAGTTTCCCAACATCAAACCTACACACCAGGTACATTTCCAGTGATCTCTTTTGCTTATAAAAGTAAAGTACCTTGGCAAAGACAAAGTAAAAATAAATGTACTTCTCTTTTTGATATTATAATTACTTGTGGAAGCTTTCTCTTACCCTGTTAAGCAGGAAGGCCTCTACCTCAAATTGCCTCATGGATAAAGATATAGTGTACTGACTTGTACCTACTTTTGTCAATCTTTTGTGACTGCCATATGCTATTAAGCTTAAGAGGTGGTCCACTCTTATACTGGTATTCTTGGTCTAGTGGTTAGGTCATTCTTGGTCTGGCAGTAGTTTGGGGGGATGTAGTAGAAATCAAAGAGGTTTTTTTCTCTCTGAATGTCATGCTTACCCTTGGCCACTTGGGTGAACCTCCATCCAAATGGTACAGCTCTTTAGATGCAGTGCAGATCCTTGCCTAGACTGGAGGAGTTTTCTCCAAAGTCATGTTCAGAAAAGGGGACTACAAGCTTGTGTTCTCTGGGTTACATCTCTGCAGTTTAGATTTGCAGCTATTGTTTCTAATCACATTCCTGGCCCCTTGTGCATATGTCAGGAGGAGTTTCATCCTGTGAAAACCAGACTTTCCTAGGAGAATTCAAGCACTGTGTTAAGCCACAGTCATCAGCCTAAAGTCCTTTTCCCCTCGTGGGGCTCCTTGTGACATTTCTTTTTCTTTTTTTTTTAAAGATTTTATTTATTTATTTGACATAGAGAGAAAGATCACATGTAGGCAGAGAGGCAAGCAGGGGGGCGGTGGGGAGCAGGCTCCCTCCTGGGCAGAGAGCCGGATGCGGGGCTCCATCCCAGGACCCTGAGATCATGACCTGAGCTGAAGGCAGAGGCTTAATCCTCTGAGCCACTCAGGCACCCCTACTTGTGACATTTCTGCCAATAGGTTTCTCATTGGGGATTATCCTATCAGAAGTTTGAATAAGATTTAATTGCAAAGGAACAGGTTTTGAGGTCTCACTCCATTTGTTACCAGCAGACTCCTTTCTTAGGAACAAGCTCTTTCTTTTCAAGAACACAAGAAAGTATAACCATTTCAAGGGAAAAAAGAAAAAAAATCTTCTATCAATGTGTACCTAATTTGTCATTAACTTATATAACTAAGATGGAACATGCTAGTGATTCTGCCCCCAGCAAGAAGGTATTCCAAGGTAACTTCTGCAGTCTTCATTTGGGTAGAACAGGCAGGCAACTTTCAAAGATTAGTTCCTTTTGTTAAATTTCACCTAACCAGACATTCTTCTCCCAAAACAATTAGAATAAATAATAGTTATTTTTAAATGAACACCTTCTATATGCTGATAGCTATATGGTATTTTAAATAAATTATCTTATTTAATCCATAAATAATTCTGTATGATAGGTATTATTTTATTGTTATTTTTGTCATTTTGAAGTTAAGGAAAAGAGACTCAGAGAGATTAAGCAACTTGCTCAAAGTTACACATATAGTATTTGAAAGAAAGTCTGACTCACAAGCTGGTGTTCTTTTCCCACGACAGATCACAAACAAAAAGACCATGCTGAAAAAACACACATCTGATAATATATACATAATATACATCTAGCTGGGTTAAATTAAATAATTTATTCATTCATTCTAGAAACACTGGGGATAAAATGATAAGGAGTTTCTGCATTCAGTCACATATAGTCTGGCTGGGGAAACCATCACATATAAAGAGGAAGAACAGTGACAGAAATAGATGGGGTAATTGTGAGCAAAAAGAAGAATTACCTTGCCTGGGAACCCTATGCCCAACCTCACGTATTTTTCAGGGTTTATTATCTGAGAGGTGCCTTATGCTGACTGGTTCTGTCAGGTAGCCATATGCTTTCATGTATTTCTTTCTTGTTTTTTACTTTGCTCTTCCAGTTTGGGAGTTTGGTTGCCATAGTTCTAATGATATGAGGTTTTTCTTGGAAGGTATATGACCATTTGTGGCCATACTGCTACTTTTAATTATTGAAGGTATATTTGCCTTAGAGGAAAAGTTGTAAGGACATGGTTATTTGGGTAAGAGTATAGAAGGAAGAGAGCAAAGGGAAGGTCTAAAAAATGGGCCACCTGCCCTCCTGCAAAAGCTCAAATTCAATATCTCTAAGGATTAGAACAGATTTCAGTGTGAATGTTTGAGTAATGAAGGATGTCTGCCATCCATACTAATTATAGTCTGTAAGAAATAATATAATTTGTGTTTTAAAATATGATAAATGGGAATTACTTATCTTAAAAATATATTTCATTTATAACTTCTTAAGTTTTTAGCTTCAGAATATTAACAATTTAAATACAAAATACTGAGTTATAATTTCTGGTAATTGAAAAGCCACATAAATGATGACTTTCAGTCTAAATACTAATAAAATGCTTAAAATTTTTGATATAACTAATATTCAATGTATGGTTCTGTATGGAGTTTAAGACAATAATAGAATCTGATGAAAAAAGAATCTGAAATTCAACTAAATCAATATATAGACCACATAGTCGTTCTTCAAAAACCATCTAAATGTCTTCATATTACCAGCTCGTTTGTTGACACATTTCAGGATAACTATATGTGAAATGCTGTGTCTTTTTTGGAGCTTGGTGTCTCTAGATGGACTCTTTTTTGAAAGAAAGAAAAAGAAAGAAATAAAGAAAGAAAGAAAGAAAGAAAGAAAGAAAGAAAGAAAGAAAGGAAGGAAGAAAGAGAATCTATCTCTTCAGAAAGTGTTGGACCTAACATTTTTTCTTTTCTTTCTTTTTTTTTTTTTTTTTTTTTGCTAGTTGTCTTTCCACACAAATTAAATCATCCAGTCTTTGTCATCTGCCAGAAAACTTTATCTTCTGGGAGAAAATGCTAGGACTCTGTGCTTAAGTTCTCTTGGTCCTGACACTGCTTCATGAAGCTTCTTCATCCTGGATTCAAACTGTTGCTGCTTTTCCTACTTATTCCCTTCCTATGCCTTGTGCAGTTAAAACTGATTTTGACTGCGATGGCTGACCTATTGTAGGGGGGTTTTCTTCTAACTTATAAGTAGAACATGATTGTACTTATAAGTAGAATATGACTAGAATATGCTCATGCCTTATATTTGTATATCCTCATACTAACGATTTTTAAGGTGAGTATCTATACAAGGGAGTGAAGAAACATACTGACCTTGTAGCCCATGACTTCAGATTCATTGGCTAATGGTCTGACTGGTTCCCAGCCCAGAGAAAGTTGAGAGTCTTGCTGTTCCCACCTGAGATTGCTGGGTGCTTGACTAGGGGCTGCAAAATAAAAAGTGAAAGTGAACTGACAAGGAATGTTAAATCCATTTCTTCACCTAAATCTTTGTATTTCAATCTTTTCTTTATTTGGTAGTTGGCTGGCACCATAGGCTTCTTTCCAACTGGAGTCAGATAAGGAAGGTTTTTGCTCCAAAGTGTCATTTTAATAGCTACTCTACTGAACTTTTGAACCAGAATCCTTTTATCTTCCTTCTGTGACAAAATTGCGTGGCCTTGTTTCACAGGAAGATAACCTTTATCTACTGTGAATGCAAAATTTTCTGAGCTAGTTTTGGATTTTAGATCTAAGCATTCAAGCAAGATTATGAATTAAAACTCCCCTTCAACGCTTCTTATTTTGTACCTCACATGGCTTTCAGAAATGTTAAAAAATGTTTTCCTTTTGTTTGAAACAAACAAAAAGCCCCAGTCACTTACGGGATTTCTTGGTGGTTGCACTCACTTCACTGCTAGGTGGCCCATATCCAGCTCCATTATAAGCCCTCACCGTGAAGTGATATAAAGTATTTCCTTCTAATCCTGTCAGAATGAGAGAGGACTCATTCCCTCTAGTTTTGACTGTTTCTGCTGCATCTTCTTGTTCCATGTCTTTCCAATAACCAACCTGTCAACAGATTATTAAATGACAAATTAATTTTGAAGTTCCTTCTATGCTTGAGATTGTTTGGTTTTCCTAAAACCCTAAGAAATCACTCCTATATCATCCAATTAACAGGTACTACTAACTTGGCAAAATCAGTGTTAGTCACTGTCTAATCTATATCTGCGTGCATCTTAGTAGGACTCAGCAGAGCAATAAAAGGTATTACCTTCTAGCCTGGTAGCACGAGTTTCTTGGAAAGGGCCCAAAACACATCCTGACATTAAGGAAGAATCATTTAAAGAAACTGAAGAAGGGCTTTTCTCTCATAGGTTATCAGAAATTTTCATCTTTCAAAGTCATGGAACTTTGATTTTTTTGAGAAAGAGACATGAAAAATATTTCCTTCAGGGCTCTACAAAAAGAGGAGTCATATAAGCTGTATGGATTTAATAGAGAAGAGGTGACACAGAACATTCACAGTATCTGGGAGTGGTCTAAATGTAGACCTATCACATTGCTAGGATATGGGAGGGAGGCAGAAAGGAACTTTTCTGTCAAAGCATAATTTATGCATTGAGATGATCTTTCTTGATTATAAGCTCATGTGACAGTGCTCATACCAAACTTGAACCCTTTGTGAGTTTAACTAACTCTCTTTGTATACCTAAGCTTAACACTATCTCAGACATTAAAATATGACCATATTTAAGTGGAGAAAAGAGTATTTTTTTTATTCCTCTACTTACTGTGGTAAAAGTAATAAAACAGTAGTTCCCCCATCACCCCATTTTTACTGTGGTGAAAGAAGTAGATGACTGCACCCATTTCATCCTCCTTCAAGTGCTTTGTCTACTGTAGAGGCTAGAAAGACAAACACTACATTTTCCAGAGGCTTTCAGCTAAGGTTGCTGCTATACACTGTGGACAGTGTATATTTGAAATATTCTGGAGCATGCCAAAGACTGACATTTCCAGCTATAACCATAGGAATTGATTATAGGCTCTTGTCTCTCAGGAAAAAAACATTTGAGTTACCACATCACATTAAAAGTCCTCTACCAGCCTAGGTGCTCTTTGAAGGCAAAGAAAGGAAGGTTGTCACTGCAACTTTGTGAAATGAAGACTATAATAGCTATACTTTCTTCCAGGTATTGTTTTGTGTATACATATTAACAAATTGGGCCCTTTCCTTTCTTCTGATATATTATTTAGTGTTGTAGATAGGTAACTTTCTAATATAGTTCATCAGAGGAAGAATAAACTCTCACCATGAGTTGGACAGATTTACTGATGGAACTTTCTTTGGCTTTCCTGCTTAGGGAAAGGGTCAGTACATTTTCATTTAAAAAGTGATACACAGTTGTTGCTTATTGTTGCTTTTGAGTGTTGCCAAGTGGGGAAAAGGATGTGTATATATGTTGAGTAACCAAAGGGATATGGTTACATTAGTGTTCAACATCCATTTCACTCTTCATCCTAGTTATCTCCTTGTACTGCAGAGGATGGAGAGTGAAAAATCTTATTTCTAAGACTCCTCTGCAGTTAAGACTCAATGTGTTTTAGCTTCAGTCAGATGAATATGCCTGAAATTTGAAAGTAAAAGTGAGATGGATATTGAATTTCTGCTTTTGCATCTCTGCTGGTAAGCATATTAATGGAGTCTATTTTTCCTTTCCTCCTTGCCACCCTAAGGCAGCATTAGCTTTATGAGAATCAAGAATCAGGGCACAGAACATCCATTTTGTTGGTGCAAATCATAGTTTGCATAGTGGGATTCTGGAACTGACAATAAGATTGGAGGTCTCCAGATTGCAGCAACTTCCTGAATGTGGCACCATCCTGATTATAGTGGCTTCTTTAACCATGGCAATGGCGCATGCTTCTGGGCCTGGTGGCTTAGAAGACACCTTCCTTCCTGTTGGTTGTATAGTTTGACTTGGAAAATCATCCTTGATCTTTCAAGTCACCCTAAAGTCCATTAATTTAAGTCAATAATTTTACAAAAAACTTAATAACTATAATACCTCTTACTTAAACTAGAGTAATTTAGTTCTTTGCAACTAACCCCTGTCTGAAACATCTACATGGATCTCATATATCTTTGTATATATCAATCTCTTTATTTTCTTTAAAGGCTAAAGAGATAATCAAATTCCTATTTCTCATACTTGTCTCTTCACAGATTTGAACTGGTATACAGCTAAGTGACTGAACTTCAAAAATCTGTTTGAATAAGTAGGAATCCTCTAAAATCCTAACTTTTTTTTTTTAATTTATTTGACAGACAGAGATCACGAGTAGGCAGAGAGGCAGGCAGAGAGAGAGGAGAGAAGCAGGCTCCCTGACAAGCAGAGAACCCAATGTGGGGCTCATCCCAGGATCCTGGGATCATGACCTGAGTTGAAGGCAGAGGCTTTACCTCACTGAGCAACCCAGGCGCCCCTAAAATCCTAACTTTTATATGATGATGGACTCATTCCCAATTCTGAAAACTAGCTTAACTTGCTTCATCTTTGAGAATATTTTAAGAGAATAAATCTAAGTTATTTTAAAACTACAAAATTGGTTGACATGTCATTAGATGAACAAACACATATCTTTCCTTTCCAGTGATATATCTGATTTCCACTTCTCTGTTTTAATTTTCTTTAATTGGTTAGATTATTTTAAATTAATTAAATATATATATTTGAGGGAAACAAGTATGTTTAAATTCAATAAATTTGAATTTATTTGATAAAGATTTCACTATAAATTTTGACTTCTAAATATTGAATACTTAATGTTCTGATTAATTACCATAAAATTAAAACATCTTATTGAAAGATAAAATGTTTCTTAAGTAACTAATTGTGAAAAAAAATTCCAACTAATTCCAACTGAAAACTACACAGTGTATTCTGAACTATGCTTCAGGTAAAAAATGTTGGATCAAGAAGATGTGGTATATATACACAATGGAATATTATGCAGCCATCAAAAGAAATGAAATCTTGCCATTTGCGACAACATGGATGGAACTAGAGCGTATCATGCTTAGCGAAATAAGTCAAGCAGAGAAAGACAACTACCATATGATCTCCCTGATATGAGGAAGTGGTGATGCAACATGGGGGCTTAAGTGGGTAGGAGAAGAATAAATGAAACAAGATGGGATTGGGAGGGAGACAAACCATAAGTGACTCTTAATCTCACAAAACAAACTGAGGGTTGCTGGGGGGAGGGGGTTTGGGAGAAGGGGGTGGGATTATGGACATTGGGGAGGGTATGTGCTTTGGTGAGTGCTGTGAAGTGTGTAAACCTGGTGATTCACAGACCTGTACCCCTGGGGATAAAAATATATGTTTATAAAAAAAAATGTTTTTGTTAAAAAAACAACAACAACAACTTTAACTGAGGGTGCTAATTTAAAATAAAGCATATCAGAGGTGGGTGGGTTGGGGTGATGGGTGAAATATGTGAAGGGGATTAAGAGTACATTTATTAAGATAAGCACTGGGTAATGATGTAAAGAATTGCTGAATCACTATATTGTATACCTAAAACTAATAAAACACTGTATGTTCACTATACTGGAATTAAAATATAGAACTTTAACTTAAAAAGCAATAAAAAATTAAACCTACAGAGAAATAAAAAAAAAATCCACACATTCTATTTCTAGCATGTTTACAACAAAAGAATAGTAGTTGTTGCTTTCACAGTGAAATAATAATATTTGCTCCCACTTTCTTTTTCTTTTCTTTTCTTTTCTTTTTTTTTTTTTTTGGATGGGAGAAAGAGTAAAACAAAAATATTTGGAGTTTAATATTATGCTTCTTTTATCATTCTTAAATTCAAGTTGAGATAATACAGTACTCACAATTCACATGCACCTTCAAATGTTGAGACTTACTCATTCATTTATCTCTCCCTGATTCAATTCTCATCTTTTTTTTTTAATCAGTTTTAATTTAATGCTACTAAAAATTACAATTCGCAGTACAAGGACTGTAGACAAAAGGAAAATAAGTACCATATAGCCTCCATTTGATATCTGAGTAGCTTCTGAGTTATAACCCATCTGCATGCACCCAGCCTCAAGATTCTCCAATAAATCATCATGGCCTTGAACTACTCCTGCAACCTTCTCACAGATGGATTTCTGGTCATATGGTAGTCTAAGATACATTAAGTTTTAAAAAGCAAGTTGCAGGCTATGTATATTCAGTCAGTATGTATACTAAACATACATATATTAAATACCAGATATATAGAGTATGTTCACCTATACATGTGTGTATGTATAAATGTATTTTAGATTTCCTTGTCAATTCCTATCTTGATGATATATTTCATCAGTGCATATACTTCAAACTCTATAAGATCACTTGAAATTAAGTTAAAAACATTAAAAAAGATATAAATATCTAAAACTGGAAGAAGCATAGATAACCACTATTTTATCAACTTCAGATAATTGTCTTTGGTATTTGTCTGTGTATCTCTTCCTATGTTTTCATTACATATACTTAATATAATTAATGTACCTACAGTTGCATGTCTTAATTTTATTCTCTAACATTAGAGTTACACATAAATATTTTCTCTTTTTTCTAAGTAATATTCTATTATATGTCTGTGTACCAATATTATTTAACCAGTATTCTACTGTGGAACATTTGGGTAGCTTCCATCTGATTTTTTTTTTCATTAAAATGTTGCCACAAATATCCTCATCTGTATTGTTTTCTACATATTGAATTAATTCCCCAAGATAGAATCCCACACAGGAGAGATTATGGTGTCTCAAGTTACGAAAATTATTATGCTTTTTGATACAAAAACTAGAGGGTATTATGCTAAGCAAAATAAGTCAATCAGAGAAAGACAATTATCATATGATCTCACTGATAAGAGGAATTTGAGAAACAAAGGAGCATAGTGGAAGGGAAGGAAAAATGAAACTAGAGAGGAAGACAAAAATCCATAATTTTTGCCATTTACAGTAGATGGTTACTGGATGAGTTGTGAAATTTACTTCTCGGTTTTCAGTGAAGAAGTCTCCTTAATATTTTATCTTCTGATTTTTGTTACCAGTTAGATTTTAAAAATACACTTTCTTCTTAGTTCCTTTAGTCATTTATCTCTATATCTTTAATTGTACTTACTGATCACTGCTCATTCAATATTGTACTCCTTGAATTTAATAAGCATAGCTCTATTTTCTATTGTTATTTAATGCTGCAAATGAATAATTGATTTTTTGTATCTTTGAAAGTAACTTATTCTTTCTTCTAGGGAGCTTAGAGGTTTTCTTATTGTTTGTTTTTAAAATCTAAATGCATATTATAATGTAAATATTTTATCAGGACTCTATTCTTAAAAATTATTAATTCAATTATTCATTCAAAAATTTTTTGAATATGTATTATTTACCAAGAACTATGCCTGCAGGAAACTGGGGACTAATAGTGAGTCAAAAAAGACATAGCATAGGCCAGAACAGAGAGGACTTTTACAGCCGTGAAACTATTTTGTACAATACTATAATGGTGGATATTTATACATTTGTCAAAACACTTAGAGACGAGGGGTGCCTGGATGGCTCAGAGGGTTAAGCCTCTGCCTTCGGCTCAGGTCACAGTCTCAGGGTCCTGGGATTGAGCCCCACATCGGGCTCTCTGCTCAGCAGGGAGCCTGCTTCCCCCCTCTCTCTGTCTGCCTCTCTCTGCCGACTTGTGATCTGTCTGTTAAATAAATAAATAAAATCTTGAAAAAAAATACTTAGAGACATCCAATACTAAGAATGAACCCTAATTTAAACTCTGGACTGTGAATGGTGATGATGTATCAGTATGGTTCATCAATTATAAGCAAATGTACAACTCTGTTGAGGTGTGTGGATAGTGGGGGGAAGTGGTAAGTGTGTAGGGATAAGGGTTTGTGGGAATTCTCTTTACTTTTTCTGCTCAAATCTGCTGTGGACCTAAAACTGCTTTTCTTTCTTTCTTTCTTTCTTTCTTTCTTTCTTTCTTTCTTTCTTTCTTTCTTTCTTTCTTTTTTTTGAAGTTTATTAATTGAAAAAATAATAGCTTAAATAGCCATTGAGTGAATAACCACACAAACATAAAATTGTGGTTCTGACAAACTACTCATTGCTAGAGATCTACAATATAGGATAGGTTTCAGTGGTGAGAGATTGGTCAGAGAAGGCTTCCGTAAGAGAAATAGTTGAGCACAGGCAGAAAGAAAAGCAGGAGCTAAGCAGGCAAAGAGGGAAGGAAGGCAGAGGAATAGTGTGTGAAGTCTGAAGAGAAGAATGAGTATAGGTATTCTGAAAAAAATTAAACAGTTAGGTTGATGTTGAAGTTGATGATGAATGTGGCTTAATTTGATCCTAGAGACAAAGGATGGAGCTAGACCTTTTAGTTGTCTGTATTAAGGGGTTAGGAACAATTATAACATATTGAAGGATTTTAAGCAGGCGTGAGAGTGGGAGTGTATATTTGTTTTTTGAAAAGATACACCCAGCTGTCCAAAGTTTTTTTGTTGTTGTTTGTCTGTCTTGTTTTTTGAAGTACATGAATCAGGTTGCTCCCTTGTTAAAAACCTTTCCATACTGCACTTAGAATAAATTCCAGACTCCTTACCATGGTTTCCAAGGCCCTACCTGATAGGGTCTTCATGTCCTTCTCCAACCTCATTTTACATTCTAACTCATTTTTCTTGCTGCCTTTCAGAAAAATGGGTCTCAGACGTTCACTCACATTTCTAATTGAATTTATGGTGCTATCCCTATGGAAGCTCTTTTTATAGCTTTTTTTTCTCTAAATGGTTATCTCCTTTCTCCAATGGTCCAGCTTACCTGAGAAGCCTCCATTGACCACTTCTCTAATAAACCATCTCTCTTTTATGTCATTCAGACTTTTGTTACAGTCATTTGTAATTATGAAACTATATGAAGCTATCCTAATTTATCTGTTTGTTTGTACAAAGCACCAAAGTGGCAATGGTTGCAATATGGAGAAGAGACTGGAAGGAGACAAGAATAGGTATAGAACAGTTGGAAGGGATTTAGAGTTTGGCTAAGAAATGAGGATATCCTGAACTAGGGTTATGGTGGTGGATGCTGGGACACATATGGAGTCAAGTAATATTTAGAAAATAAAATCAATAGACTTTTGTGGTAGATTAGTTGTGGGCATGACAAAAAAGGAGTTCTTAAGACTTTAATATTTCCTGAAACTCTGTGATATATATTTTGGTTACTTTGATTTTGGACTGTTTGTTTACTTTAGAATTTTTTCTTTGTTGTTGTTACTGCTTTTGCTCTATATATTTGGTCTTCTTGACAGGTTATCTGTTGCTTATGAACTAAATTTCTTTTGTCCTTCATGTCTACTATGTTCTCTGTCCCTGTAAAATTTCCTTATTCATTAACTTTATATTCTGGGATTACTTCTCAAGTTTGTACTCTGAAGCACTCATTTAAATATTTAGTAATATCGAATTTGCATTTTATTTCTTCTAATGAATATTTTATTTTAGTTACTTTTTTTAGTGCGTTCTCTTCATATTTTGGATCACTCTTTAGAAATAGAAGAAATACTCCCCTTTTTCTCATTGGTATCTAGATTCATATGTTTAAAATTTTTCTTCCGATTTATAAGAAAATCTCATAGGGAAAGGAATTCATACTGAGCCTTACCATTTGTTCTCTTTTCTCAAAGAGTTTTATTGTTTAATCATCCTTGAATCTTACCTAACTAAACTTTAATGGTGTTCTAGAAAGGAATTAAAGTTGATTGGAATGGGAAGAAATCCATCTCTAAACTGTATATTCCAGACCAGTGGTCTATGCAGTGTGGGTAGATGCTAGATTATTGGTTGTTAGTACAAGCCTCCACTCCTTATTCTGCAAGTAACACAATGAAATCTACCCAAGGCTGATTTGAGAGACAAAGCTTTATGTGTGTGACTGTAGTTTGTTGCACTGAAGAGGAAGATAAAGAGAAAGGAGGCCAGAGGCCATTTCATTGTGTACTTGAACCTAGAAAATGGAATTTTGAGGCTGGGTCATTGCACAAAGAAAAACCTAGAAAATGCTGCTAACAGTTTTGTTTCATATCCCTCATTGCAATTGCAATAAGCATTTTCTCTTCTCTTACAGTTTCATGGTTACTTTATAAGAAATCAAGAAAAGCCAGTTTTATGTGCTTCCATTCAATTCATTGCCATTCCTGAATTCAACAGTTGTAATTAATGCAAACCGAGAGTTAGGAGATAGATATTTCACTTTTAGCCTGCTTCTCCAGTGACTCCTCATCTTCAGATAAACTTTGAAACGCTATGACATTTTCTCTAATAATGCTTCAATTGCCTTTTACATTCCTCTTTTCTCACCTAACACCTAATTTTAGCCGTGTCCTTCTACTGAGAGCTTATTTATGAGGAACACATTTCCCGTGGAAAATGAATTTGTTTCAGTCAAGAATGTCTTTGCTTGCCTCAATTTAGTTGATCTCCAGCTTCCCAATCTCCTGAGTTTAGCACTAAGGTATAGTTATTAAATTGGCTATTCACAATCAATACTCTGAGATACACTGACAGTCAGTATCATATTAGTTGCTTTGTGCCAACAGTAATTTCACTAGAAAGGATGCAATTCAATGAATCAAATAAGATAAATAAACAATGCTTAGTTAAACTTTTGAATATTTATGAGACAATTCAACAGTGATTAGAGGATACGGGGTGAGGAGTTTTAAAATGCAGGAAGAACATAATGATGGATATAATTTACTGAATAAATCTGTATTTATTTTTCCTAGAAGCTGTCACTAGTATCTAAAGAAAATATACTAAAGAAGACTGGCTATAAATAATAAGTGAACGTGTTCTTAATCCATGTAATTCAGTGCAGGTCTTTTACACGTGTTTGCTCCCTTCCCTTCTTTAATCAAATGTTGTAAAATAAAGCATGTTGAAGAAAGAAAATTCAGTGAATATTTTATTATAACCAAGTCCTTAATTGTGGTTATGAGATGAGCTGTAAATATAATAGTCTCTTAATGAAAGAAAACAAGTTTTGATTTGAAAGTTAATACTTTCAGGTAGAAGAACATTAATCTTAAAAAAATTATTATGTATTTTACCATATATAAGGTGTTAGGAATGCAGAGTTTGGAGATGTATAGTTTTAACTATATATTAGAAGAGATAAAAAACCAAAATTCAATGATATGTCCATCTTAAGAAGCTCAAAGAAGAACATATATTGTAAACTCAAAGAAACTCAAAAGAAGGGTATCATATAGATAGGCACAGTATTTAATGAACTGAAAATAAATGCAGATAAAAAAATGAATAAAGCCAAAGTTAATTCTTTGAGAAGTTCAAAAATTTGGAAATCTCTTTTGATTGAGAGTGATCAGAGAGAGAGTGAGAGGGTGAGAATAGGGGGAGTAGAGGATATACAAATTATTGATAGAAACTAATACCACAGATCTACAAGAGAGATATTAAATAAAATGATAGGCATAATTGGTGACTAAGAAAAGTGGTCATGCAAATCCTGGCCTAGATGAGAACTGAAAAATCTTGGCGAGCACCCAAAAGCAGCCAGACACTGGAGGAGAGTTTTCTCTGGAAAGCTGAAACTGCAACAGGTAAGTTACAGCTTTTTTTGTTTGAAAATATGACTATGGTGCTAGAATATTATTGCAGCCTTACCAGCTGGAGAAAAAATAGATGGAGTTGAATGTAGAAAGAGCAGCTGGACATCTAAAAGGGAAATTCGATAAATAAGGGAACTGCAAAAAACAGTAAGACTGAAAATCCCAGTGTAAACGCTGCTCATCTTCTTGGTTAAAAGATAAAATATGCTTTCTCAGAGAGAATGTATGGGAGAGTGGGTATAAATGTAGGTGGCAACCAAGAAAATCTATCTCAAAACAACTGCATTGGGTGGGAGTTTTTGGTTTGCTACTGTTTAAACTGAGTGCATTCTTCAACATGCATGTCTCAGGAAGGAGAAAAGTGGCAATTTTAAAAAACATATATTTTAGAGATTTATTATAAAATATGTTGTGTGAAATGACGTAATTGCTGAGATTTGCTTCAAAATAACATGGAAGAATTGATTAAATGCAGTTATATGTAAAATGTTATTCATTAATTCATCATGGTTGAAGGTGAGTGTTGAGTACATAGAAATTTACTATGCTTCTCTGTATATTTCATATATTTTTCATATTACAAAGTTAAAGAAAAAATATAGTTTAAGACAAAGATCACAGTTACAATAGAATCAAAACAATAAAACAGGGATTAATCTAAGAAAAGATTTCTAAGACATATATTGATAAAGAACACCTAAAAAACCCCAAAACAAAACAGGGATATACAAAAATCATCAATTACAAGAATTAATATTGCACGTAGATAATTCTCAAAATTGTTTATATAGGCAGCTCTATTCATAACAGATCCAAGTTGGAAAAAACCCAACCCTAAAGTTCATCAATGATAGAATGAAAAATAAATTGTGGTATGCTCATACAATATGTTTGGGAGAAAGCATGTGACAATAGAAAATGCAAGATATAAAAAGCTCCATATAATTCCAAAAACTATGAAAACGAATCAGAATTCAGGATATTTGTTTTTGGGAGGGTATGAATAAGGATGGTGACTATAGTAAACACAAGGTAGGTCTCCAGTTTTTAGTAATGTTTTGTTACATGACCCGGATTATAGTTACACAGGTATGTTTACTTAGTGGTAGCTCATTGAACTGCACATTTATAATTTGTGCTCTTTTACATATGTAGATTTAAAAAAATTGTCCTTTTGAAAATAAAGTGTCAGTCACTTAGTAGTTAGCAGTCAATTAGTAATAAGTATTTTTATATTGTTAAGTATGTGTTTTGTAAAGCTTCCTTTTGTATGTGTGTGTTTAGGCATTTTATAACACTTCTCAATTTCATAGTATGGTAAGCAAAACCATGGCTGTATCTTTCTGTTCAACACTCATTGAGTTAATACCTCTAGACCACAAGTACATTGTTAGGTGTTAAGATAAAACCCATTGCTCAAAAGAAAGGAGAATGTGTTGTAGTTTGGTAATTCTCAAATGGATCATTCTAAGAGAGTGTCAACAAAAATGTTCCAAGTATTTGTTAAACTAAATGGGTTGATGTCTACATTTGTGGTTTCATTTTTTGTATATTTTGTGTGTACAAATGTCTGCTATATAAGAGAGTGAGACTGTGGATGGATGGACGATGAGCTCAGGATGGCTGGATTTAGGGATGAGAAAACTCCTGTTTAGAGGTGTTATAGTAACTTTAGATATGTGTAAAAGAATAAAAGAATGGAAAATAACTATGAACATGATAAAAGATATCAATATCCTTTCAGTCTTTTATGTGTATAAGATAATACATTCACACAAATATTCTAATGTTGAAAATAAAATGGTTTATGTAAAAATTTCAGTAAAAAAATTGTGAAAAGTTATTTGGATTAAAGCATTTTTTCCATGAAGCAATGTATCTAGAAGCAAACAAACAGAAACACAGTAAACTGAGTGATTAATTGCTCTCAAAGAATTCCACAGTTGCCGAGGCACCTGGGTGGCTCAGTGGGTTAAGCCTCTGCATTCAGCTCAGGTCATGATCTCAGGGTCCTGGAATCGAGCCCCGCATCAGGCTCTCTGCTTGGCGGGAGGCCTGCTTCCCCCCCACCTCTCTCTGCCTGCCTCTCTTCCTACTTGTGATCTCTCTCTCTCTGTCAAATAAATAAATAAATAAATCTTAAAAAAAAAAAAAAGAAAAAAAAAGAATTCCATAGTTGCCTTTCAATAGGACACGGGAAGGAACGAGTTAAGTAACTGAAATGTTACTTTTTCAATTTCCTTAGATCTGCTGATTTTTGAAAAATGTAAATAGTTTTGGTTAGACTCCCAATCTATGAAAATAACCTAAGAAGGAAATCTAATGATAGGGATATGAAAGCTATCTGATTTAAATTAGAGCCTGCAGAATTTCAGAAAAAGAAGAGTAGAATTGGCATCTTTTTTTTTTCTTTTTTACTGTTTAGTTTTTAATATTCTTACTTTTATATAGTCATAATAAAAAATCAAACAAAATCTCTAAAACAGCTACTACCCAACCACCATATGGAAAATAAAATAGCCTTTGTTTAGCCTTTTGGTGACTGGTTTCATTTTGACTTCTTTTCCCTCTTTAATTTATATCTGAAATTCCATTTTTCACCACACAACACACACACTGTCCCACCCCCTGCTATTCAAATTAAATGCAATCTATCTGGCATGAGTTATTGTCAGACAAGAATAGGCCCATGTTTTTGTCTTCTGCTATGATGATTACAGAGTTAGGTCATAAAATACACAACAACAACAGTCTCATCCTTTCTCTCCTAAAGAAATCCCCCCACAACTTATTTTATAGAGCAAAATTCAATTGGTCTCTTTTCGGTTCAATCAATAACTAAAAAAGACTTTAGTGATATGTCTAAAATGAACTTCTTAGTTACATATTCTCTGAAAGTTCTAAGACACATGCATGTCTTGAACACAGCCCAGGAAAAGGAGTTATTAGAGGTGCTTTGATGAGAATTGTAAAATGGGACAAGTTGTTTTGTCTTTCATTTCTCTTAATAATAAACATCAAAAAGTTCAGAATTCTAACTAGGACACTGTGTACCCCTTGCTACAAAACTACATTTTTGCTTATTGTTGAAAGGATTCTAGCCATTAAAAAGGTAAAAATAGTTAATAATACTGTTACAAAAAGCATACAAAAAATACAAGCACCTTAAACTTAGTAATCATGGGGGATTATGTTTCACAGGCAGAATATATACAATACGGTGTTTTTAAATATTACGTCTAGAAAAAATTCTTTTTATATTATTCAATAAATAATATATAATTTATTAATTTATTATTTTATTCAGGAAAATTGATCACATTTTAGGGACGGATATATGCTCACACAAACAGAAACTGATACCCAGATAGGGCACTGGCATGGGTTTTTTCTCACTAACATTTCTTGAGAGAATCAAGATACTAAGGAATCCTGAGGTAATTCTGGGCATGGACTTTGTATTGTTCCAATGTGTCTCTCTCTCTCTCTCTCTCTCTCGTTTACTTAAATTTACCATAAACATATTTTAATATTAGATTGTGAGCTTTTGGAAAGCAGGGTCTAGATCTAATTAATTTTTGCATTTCTGCTGCCTGGCACAGTGCCTGATACTTAATAAATGCTGGATGAGTGAAGGAATGAAAAAATGAATCAACCAAGGTTCCATTATCACATACTTTCCTTCATCCTTCTGCCTGATCTGGAAACATAGAGAAAAATGATAAAATTTGGCCTTATCTTTCTTTACTTCTCCTTCTTGCCAGACTGGTCTCTGTTCTTATTTTGTATGCAATAAAAATCCTCGTTTTCTCAGAAAGGCTTGAGAGTCTCTGCTCTAGGATTCAAACATTACCATTCATTCACAAGACATAGAATGCTGGCAGATTCATGAATTCAAAAATGAACCTAATAATTTACTTGCATAGGCCAATGACAGGGATGACAATCCAGATGGAAGTCATGGTTATTCATGAATCAAAGTTGTTCAATAAATAAAGCCCATTTTCATTTTTCAATCATGCTGCATGTCATAAGCTAGAATTTCACATATCGCAATATCAATACTTTCTACATTTAGTCTATACAGCCATAAAGTCTGAAGCCACTTCCATGTAGTTAACCAAAATTCTTAATTGGTGGTTCTAAGAGAATGTGAACAAAGTTGTACAGATATTTGTAAAATACAATTAGATGGATTAGTATCTACACTTATGATTTCATAATCATTCTTATTTCCTCAAATGGTCATTTTTTTCTAAGGTAGTGTTAGACTTGCAGAAGGCAGTGTTAGGCAGCCATCCAAAAAACTGAATCTTGCCATTTGTGAAACATGTATGGAACTAGAGGGTAGTATGCTGAGCAAAATAAGTCAATCAGAGAAAGACAATTATCTTATGATCTCTCTGATATGAGGAATTTGAGAGGCAGGTTGGGTAGTTGTGGGGGGTAGGGAGGGAAAAAATGAAACAAGATGGGACACGGGAGGGAGACAAACCATAAGCAAGTCCTAATCTCAGTAAACAAACTGAGGGTTGCTGGCGGTGGGGAGGGAAGGGATAGGGTGGCTGGGTTGTGGACATTGGGAAGGATATGTACAAGGGTGAGTGCTGTGAATTGTGTAAGACTGATGATTCACAGACCTGTACCCCTGAGGCAAATAATACATTACATGTTAATTAAAAGAAGAAGAAGAAGAAGAAGAAGAAGAAGAAGAAGAAGAAGAAGAAGAAGAAGAAGAAGAAGTAGAAGGTGGTGTTAAAAGCTTGTTGAAAAGAAAAGAACACTTTTTTTCTTCTAATAGCAGAGTCCTAATCTAGCCTAATTGTGACATTTAGAAATGCCCATGGGTAAAATGTCCTGAAGCCCTTGACCATTAATTAAAGCCTTTTTCTGGTGGGTTAGGGGATATTATCATTCTGTCCCTATTTTTATGCATAGCTATTCCTACTGTTTCAATTGGCATGACCATTCTATTAAGTAAGGCAATTAGTAAATTTAATAACAAAAATCAGTTTGAATTGAATTAAATGGTGTTTTCTAAAGTGTTGAGTTTGTTGCAGATGAACATAGTTTATATAAAAATGCTTGGTTGATTATTTTTTGAAACAATTAAAATGTAATGGAGGCTGCTTTGTAAAAGGCAAAAATGCCAATTGTGAGTTATTATTAACAGATGGTATCAGGGGCGACCTCCTGCTGAAATTCTACAGCTGCTCTGTAGGGCTAGGTACATCAGGGAAAAGAATATCAAGATCATGTTATCAAGCAAAAGCAGCTACCTGCAGTTAGGTCAGACCTTAGGTTAGGGTTAAAAAACAAATACCAGAAAACAAAAACAAAAGACATACAATCTTCCTTGATAGGCTGTGAAACTTCATAAGGGCAGGGACTCTATTTTACTTATTGTTTTACCCCACACATTTTACCAAAACATAGCCATTCAATAAATATTAGGTGAATTGATAAATGAGATTCAGATGAAACATACAGACAGATCAGCAATTCAAATTCCAAATATGACTGTCAATCTGGGTCACAGAATCAGACTGAAAGTCAGCTGAGGAACAGTCAGAAAGAGAGCACATGAGAGGGATTGGAGTCAGGGAGCCTTTAGGACTTTACTGCCCATGATGAGGTCTGTCTTGTCTCTGAATGACCCTTGCTCAAGCACAGAATTCCATGATTAGTAGAAGAGAAAATACGACGATTTCAGAATCATGTAAGCCACCTACAGGTTTAAGTTTGCTTATTTATTCAGGAAAACACATTGAGGTATTATTTTTAGTATGTATTCTAGAGATACAGTTCATCAATATTAAAGTTGTAGTATCTGCATGTACTTGACAAGAATCATATTCTAGAAGGTAATAAATCTGTGCACATAACTTCAGAAATGATTTATTTCTCATTTACCTCCCCTGTTTTTCCTTTTATATCAAAGAACATTTCCCATCTTGACTTCTTTTAGCAGCTTTTGTTTGTGGTGAAAATAGTTTTCTGCAGTAATCAATTAGACTCACTTATTATAATCTTTGAGTAGTGCAAAAACAATCATGTACGATCTTAAGTCATGTATGGCCTTAACCATTTTTGGTACTAACATTGGAGCATCATGATTCTCATCAAAACTTCTTGGTATCCTGACAAGATTTAGACGATTCCACAAGAAATAAAGATATTGCTGGATTGAGAGCTCTGAATTGAAGTGTGTGTGTGTGTGTGTGTGTGTGTGTGTGTGTTTTGAAGCAGCTCTTTCAGTCTGACATCTATCACACCTTTCCCAAACTGATCTCTCCTTATCAATCTTTTTGACAGTTTTTCCTCTTCAGCTAAATTTTGTTTTATTTATTTATTTATTTACTTACTCTTCATTGATATTTTTGAAGTACAACTGACATAAAATGCTATCTTAATTTCAGGTGTACAATATATTGATTCAACAATTCTATACATTATTCTCACCATAAGTAGTCACCATTTGTAACTATACAATGTTATTATAATAATTTTTACTATATTCCCTATGCTATACTTTTCATCACCATGACTTATTTATTTTATAATTGGAAGCTTGTACCTCTTAATTCCCTTTATCTATTTTGCCCATCCCTCTAATCACTTCCCCTGTAGGGGAACAAACTATCAGTTTGTTCTCTGTATTTATGAGTCTGCTTTATTTGTTTCTTTGTTACTTGTTTTGTTTTTCTTTTTTAATTACACAATAAAAGTGAAATCAGATGGTATTTGTCTTTCTCTGTCTGACTAATTTCACTTAATACCCTCTAAGTGCATCCATGTTGTCACAAATGGCAAGATCTAATTCTTTTTTAATGGCTGAGGAATATTTCATTTTTTTTTTCAGAAGTGGTTTTTTTTTTTGATAAATAACCAGAAGTGGAATTATTGGGTTGTATGGTATTTCTGTTTTTAATTTTTTGAGAAAGCTCCATACTATTTTCCACACCAATTTACATTCTCATCAAGAGTGCATAAGGGTTCTCTTTTTTCCACATCATCACCAGCACTTGTTATTTCTTGCCTTTTTGGTACTAGCCATCAGACTGCTGTGAGGTGATATCTCTTTGTGCTTTTGATTTGTATTTCCCTAATGAGTAACATTAAACTTCTTCTCTCATGTTTCTGTTGGCCATCTGGATATCTTCTTTGGAAAAATGTCTATTTAATTCCTCTTCCCATTTTTAAATGAAATTGTGTGTGTGGTGTGTATGTGTGTGTGTGTGTGTTTTGAGTAAATTCTTCATATAATTTGGATATTAACCCCTTATTAAGTATATCATTTGCAAATTTCTTTTCTCATTCATTGCATTTCATTTTTGTTTTGTTGATGGTTTCTTATGCTGTGGAGAAACTTTTTACTTTGGTTTAGTCCTAATAGTTTATTTTTGTTTTTGTTTCCCTTTCCTACAGAGATATATTTATAAATATGTTGCTAATCTCCCGGGTGATGTCTGGGAGATTACCACCTATGTTTTCTTTTGGCAGTTTTACGGTTTCAGGTCTCACATCTAGGTCTTTAAACCATTTTGAGTTTATTTTTGGGTATGGTTAAGAAAGTGATCTGGTTTCATTCTATTACCTGTGGCCGTCCAGTTTTCTGTCTTTTCACCCATTGATTATTCTTGTCTCCTTTGTCATAGATTTATCAACCATTTGTGTATGAGCTTACTTCTAGGCTTTCTATCCTGTTTGATTGATCTTTTTGTCTATTTTTGTGCCAGTAACATACTCTTGTGATTACTATAGTATACCTTGAAATCTGGTAATGTGATACCTTCTCCTTTGTACTTCTTTCTCAAGATTGCTTTGGCTATATGAGATCTTTCATAATTTCATATAATTTTTAAGATTATCTGTTTTAGTTCTATAAAAACTGTTGTTGATATTTTGAAAAGGATTGCATAGACTAAGTAGATAATATTTTAATGATTTTAATTCTTCCAATCCATGAACATGGTATAATTTCCCATTTGTTTGTGTTGTCCTCAATTTCTTTCATCTGTGTTTTACAGTTTTCAGAGTATAGATCTTTCACCTCCTTGGTTAAATTTAATCCTAGGTATTTTACTCTTTTGGTGCAATTGTAAGATTGTTTCCTTAATTTCTCTTTCTGTTACTTCATTCTTAGTGTATAGAAGTGCAACATACTTCTGTACATTAATTTGGTATCCTGAAACTTTACTGAATTTATTTATTACATCTAACAGTTTTTGGGCAGCTTTTGACTTTTCTATATGTAATACGTCATTGTAAATAGGGACAGTTTTACTTCTTCTTTATCAATTTGGTTGATGTTTATTTCTTTTTATTGTGTGATATCTGTGGATAGGACTTCCAGTACTATGTTGAATAAAATTGGTGAGAGCTGATATATTTGTCTTGCTCCTGATCTTAGAGAAAAAGCTTTCAGTTTTTTTACTATTCAGTATAATGTTAGCTCTGGGATTGTCATATATAGTCTTTATTATGTTGAGGTATGTTCCCTCTAAACCTACTTAGTTGAGTGTTTTTATCATGAATGGATGTTGTGTTTTGTCAAATGCTTTTTCTGCATCTGTTGAAGTGATCATAGGTTTTTTATTCTTCCTTTTGTTAATGTATCACACTGATTGATTTGGTTATATCAAATCACCTTTGTAACCCTGAAATAAATCCCACTTGATTGTGATGAAGGATGTTTTAATATGTATTTTTGAATTTGCTTTGCTAATATTTGGGAGTTTTCCATTTATGTTCATCAGAGATATTAGCCTGTAGTTTTAAAAAATATATATTTAATTTAATTTTTTATTTTTTTTAAAGATTTTATTTATTCATTTGACACAGAGAGAGAGATCATAAGTAGGCAGAGAGGCAGGCAGAGAGAGAAAGGGAGAGAAGCAGGCTCCCTGCTGAGCAGATCCCAGGACTTTGAGATCATGACCTGAGCCAAAGGCAGAGGCTTAATGCACTGAGGCACCCAGGTGTCCCTTAAAAAAGAATTTAAAAAATGTTTTAAATTTTAATTTTTGTAGTGTGTTCATCTGCTGTTGGTGTCAGGGTAATGTTAACTAAATATAATGAATTTGGAAGTTTTCCTTCCTTCTCTAGTTTTTGTAATAGTTTGGGAAGTGTAAGTATTAACTTTCATTAAATGTTTGGTAGACTTCACCTATAGAGCCATCTGGTCCTGGACTTTTGTTTGGTCTAAGGTGTTTTTCAAAGCCACTATGTCCTTGTTGATTTTCTGTTTGGGTCATCTATCTATTGATATACATGGACAATTAAAGTCCCTTTCTATTATTGTATTACAGTCAATATCTCCCTGTATGTTTTTAATATGTGCTAGATGTATTTAGGTGCTCCTACGTTGGGTGCAGAGGTATTTATAATTGCTATATCCTCCTGTTGGATTGACCCCATTATCATTTTGAAATGTGCATCTGTGTCTGTTGCTACAATATTTGTTTTAAATTCTATTTCGACAGTGCCTGGTAACTCAGTCATTAGGTGTCTGCCTTCAGCTCCAGTCATGATACCAGAGTCCTGAGATTGAGGCCTCCATGGGGCTCCCTGCACAGCAGGAAGTCTGCTTCTCCCTCTCCCATTCCCCCTGCTTGTGTTCGCTTTCTGTCTGTCTCTCTTTGTCAAATAAAGAAATAGAATCTTTTAAAAAAATAAATAAAGTCTATTTTGTCTGATAGAAGTACTGGTACCCCATCTTTCTTTTGTTCCTATTTGCATTGTATATATATATTCATCTCTTAACTTTTAGTCTGTACTTGTCTTTAGGTCTGAAGGGAATCTCTTTTAGGCAACATAAATGGGTCTTATTACTATTATTATTTTTTATCCCTTAAGTCACACTGTGTCTTTTGATTTGGAGAATTTAGACCATTTAGATTTAAAGTAATGATTGAGAAATATGTACTTATTGGAATTTTCTTAATTGTTTTCTGAGTGTTTTTGCAGTTATTTTCCTATTCCTGCTTCTCTTGCTTCTTTTTTGGTTTGATGGCTTTCTTTAGCGTTATGCTTAGACTCCTTTCTCTTTATGTTTTGGGTATCAATTTGTGGTTGCCATTGAGTTCTAACATAACATCTTATGTGTACAGCAGACTATATTAAGTTGGGAATCAATTAAGAACAAACACAGTCTAAAAGCACTAAAATTTTTACTCCCCTCTCCATGGTTTATGTGTATGATACCATATTTTACATCTTTTTTATCTTTACACATCCTGTACTAATTTTTGTAGGTATAATTTATTTTATTACTTTTGTGTTTTAAATTCCATACTGGCTTCGTAAGTGATTAATCTACATTTTTATTGTATGTTTTGTTTTACCTCTGAAATTTTTTTCTTTTATAATTTTCTTACTTCTAGTTATGACTTTTTCTTTCCACTTAAAAAATTCCCTCTTCGGGGGACAAGATGGCGGGGGAGTAGGAGGAGGCGCCTTTTCAGCCAGTACCCCAAAGTGAGCTGATTACCTACCAAAGAACTCCGATCACCCATGAAATCAGCCTGAGATCAGAATTATACACGTCTGGATCTCTACAGGGGGAGAAGACGCCAGTGGGCAGGTAAAGCGGAGTGGGAAGGCTGACTGATATCAGAAGATAAACAAAAGGGGAAGGGAACCACCAGAGGCGACCAGTTGGAAAGTAATACCCCAATACGAGCGAGAGTGCCTGCGTCTGGAGACCAGCATTAACTTGGAGACTCGTTGAAAGCACTCCAAAAGAGCAAAGGATCGCGGGGGGAAATTGTGGGAATGGGGTGGCCAGGGACAGGGGCTTAAGTCCCCAGTCCCAGGACAGCCTCCTCGGCACTGAGGCAGAGAGAGTGCGGTGGAGAAACCAGCTCTTGGTCCCTAAGCTGCTAGCGCGCCCGAGAATGAGTGGGTTCTAGTTCCTGTGAGGGGATGGGAGCCACGCCGTCAGCAGAACGCGCGAGCCCTAGCCACAAAGCTTGAGATATGCGCGCACGTCCCTCATGCTCCCCTGAGTTACAAAGGCCCAGCCGGTGCTCTTTGACCCGCGCCATTGTTTCAAAGCCTAAGCCGCGCGCCCCAAACTCTCCCCTGACAGAGGTGCGCAAAAGCCCAGCCTCCTGCTTCCAGACCAACGCTCCGTTCTCAGTGCCTGAGACGCGCGCAGCCTTTGAAAGAGATGGGCGCAAGCTGGGCACTCCCAGCCGGGTCCAGCGGCAAAATCTTAGTGTGCGATCACTGCTTGGAACCTCTCTGGCGGTCGGGAGCTCCCAGACAGCTGCCACTGCCTTGGCTTTGGGTACAAGCAAAAGATCCTGCGCCCCCGGGGTCTGCAACTTGGAACCTGCTCTGCCAGTGGCCAAAGGGGAACTTATTTAGGCTCTGCACCCAGACTGAGGCTCCTCTGAGAAGGAGATCAGGGTGCGGTTTATTTTCCTCTAAAACTACAAAAACCATCAAAGGCGGTCAAGGTGAGAGGAAAAAAAGTGAACAAGCATAAAAACCGCCAGAGAACAAAAGCCTGAAAAAACCCAGTTTCCTCAGAGCCCACCCCCTTGATGGGAGTGGGAGGACTTAACTCAGGAAACATCATTGACTGACAACCCACGTGGCAGGCCCCTACCCCAGAAAACAAACCAAGAAAGAAAAAAAAAAAAAAGAGGAAAAAAAAAAAAAAGGACTACAAAGGAACAACCACTACTTCATAGGAAAACTTGTATTGTTCACTCATTCCCACTATTCCGGTTCATTTTTTTTTTTTTTTTTTACACATAGGTAATTTTTTTAACCTATTTACCATCACAGCGAGTTGTACAGTACATCAAATTCCATAATACCTTTCTAACCTGAACTTTTTGATACATACACCTATGTTTTTCTTTTGCATTTTTATTTTTGGAATTCCTTTTTTTAAATTTTAGTTTAGTTTAGTCTAGTTTATTCCTTTTTATTTTTATCCTCTAATATTCATATAGAGTTAAACTTCAAAGTAACCCCCTTTCCCCAATCAATACTACCCCTATAGGTAAACCAACTTTTAATCCCCTTTATCTTAAGAAAGTTGAGTCCTTTAACAAAGATATCAAGATACATCCAGGAAGAATCAAAACAACCTTCCTCGCACACACTGAGAATTTATAAGAACTCTCCCATCTTCTTCTACCAGTGTTTCTGTGTTTTTTGTGTTTGTCCTGATAGCATATAAATTTTACACTTGTGGTTTTTTTGACGGGGTTCTTTCTTTATTTGCATATATATATATATATATATATATTTTTTTTTCTCTTGTCATATACTTGTATCAGTCTTTTTATCTCTTTTTCTTTGTCTACCTCATAAATCTTACCTTGGGGCCCATCTGGGCTGATCCTTCTTTTTCATCTTCCCTTTCTTTCCTGTCTCTCTCTCTCTCTCTTATTTTTTTCCTTATTTTCTTTCTTTTTTCTTTTTCCTTTTCTTTTCTTTTGTCTCTCATTTGGGTGGGGAATCCTGATTGCTCAGAGTGTTCCAGGGTGCACCTTGACTGCACCACAGTTGATACATCCAGCTACATCTGTTCAGTCATCTCCCACCAAAATGACTAGGAGGAGGAATGCCCAACAGAAGAAAAATACAGAGGATGGACCTTCTGCAACAGAGCTAACGGCTATCAACATAGACAATATGTCGGAAGGAGAATTCAGGCTAACAATTATCCAGGCAATAGCTAGGTTGGAGAAAGCCATGGATGACCAAACGGAATTGATTAGGGTCGAACTGAAAGCGACCAGACAGGATGTTCACAATGTTAGGGCGGAGCTTAAAGCTACCAGGGAGGAGGTTCACAATGCTCTCAATGAGTTCCAATCTAATCTAAACTCTCTCAAAGCTAGGGTAACTGAGAGAGAAGATAGAATTAGTGATCTGGAAGACAAACAGATAGAGAGAAAGGATCAGGAGGAAGCCTGGAACAAACAGCTTAGAAACCACGAAAACAGAATCAGAGAAATAAATGATGCCATGAAGCGTTCCAACGTCAGAATTATTGGAATCCCTGAAGGGGAGGAGAAAGAAAGAAGTCTAGAAGATATAGTGGAACAAGTCCTTCATGAAAATTTTCCCAATCTCGCGAATGGAACCAGCGTTCATGTACTAGAGGCTGAACGGTCTCCACCCAAGATTATACATTCCAAAAAAACATCACGACACCTGATAGTCAAATTGAGGAATTATAATTGTAGGTATAATCTCTTGAAAGCCGCCAGGGCAAAGAGGCTCCTTACTTACAGCGGGAAGCCCATCAGAATAACGTCAGACCTGTTCACAGAGACCCGGCAAGCCAGAAGAGGCTGGCAAGATATATTCAGGGCACTAAATGAGAAGAACATGCAGCCAAGAATACTTTACCCAAAAAGACTGACATTCAAAATGGATGGAGAGATAAAGAGTTTTCAAGACTGGCAAGGCTTAAAAGACTATGCAACCACCAAGCCAACACTGCAGGAAATATTAAGGGGGGTTCTATAAAAGAGGAAAAATCCCAAGAATAGCATTGAACAGAAATATAGAGACAATCTACAGAAAGAAAGACTTCAAAGGTAACTCGATGTCAATAAAAACTTATCTATCAATAATCACTATCAATGTGAATGGCCTAAATGCACCCATAAAATGGCACAGGGTTGCAGATTGGATAAAACGACAGGACCCATCCATATGTTGTCTACAAGAGACCCGTTTTGAACCTAGAGATACACCTAGACAGAAAGTGAAGGGATGGAGAAGCATCTTTCATGCCAATGGGCCTCAAAAGAAGGCTGAGGTAGCGATTCTCATATCAGATAAATTAGACTTCAAACTAAAGACTGTAGTCAGAGATACAGAAGGACACTACATAATCCTTAAAGGGACTATCCACCAAGATGATCTAACAATTGTAAATATCTATGCTCCCAATATGGGAGCAGCCAATTACTTAAGAAAACTGTTAATCAAGATAAAGAGTCATATTGATATGAATACACTAATCGTAGGAGATCTTAACATGCCTCTCTCAGAAATAGACAGATCATCGAAGCAGAAAATCAATAAAGAAACAAGAGCATTGAATGACACATTGGACCAGATGGACCTCATAGATATATACAGAACATTCCACCCTAAAACAACAGAATACTCATTCTTCTCAAGTACACACAGAACCTTCTCCAGAATAGACCACATACTGGGTCACAAATCAGGACTCAACCGATACCAAAAGACTGAGAATATTCCCTGCATATTCTCAGATCACAATGCTTTGAAACTGGAGCTCCATCACAAGGAAAAGTTGAGAAGGAACTCAAACACCTGGAAGCTAAAGACCACCTTGCTTAAGAATGCTTGGATCAACCAGGAGATCACAGAAGAACTGAAACAATTCATGGAAACCAATGAGAATGAAGACACTTCAGTCCAAAACCTATGGGATACAGCAAAGGCAGTCCTAAGGGGAAAATACATAGCCACCCAAGTCTCCCTCAAAAAAATTGAAAAATCCAGAACACACCAGCTGTCTCTACACTTTAAAGAACTGGAGAATCAATAACAAATCAAACCAACTCCACACATAAGAAGGGAAATCATCAAGATTAGAGCTGAGATCGATGAGGTAGAAACCAGAGATATAGTAGAACGTATCAATGAAACTAGAAGCTGGTTTTTTGAAAGAATCAATTAGATCGATAAACCATTGGCCACACTAATCCAAAAGAAAAGAGAGAAAGCCCAAATTCATAAAATTATGAATGAAAAGGGAGAGATCACAACAAACACCAAGGAAGTAGAAACAATCATCAGAAGTTATTACCAACAGTTATATGCCAATAAGCTTGAACCAGGAAGAAATTGACAACCTGAATAGACCGATATCTAATAATGAGATTGAAGCAATGATCAAAAACCTCCCAAAAAACAAGAGCCCAGGACCTGACGGATTCCCTGGGGAATTCTACCAAATCTTCAAAGAAGAAATAACACCTATTCTCCTGAAGCTGTTTCAAAAAATTGAAGCAGAAGGAAAACTTCCAGATTCTTTCTATGAAGCCAGCATTACCCTGATCCCCAAACCAGGGAAAGACCCTACCAAAAAGGAGAATTTTAGACCAATATCACTGATGAATATGGATGCTAAGATTCTCAACAAGATCCTAGCCAACAGGATCCAACAGCACATTAAAAAGATTATCCACCATGATTAGGTGGGATTCATCCCTAGGCTACGAGGGTGGTTCAACATTCACAAATCAATCAATGTGATACAATAAATTAATATGAGAAGAGAGAAGAAGCACATGGTCCTCTCAATTGGTGCAGATAAAGCATTTGACAAAATCCAGCATCTGTTCCTGATTAAAACGCTTCAAAGTATAGGGATAGAGGGAACATTCCTGAACCTCATCAAATCTATCTATGAAAGACCCACAGCAAATATCATCCTCAATGGGAAAAAGCTTGCAGCCTTCCTGTTGAGATCAGGAACAAGACAAGGACACCCACTTTCACCACTCTTGTTCAACATAGTATTAGAAGTCCTAGCAACAGCAATCAGACAACAAAGAGAAATAAAAGGTATCCAAATTGGTAATGAAGAAGTCAAACTCTCTCTCTTCGCAGATGACATGATTCTTTATATGGAAAACCCAAAAGACTCCACCCCCAAACTACTAGAACTCATACAGCAATTCAGCAATGTGGCAGGATACAAAGTCAATGTGCAGAAATCAGTGGCTTTCTTATACACTAACAATGAAAATACCGAAAGGGAAATTAGAGAATCGATTCCATTTACTATAGCACCAAGAACCATAAGATACCTGGGATTAAACCTAACCAAAGAGGTAAAGGATCTGTACTCAAGGAACTACAGAACACTCATGAAAGAAACTGAAGAAGACACAAATAGACAGAAGACCATTCCATGCTCTTGGATTGGAAGAATAAACATTGTTAAAATGTCTATACTGCCTAGAGCAATATATACTTTTAATGCCATTCCGATCAAAATTCCACCGGTATTCTTCAAAGAGCTGGAGCAAATAATCCTAAAATTTGTATGGAATCAGAAGAGACCCCGAATCGCTAAGGAAATGTTGAAAAACAAAAATAAAGCTGGGGGCATCACGTTACCTGATTTCAAGCTTTATCACAAAGCTGTGATCACCAAGACAGCATGGTACTGGCATAAAAACAGACACATAGACCAGTGGAACAGAGTAGAGAGCCCAGATATGGACCCTCAACTCTATGGTCAATTAATCTTTGACAAAGCAGGAAAAAATATACAGTGGAAAAAAGACAGTCTCTTCAATAAATGGTGCTGGGAAAACTGGACAGCTATATGTAGAAGAATGAAACTTGACCATTCTCTTACACCATACACAAAGATCAACTCAAAATGGATAAAAGACCTCAACGTCAGACAGGAATCCATCAGAATCCTAGAGGGCAACATAGGCAGTAATCTCTTCGATATCAGCCACAGCAACTTCTTTCAAGATATGTCTCCAAAGGCAAAGGAAACAAAAGCAAAAATAAACTTTTGGGACTTCATCAAAATCAAAAGCTTCTGCACAGCAAAGGAAACAGTCAAAAAAACAAAGAGGCAACTCACGGAATGGGAGAAGATATTTGCAAATGACAGTACAGACAAAAGGTTGATATCCAGGATCTATAATGAATTCCTCAAACTCAACACACAAAACAGGCAAACATATCAAAAAATGGGCAGAAGATCTGAACAGACACTCCTCCAATCAAGACATACAAATGGCTATCAGACACATGAAAAAATGTTCATCATCATTAGCCCTCAGGGAGATTCAAATTAAAACCACATTGAGATATCACCTTACACCAGTTAGAATGGCCCAAATTAACAAAACAGGAAACAACATGTGTTGGAGAGGATGTGGATAAAGGGGAACCCTCTTCCACTGTTGCTGGGAATGCAAGTTGGTGCAGCCTCTTTGGAGAACAGTGTGGAGATTCCTCAAGAAATTAAAAATAGAGCTTCCCTATGACCCTGCAATTGCACTCCTGGGTATTTACCCCAAGGATACAGATGTAGTGAAAAGAAGGGCCATCTGTACCCCAATGTTTATAGCAGCAAAGGCCACAGTTGCCAAACAATGGAAAGAACCAAGATGCCCTTCAATGGACGAATGGATAAGGAAGATGTGGTTCATATACACTATGGAGTATCAGAAAGGATATACCCAACTTTTGTAGCAACATGGATGGGACTGGAAGAGATGATGCTGAGTGAAATAAGTCAAGCAGAGAGAGTCAATTATCATATGGTTTCACTTATTTGAGGAGCATAACAAATATCATGGAGGACAAGGGGTGTTAGAGAGGAGAAGGGAGTTGAGGTAAATTGGAAGGGGAGGTGAATCACGAGAGACTATGGACTCTGAAAAACAATCTGAGGGGTTTGAAGTGGCGGGGGGGGCAGGGTGGGAGGTTTGGGTACCAGGTGGTGGGTATTATAGAGGGCACAGATTGCATGGAGCACTGGGTGTGGTGATAAAATAATGAATACTGTTTTTCTGAAAATAAACAAATTGAAAAAATTTTAAAAAATTAAAAAAAAAATTCCCTCTTAACATTTCTTATAAGGGTGATATAGTGGTCATGAACTCCTTTAAATTTTGTTTGTTTTAAATTTTGTTTGAAACTCTTTATCTTGCCTATTTTGAGTTACAATCTTGCTGTGTAGAATATTTTTTGATTGCAGATTTTTTCCTTTCAGAATTTTAATATAATATACCACTCCCTTCTGGCCTGAAGTTTCTGCTGAAAAATCAGTTGCTAGCCTTCTGGGGTTTCACTTGTATGTAACTGTTTCCTTATTCCTTGTTGCTTTAATATTATCTCTTTATCATTATTTATTGTTAGTTTAATTATTACATGTCTTAGTGTGGACCTCCTTGGCTTCTTCTTATTAGGAGCTCTGTGTTTTTTCTATAACTGGATGCCTTTTTCTTTCCTCAGATTAGGAACATTTTCAGCTATTGTTTCTTCAAGTAAGTTTTCTTCCTTCTCTCTCTCTTCATCTTCTGGGATCTCTGTAATGTGAACGTTATTACATTTGATGTTGTTGCAGAGTTCTTTTAATCTATTTTCATTTTTAGTTATTTTTTTGCTGTTCAGCTTGGGTGCATTTCATTGCTCTGTTTTCCAGATCACGAATCTATTCTTCTGCATCTTCTAATCTGGTCTTGATCCCCCCTAGTGTATTCTTCTTTTCAGTTTTGGAATTCTTCAGCTCTGCTCATTCTTTTCTATATTTTCTATTTGTTGAAGTTCTCACTGAGACTCTACTTTTTTCTCAAGTCCAGTGAATATCTTTTTGACCATTACTTTGAATTCTTTATTAGGAATATTGCTTATCTTCATTTTGTTTAGCTCTTTTACTGTAATTTTGTTGTGTTCTTGCAGTTAGGTCATATTCTTCTCTCTATTCATTTTTTCTAACTTTCTATGTTTGTTTTTATATATCAGATAGATTGGCTATGTCTCTTGGTCTCGAAAGTCATGGCTTGTATAGAAGAAGTCCTGAGTAAAATATACGCAAAATACAGTGCAATTCCACATGCTCACCAGAATAAGATTCTCCATGGGTTTCTCCTGTGTGAGCTGCTGTGGTTGAGCACAATTGCCTGCAGCCCAGCCAGCTGCAGTGACCAGCTTTGTCTGCTGCAGGCACACTGGACAGAGTTTGTTATATAATCTGTTGAGAGGCTTGGATGCGGTTGCTTCAGGCTCTTGGTGAGTAAGGTCATCAATCTAACCCGATGTTTGCAATTAGCCTCTTTTGCCACAGCTGCAAGTAGGCACCAAAAGGGTAGGGCTTACACCCTGCAGAGCCAGCTGGGAGGGCCACCTGAAAGAATTGCTGGCATGCTGGTTGTGGGGTTACCCTCCCTCCAGAGGGCAGGAATTACTTTGGAGTGGTGCTTTCCAGGCCAGGGCTGCCTGCTGGGTATAGTGGGGCAGGAGCTGCTTTAGAAGGACACCTATCAAGGCCAGGAAGAGTTGATGAGGTGAATCCACAGGTGACACTTTGCAGGGAAAGGGCATGTGGTGTTAGCAAGGTAAACAGAGAATGTCAGCACTGGCTCTTTCAAGTGTCTGGCTACCTAGACTTGGGGGGTGGGCAGGGGAAGAGAAACTTCACCCACTAGCACTTTTGTTCCTGAAGACATCTCCTATAGATCCCCTAATCCTCATGCACATGTTCTAAGAATACTCAATAAATCTCCTTCACATATATCCCAGGCACTTTTCAAACTGCTGATTCTGTGCTGTGTCTGGGGCTGAGTCCTTTGGTATGCTGGCTTGGTAAGGGTGGGACCTTGGTTTCCTACCATGCTCCAACATTCAGGAGTTAAGGTTGCTGATTTTTAAAACTCGTGTAAAGTCTCACTAGTTTTCAAAGTAAAAAGTGGTACGGGAGCTCATCTTCCCAGTGCAGGTCCCCAGTGCTGGGGATATCTGGTGTGGGATCTATCTTCTCACTTCTCCATGCTTGTGGTATCCCTCTTATTTGTGGTTAGTTGTATTGGGGTTCCCAGCAGAGTCTTCAACACTCCTACACTTTCAGATGTGGTCTTCTTTCTAAGATTAGCTATGGAAGGACAACTCTGCCAGTCTTTAGGTCATTTTCAGAGTTAGTTGTACAGATTGTACAGATGTAGCTATTATGTCTTTTTCTTTATTTTCCTCTCCTCTCTTCTGGAAATTTTTTCTTTTAGGTGGTTTCATCAAGTAACATGTCTTTAAATATCTCCTCTATGACTGCCACTTTCATGTTTTTACCCTGATCTCTTAGACTCCAAACTCATATATCCTATTTCCCACCTGACTTATATTCCTAAATTTCTAATAGGCATGTTAAATTTAAGTTAACCAGAACAGAACTCTTAATTTCCCACCTTCAAATCTGTTCTTTGTCCTCTCTTGTCCAGTTTCTCCTTTTTTTTTTTTCTTTTAATGGCACTGCCATTCATTCATCTGACCAAACCAGTAATGCAGAAATCATTTGTCTACCCTCCATATCTGATAAGTCAGCAAATCTTGTCAGTTCTGTGTCTGAAATATATTTACTTTTTACTCCACTGCTAAGACCTTAGTCTAAGTCATCATCATTTCTTGCTCTTATTGCAAGAGCCTCCTAACTTCTATTCCAGACTTTTCTTCTTTTATCCTTTCATTTCACATAAGAACATTCAAAGTGGTGTTTAAAAATATATAAAAATCAGGAGGAGGAGTCAAGATGGCGGAGAAGTAGCAGGCTGAGACTGCTTCAGCTAGCCGGAGATCAGCTAGATAGCTTATCTAAAGATTGCAAACACCTGAAAATCCATCGGCAGATCGAAGAGAAGAAGAACAGCAATTCTGGAAACAAAAAAACAACCACTTTCTGAAAGGTAGGACCGGCGGAGAAGTGAATCCAAAGCGACGGGAAGATAGACCCCGGGGGGAGGGGCCGGCTCCCGGCAAGCGGCGGAGCAACGGCGCACAAAATCAGGACTTTTAAAAGTCTGTTCCGCTGAGGGACATCGCTCCAGAGGCTAAACCGGGGCGAAGCCCACGCGGGTTCAGCGTGGCCTCAGGTCCCGCAGGGTCACAGAAGGATCAGGGGTGTCTGAGTGTCGCAGACCTTGCGGGTATTGGAACGGGAAAGCCGGCTACAGAGACAGAGCCGACAGTAAGCTCACAGCTCGGTGTTACCTTGAACTGGTCGCAGGCTCGGAGAGCTCGGAGCGCGGCCGGAGGTCAGGCAGACGGGAGTAACTGGGCGCTGTTCTCTGAGGGCGCACTGAGGAGTGCGGCCCTGGGCTCTCGGCTCCTCCGGGCCGGAGACCAGGAGGCCGCCATTTGTAATCCCGTCCTCCGGAACTCTACGGAAAGCGCTCAGGGAACAAAAGCTCCTGAAAGCAAACCCGAGCGGATTACTCACCCCGGCCCCGGGTAAGGGCGGTGTAATTCCGCCTGGGGCAAAGACACTTGAGAATCACTACAACAGGCCCCTCCCCCAGAAGATCAACAAGAAATCCAGCCGAGACCAAGTTCACCTACGAAGGAGTGCGGTTTCAATACCAAGGAGAGCAGCAGAATTCCAGAGGAGGAGAAAGCCAAGCACGGAACTCATGGCTTTTTCCCTGTGATTTTTTTTTAGTCTTGCAGTTAATTTAATTTTTTTTCTTTTTCATTTTTTGTTTTTTTTTTTTTTTTTCTCGCCTTCGGGTAAAATTTTTTTTTTTTTTTTAACTGTTACCTTTTTCTTTTTTAACGATTTTTTACTAGTTTAATATATATATTTTTTCTTTTTTACATTTTTCTTAGGTGTTTTCCTTTTTTTTTTTTTTTAATTCTTTTCTTTTTTCTTTTTTCTTTTTTTCTTTTTTCTTTTTTTTTCTTTCTTCCTTTTTGAACCTCTTTTTATCCCCTTTCTCCCCCCTCACGATTTTGGATCTCTTCTAATTTGGTTAAAGCATTTTTTCCTGGGGTTGTTGCCACCCTTTTAGTATTTTACTTGCCCCTTCATATACTCTTATCTGGACAAAATGACAAGACGGAAAAATTCAACACAAAAAAAAGAACAAGAGGCAGTACCGAAGGCTAGGGACCTAATCAATACAGACATTGGTAATATGTCAGATCTAGAGTTCAGAATGACAATTCTCAAGGTTCTAGCCGGGCTCGAAAAAGGCATGGAAGATATTAGAGAAACCTTCTCGAGAGATATAAAAGCCCTTTCTGGAGAAATAAAAGAACTAAAATCTAACCAAGTTGAAATAAAAAAAGCTATTAATGAAGTGCAATCAAAAATGGAGGCTCTCACTGCTAGGATAAATGAGGCAGAAGAAAGAATTAGTGATATAGAAGACCAAATGACAGAGAATAAAGAAGCTGAGCAAAAGAGGGACAAACAGCTACTGGACCATGAGGGGAGAATTCGAGAGATAAGTGACACCATAAGACGAAACAACATTAGAATAATTGGGATTCCAGAAGAAGAAGAAAGAGAGAGGGGAGCAGAAGGTATACTGGAGAGAATTATTGGGGAGAATTTCCCCAATATGGCAAAGGGAACGAGCATCAAAATTCAGGAGGTTCAGAGAACGCCCCTCAAAATCAATAGGAATAGGCCCACACCCCGTCACCTAATAGTAAAATTTACAAGTCTCAGTGACAAAGAGAAAATCCTGAAAGCAGCCCGGGAAAAGAAGTCTGTAACATACAATGGTAAAAATATTAGATTGGCAGCTGACTTATCCACAGAGACCTGGCAGGCCAGAAAGAGCTGGCATGATATTTTCAGAGCACTAAACGAGAAAAACATGCAGCCAAGAATACTCTATCCAGCTAGGCTATCATTGAAAATAGAAGGAGAGATTAAAAGCTTCCAGGACAAACAAAAACTGAAAGAATTTGCAAATACCAAACCAGCTCTACAGGAAATATTGAAAGGGGTCCTCTAAGCAAAGAGAGAGCCTACAAGTGGTAGGTAGATCAGAAAGGAACAGAGACCATATACAGTAACAGTCAACTAACAGGCAATACAATGGCACTAAATTCATATCTCTCAATAGTTACCCTGAATGTTAATGGGCTAAATGCCCCTGTCAAAAGACACAGGGTATCAGAATGGATAAAAAAACAAAACCCATCTATATGTTGCCTCCAAGAAACTCATTTTAAGCCCGAAGACACCTCCAGATTTAAAGTGAGGGGGTGGAAAAGAATTTACCATGCTAATGGACATCAGAAGAAAGCAGGAGTGGCAATCCTTATATCAGATCAATTAGATTTTAAGCCAAAGACTATAATAAGAGATGAGGAAGGACACTATATCATACTCAAAGGGTCTGTCCAACAAGAAGATTTAACAATTTTAAATATCTATGCTCCCAACGTGGGAGCAGCCAACTATATAAACCAATTAATAACAAAATCAAAGAAACACATCAACAATAATACAATAATAGTAGGGGACTTTAACACTCCCCTCACTGAAATGGACAGATCATCCAAGCAAAAGATCAGCAAGGAAATAAATGCCTTAAACGACACACTGGACCAGATGGACATCACAGATATATTCAGAATATTCCATCCCAAAGCAACAGAATACACATTCTTCTCTAGTGCACATGGAACATTCTCCAGAATAGATCACATCCTCGGTCCTAAATCAGGACTCAACCGGTATCAAAAGATTGGGATCATTCTCTGCATATTTTCAGACCACAATGCTCTAAAGCTAGAACTCAACCACAAAAGGAAGTTTGGAAAGAACCCAAATACATGGAGACTAAACAGCATCCTTCTAAAGAATGAATGGGTCAACCGGGAAATTAAAGAAGAATTGAAAAAAATCATGGAAACAAATGATAATGAAAATACAATGGTTCAAAATCTGTGGGACACAACAAAGGCAATCCTGAGAGGAAAATATATAGCGGTACAAGCCTTTCTCAAGAAACAAGAAAGGTCTCAGGTACACAACCTAACCCTACACCTAAAGGAGCTGGAGAAAGAACAAGAAAGAAACCCTAAGCCCAGCAGGAGAAGAGAAATCATAAAGATCAGAGCAGAAATCAATGAAATAGAAACCAAAAAAACAATAGAACAAATCAACGAAACTAGGAGCTGGTTCTTTGAAAGAATTAATAAAATTGATAAACCCCTGGCCCGACTTATCAAAAAGAAAAGAGAAAGGACCCAAATAAATAAAATCATGAATGAAAGAGGAGAGATCACAACTAACACCAAAGAAATACAAACTATTATAAGAACATACTATGAGCAACTCTACGCCAATAAATTTGACAATCTGGAAGAAATGGATGCATTCCTAGAAACATATAAACTACCACAACTGAACCAGGAAGAAATAGAAAGCCTGAACAGACCCATAACCAGTAAGGAGATTGAAACAGTCATTAAAAATCTCCAAACAAACAAAAGCCCAGGGCCAGACGGCTTCCCGGGGGAATTCTACCAAACATTTAAAGAAGAACTAATTCCTATTCTCCTGAAACTGTTCCAAAAAATAGAAATGGAAGGAAAACTTCCAAACTCATTTTATGAGGCCAGCATCACCTTGATCCTAAAACCAGACAAGGATCCCACCAAAAAAGAGAGCTATAGACCGATATCCTTGATGAACACAGATGCGAAAATACTCAACAAAATACTAGCCAATAGGATTCAACAGTACATTAAAAAGATTATTCACCACGACCAAGTGGGATTTATTCCAGGGCTGCAAGGTTGGTTCAACATCCGCAAATCAGTCAATGTGATACAACACATCAATAAAAGAAAGAACAAGAACCATATGATCCTCTCAATAGATGCTGAAAAAGCATTTGACAAAGTACAGCATCCCTTCCTGATCAAAACTCTTCAAAGGGTAGGGATAGAGGGCACATACCTCAATATCATCAAAGCCATCTATGAAAAACCCACCGCAAATATCATTCTCAATGGAGAAAAACTGAAAGCTTTTCCGCTAAGGTCAGGAACACGGCAGGGATGTCCATTATCACCACTGCTATTCAACATAGTACTAGAGGTCCTAGCCTCAGCAATCAGACAACAAAAGGAAATTAAAGGCATCCAAATCGGCAAAGAAGAAGTCAAATTATCACTCTTCGCAGATGATATGATACTATATGTGGAAAACCCAAAAGACTCCACTCCAAAACTGCTAGAACTTATACAAGAATTCAGTAAAGTGTCAGGATATAAAATCAATGCACAGAAATCAGTTGCATTTCTCTACACCAACAGCAAGACAGAAGAAAGAGAAATTAAGGAGTCAATCCCATTTACAATTGCACCCAAAACCATAAGATACCTAGGAATAAACCTAACCAAAGAGACACAGAATCTATACTCAGAAAACTATAAAGTACTCATGAAAGAAATTGAGGAAGACACAAAGAAATGGAAAAATGTTCCATGCTCCTGGATTGGAAGAATAAATATTGTGAAAATGTCTATGCTACCTAAAGCAATCTACACATTTAATGCAATTCCTATCAAAGTACCATCCATCTTTTTCAAAGAAATGGAAAAAATAATGCTAAAATTTATATGGAACCAGAAAAGACCTCGAATAGCCAAAGGGATATTGAAAAAGAAAGCCAACGTTGGTGGCATCACAATTCCGGATTTCAAGCTCTATTACAAAGCTGTCGTCATCAAGACAGCATGGTATTGGCACAAAAACAGACACATAGATCAATGGAACAGAATAGAGAGCCCAGAAATAGACCCTCAACTCTATGGTCAACTAATCTTCGACAAAGCAGGAAAGAATGTCCAATGGCAAAAAGACAGCCTCTTCAATAAATGGTGCTGGGAAAATTGGACAGCCACATGCAGAAAAATGAAATTGGACCATTTCCTTACACCACACACAAAAATAGACTCAAAATGGATGAAGGACCTCAATGTGCGAAAGGAATCCATCAAAATCCTTGAGGAGAACACAGGCAGCAACCTCTTTGACCTCAACCGCAGCAACATCTTCCTAGGAACAACGCAAAAGGCAAGGGAAGCAAGGGCAAAAATGAACTATTGGGATTTCATCAAGATCAAAAGCTTTTGCACAGCAAAGGAAACAGTTAACAAAATCAAAAGACAACTGACAGAATGGGAGAAGATATTTGCAAATGACATATCAGATAAAGGACTAGTGTCCAGAATCTATAAAGAACTTAGCAAACTCAACACCCAAAGAACAAATAATCCAATCAAGAAATGGGCAGAGGACATGAACAGACATTTCTGCAAAGAAGACATCCAGATGGCCAACAGACACATGAAAAAGTGCTCCATATCACTCGGCATCAGGGAAATACAAATCAAAACCACAATGAGATATCACCTCACACCAGTCAGAATGGCTAAAATAAACAAGTCAGGAAATGACAGATGCTGGCGAGGATGCGGAGAAAGGGGAACCCTCCTACACTGTTGGTGGGAATGCAAGCTGGTGCAGCCACTCTGGAAAACAGCATGGAGGTTCCTCAAAATGTTGAAAATAGAACTGCCCTATGACCCAGCAATTGCACTATTGGGTATTTACCCTAAGGATACAAACGTAGTGATCCAAAGGGGCACATGCACCCGAATGTTTATAGCAGCAATGTCCACAATAGCCAAACTATGGAAAGAACCTAGATGTCCATCAACAGATGAATGGATCAAGAAGATGTGGTATATATACACAATGGAATACTATGCAGCCATCAAAAGAAATGAAATCTTGCCATTTGCGACAACATGGATGGAACTAGAGCGTATCATGCTTAGCGAAATAAGTCAAGCAGAGAAAGACAACTATCATATGATCTCCCTGATATGAGGAAGTGGTGATGCAACATGTGGGCTTAAGTGGGTAGGAGAAGAATAAATGAAACAAGATGGGATTGGGAGGGAGACAAACCATAAGTGACTTTTAATCCCACAAAACAAACTGAGGGTTGCTGGGGGGAGGGGGTTTGGGAGAAGGGGGTGGGATTATGGACATTGGGGAGGGTATGTGCTCTGGTGAGTGCTGTGAAGTGTGTAAACCTGGTGATTCACAGACCTGTACCCCTGGGGATAGAGTATTATGCCTCCATCAGAAAGGATGAATACCCAACTTTTGTAGCAACATGGACGGGACTGGAAGAGATTATGCTGAGTGAAATAAGTCAAGCAGAGAGAGTCAATTATCATATGGTTTCACTTATTTGTGGAGCATAACAAATAGCATGGAGGACATGGGGACTTAGAGTGGAGAAGGGAGTTGGGGGAAATTCGAAGGGGAGGTGAACCATGAGAGACTATGGACTCTGAAAAACAATCTGAGGGTTTTGAAGGGACGGGGGGTGGGAGGTTGGGGTACCAGGTGGTGGGTATTATAGAGGGCACGGATTGCATGGAGCACGGGGTGTGGTGCAAAAATAATGAATACTGTTATGCTGGAAATAAAAAAAAAAAAAATAAAAATAAAAAATAAAAAATAAAAAAAAAAATAAAAATATATAAAAATCAGATATTGTCACTCCTCTCTTTAAATTGCCATACTGGCTTTTCATTGCATTTGAAAGAAAATGAAAACCCTGTAATCCATATATTCCTACATAATCTTGTATATGCCCACTAACTTTCTACTTTTAATTCACACCATTGTTCACTCAGATCCAGTTGCTCTACTTCCTTCTTTTTCTAAAAGGAACCAGGTGTGTTCTACTTTTAAACTTCTATATGTATTGTTATTTAAGTTTATTTTACTTGTTTTCTTCTTTCTTTCTTTCTTTCTTTCTTTCTTTCTTTCTTTCTTTCTTTTTTTTAATTTGTATTCTCTCGTTAGAGGATTCAACATTTGTAGAACAGAACCTTTTCTATCTTATTCACACATTTCAATTCAGGAAAAAGAACACAGGTGGCTGAAAACATGGTCTCTGATATTTTTAAAATGGCACATAATGCCTTTATAGTAACTAGCTCTTTCAAACATTGCAGGTAAAGTTGAAAGTATGGATAGAAAATGATTGGTAGAACTGATATGGTAAGTATATAAAATTTGAAATGAATCCCATGAGTTTGCTTACAGAAAAATACATTATTGTCACCATGCTCAGAATTCTACCAATAGTAAATTTAGCTAGGATTGTAGTTGGGATAGAATAGAGGAGGGAGGTAGTGGTGAGATAAAATATTAAACTTTAGTAAGCTACTATATTTTAGTAGTATTTAGCTAATGAGATCTTTTAGTAGTGAAAAAAAGAAAAAAAGGTGAGGAGAGGAGAGGAATAAGTCCTAGGGTAGATAAGGTGAAGGGTAGAGGTATATTTCTCCTTAAAGGGATAAAGAGTACAGAGAAGAGAGGGTGGAAGAAATACTTATAAGCCCTATTTAAATCATATTTATTTTTAAATCTACAAACAACTATCCAGTTATGAGATAGTATAAATTTAACATCATCTTTGCTGACCATATATTACTTAAAATAACCCTTAATGCCATATTTGGCCACTGAATTATAAAGTTTTCATTCTTTGATTATAAAAAGTATATATTTAATTTTCCAAATAAATTTAAAAATATATATAGACCAGCTAAATGTTAATATATACCAAATAAATAAATTTGGTAAAAAGATGACATTTTTCCTCCTAATTTTTATTATTTCTTTTCTTCTACTGGCTTGGAGCTTTGCCCCTTTTTTTGTTCCTTTGTGTGTAAGGTTAGGTTGTTTGAGAGTTTTCTTGTTTCATGAGGTAGGCCTGCATTACTATAATCTTCCCTCTTAGGACAGTTTTTGATTCATCTCAGAGATTTTGGACTATTGTGTATTTATTTTCATTTGTATTTTGAATTTCCTCTTTGCTTTCTTGGTTGACCCAGTGACTGTTTTGTGGCGTGTTATTTAGCTTCCATTTATCTGTGTTCTTTCCAGTTTTTTTCTCGTGATTTCTTATGTTGTGGTCAGAAAAGATGCATGATATGATTTCAATCTTTTTTAATTAATTGAGATTTATTTTGCAATCTAAAATGTGATGTATTCTAGAAAATCTTCCATGTATACTTGAATATGTCACTTCTGCTGCTTTTGGTTGGAATGTACTGAATATATTTGTTAGATCCATCTGGTCCAATGGGTCATTTGGAACTGCTGTTTTCTTGTTGATTTACTTTCTGGATGATCTATCCATTGATACACATGGGGTGTTAAAGTCCCCTACTCTTATTGTATTATTGCAACTTTCTTCCTTTATGTCTGTTAATAGTTGCTTTATATATTTAAGTGCTTCTATGTTGGGTGCATAAATATTTACAATTGTTATATTCTCTTCTTAGATTGTTCCCTTTATCATTATGTAGCATCCTTCTTTGTCTCTTGCTTTAAAGTCTACTGCTATGTCATTTTTCTTTTTGCTTCAATCTGCATGGTATATATTTTCTTAGCCCTTCACTTCCAATCTGTATGTGTCCTTGGGTCTGAAATGAGTGTCAGCATATAGAAGGTTCTTGTTTTTTTGTTTGTTAGTTTGTTTCATTTCTTTTGATTGGAGCATTTAGTCCATTCACATTTAAAGTAACTATTAAGGGGTATGTGGCTATTGGCACTTTGTTAATTGTTTTCTCCTTGTTTTTGCAGTTCTTCTCTGTTGCTTTCTTTTCTTGTTTTTTGATGAGTTTTTTTTTATTGTTATGCTTAGATTTCTTTCTATTTTTTGTGTATCTATTGTAGGTTTTTTGATTTGACAAGATGCCATATTTTTAAAAACAATTTATAAAGCACTATAAAATGGTTATAGGTTACTGTGCCCATGGATTCTGTGTTTCTAAGTATAAAAATAGTTGTTCAAATTTGTGTTAATTTATTTGAATGTAAAAATGCAGTTGTTGTGATGATTATTCCAGAATTTGGTTTATTCTTATTAGCATTCTATTCTTAAGGATATTTCAGTTTTGGGGATATGTTTCCATTTTAAATGGTATACATTTAGCGAAAATGTTGTGCTTTGACCCTTGAGTGTTACTCTTGAGTGGTTTTGCTTCTGATCTCTAGTCAAGCTTTGATCACAGCATTCCATAAAACTCTCACCAGGGTCACTAGGATCTCTGTATTGCCATATCTGTTTTGCAGACTCAGGCTTCATCTTTCTGAATTTCTCAGAAGAATTTTTAGAATTTTAGAGCAATTCTTCTCTTAGCTTCTGAATTTATTAAGTGTCTCCTTTTATTTCTTTGGCCAAACTCCCTTTCTTTCTTGAATTCCAAATGTTTAGGCATCATAGGGCTCAATTCTGAAACATCTTCTTTATCAATATTCAGTGATTTCAGCCAGTATATACATAAAAGCCATTTGTATACTGATGATTCCTTAGAGCTAAATCTCCATCTTTACCCTTTTTCTTAGCATAAGACGTACTTGACAACTATTTTTGAAAATAAGAAGTTGCATAAAACTAAACAGAACCCATGACTTTTTTCCACTAACATCCAGTCTTTTTTCAGAGTTCTTCATTTACGTGACTGACATGTTATTCATCCCATTTCTTGGGTAAAATCTCTGGAATTATCTTTGATTCCTTTCTTTTTCTTAGTTCACACTGAATTCATTTTCAAATTCCATCATACATCCATACAAGATATGAGATTCTTTCCCCTCCACCCCCACTCACTTGTTCTCTCTCTTTCTCCCTCCCTCTAAAATAAATAAATTAACTTTTTAAAAAGCAAGTTCATTGTCACTTAGTTTGGAACAACTGCTTTTCTCTGTTCTCCCTGAGTTCTTGTCTAGAGTCTATTCTCTACCCTCTAGATTAAGAGAGTCTTTTAAAATATAAGTCAAATATTGATGGGACTCTTCTTGTTCAAGATCTTTTAATGCCTTCTCCTCATATTTGGGATAAAATCCAGATTCCTTTCTGTGGTTCGCAATACCCCATATAATCTGGTCTTTGCCTTGGTGCTCTTTCCACCATTTTCCTACCACCCTCTCTGTTCACTGCTATCTCACCCAAATCACTCCCTTCATTTTGTTCCTTTACAGACTGAGTCTGCTGTTCTCTTTGCCTCTCTCTCCCTCATTCAGTCATGCTTTAATTCAAATGTCACAATCCCAGAAGGTGACTTTTCAAACCTTTATAAATAGTACGCTCTTTCAGTTTCTGCTTTCTTATTCAGTTTTATTTTTCTACAGAGTATTTATCATAATTGAAATTACATCACACATTATTTGTTTGTTTATTAGGTGCCTTCCCTAATTCAATATGAACTTCATGAGGATGGAGACTTCATTTTGTTCATTGTTTTATCCCTGGCCATCTAACTTAGTGTCTGTTAGGTACTTAGTGAGTCTTCAATGAATGTTTGTTGACTTAATGAATGAATGGCTTATATTTAGAAAAAGAAGAATTGTGCACAAATATAAACCTTACATGATGTTTGCAGGACCTCCAAGAGAGCTTTAGTTATAAGTTAGTCACAGTGGGAATGTGAATGTCGTGCAGAAAAAAAAAAAAAAAAAAATTGAGTGTGGCTGATTGTGTGAGAGAAGCACCACTCTGAGATGTGGGAGCCTGGATCCCTCACTCTTTTGTTCACCAGGATACACTTTGTAGGTTTTCTAAAAGTTTGCACACCAGATTTTGATTCAGACTTCTAGGTTACTCTACACTTACATAATTGTTTTAAGTTAAGCTCCCTAGAAGCAGAACTTGAGAGAGAGATTTGAGTGCCTGTGATTTATTTTGAGAGTGCTTGCAGGTAAACCTGAAAGAAGGGAGGAGAGAAGAAGGAAAGGGAGGGAGCTGAGCAGGATTGTGGTCTCAATTCAGCCTTGTCCTAATGCACACAGCAAAGGCTCTGCATCATAAAATGGACCATAAGGTTGTTTTCTCCTTTAGTCAATGGACCACTCAGTTAGTCACTGGCTTTGTGTTGTCTGATTGTGGGAAGGGAATTTTTTAGTTAAAGTAGCACCCTTTGGTTAACCATAAGCAGCCAACACTTGTGTTATGAAGCATAGATGTTCATTCATTCAACAAATATTTATTGTAGGTCTCATGAGCCAAGTACTATCAGTTGCTAAGATTCATTAGTGAATAGATATGGTTCTGCAGCATAGATGGGGAGACAAGGAGATATTAATCAAACAAACATGCAATCATGATTAGACACATACTGAATTATAACCCTGACCTCTAAATAATAAATCAAAGTGGTATTATAGGAACAAATCCATGATATTGTATAGATAATGGTTTCTTAGCAATGGTCCTTACTGTAATTCTTAAGAAAGATTGTGTGAATTCTTTATCATAGAAAACATTATCTAATGCTAGTAGAATATTAATCAAATATTTCTCAGGCTTATTTGAAACCTCAAATAGAATTTAAAAAATGTATTTTCAGTCTGAAACCATGTTGGTGTACAAGTCCTATACTTGATCGATGTTTAAGTTGAAGGGAACTAAGGTCTTGTGTTGGATGGTAATTATTTTTTGTCTTTTAGAAATTATACCCCTTGGGGCGCCTGGGTGGCTCAGTGGGTTAAAGCCTCTGCCTCCAGCTCAGGTCATGATCCCAGGGTCCTGGGATCGAGCCCCGCATCGGGCTCTCTGCTCAACAAGGAGCCTGCTTCCTCCTCTCTCTCTGCCTGCCTCTCTGCCTACTTGTGATCTCTCTCTGTCAAATAAATAAATAAAATCTTTAAAAAAAAAAAAAGAAAGAAATTATACCCCTAAATCCTATCACTTACTGGCCAACACAAAAAATAAGGATCTTGAATTTGTGGACTATTCAATTTCATAGATTGCATATGATCCTTTAGTTCATGTGGAGTTTCATTGAAGTCATTGAAATGTTATGAAATTTTCACCACTATAATTTAAAGGACAAAAAGTAATTTGAATAAATAGGTATATATCACCAAGTCCAAGCAAATTTTGAGAATTCAGTATAAGGGTTAAGATCTGCCAAGACTATAATAGGAAATCTTGTTTTATACATTAAATTATTAGGAGGAAATACACAGAACACTTTTTTGTTCAAAAACATTTTTAATGACCAGTAAATTGGATATCAGTAAATATCCACTAGTAACTCCTAATTTTTATCTAAGGTCTATTTTCACCTTAACAAAATTTTTTATATGGTACTATGGAAACTACTGAACTAAAAAATAAGCCAGCTAATGAACAACATGTCAGTAAAATAGTGCTTCTTTGCCACAGAGCAAAAATTTCAAAAGTATATAATTCTGTTGAAGTGTCATCAAACCATTTCTTCAGGAGAATGCAGTAGTAGCAAAAATAACAAGGCTTATTTTCAATAATTCTATTCATACCTCAAATCCTTGTGGTCTTCCTAGACTCTCTTTAATATGTTTCCATGCAACAAGAATCTCTGACACAGACATACTTGTAGCCTTGACATCTGTGGGAGCAGCACTGGGTTCTGTACAAAGGAAAATGGAAATAATAACTGTGATGGTAACAAGTTGTCTATGAAAACATTGCACCTGAATCTGTCAGGTGTTACCACCTTCTACCTTATTTTTGAAATGAGGTGCTATGGTAGCTATGAAAAACATAACAAGATAAAAAGATGATCTTTTTGGATTTCTATACTTGGGTCAAGTCTCATCAATATTTTACCAATGACAAATGACAAAATTAGCAAGACAAGCAAAGATCTTTATCCTTGTATTAACCAGGACATTTCTGGAGATGTTAAATTGTCTGACAAATTATTTGCCAGTCTAACATAATGATCAAAAGCATGGACTAGAGAATCAAGCTTGGCTATTTTGCTGCTGTTGTTTTTCACCTTCAAAAATTTTTATTTATTTGCATTTAGGCAAGTTGTTTTGACTTTTTCTATGCTCCAGTTCCCTCACTTGTAATATCGGCATAATCAGAGTACTTACCTCAGAGGCTTTTAAGTTTTGTTTTTGCTGGAATAATTGATCTAAAATATTTAGCACAATGCTTGGCACTTAAAATATTAGTTCACAAAATACCTTTTATCGTTAATTTATTTTATTTTTTACCTTGCAGGCACAAATAGAGTAAACATTTCATTAGTTTTTTTTTTTTAATTGTTGTTCTTGTTTCAACCTCAAAACTACATTTCCATGATTGTATAACGAATGTGATAGGAATCATGATTTTTAAAAGGCATCCATTGACTTTTAAGACAGTTATACGCTGAAAAGGAAAATCCCTGGAGGTCTCAATCCTACTGCTCAAAGTACATTTTCATTTGTTCCTACACTTGATGACTTTTCTCACATTTATTTTCCAAATATACCATGTCTGACTGGCATCCATCAAGAGGTGCACTTTATTTGAGGTTGCACTATATGTGAGGAACAAAATGTTTTCAGCTTTGACGTTGCGGAATCATAAATACTATGTCACAAACACTCGTTAAATGAAATGGCAAAATAAAGGCCATACTTCAGTTCAAACAGTTCTGTACAAAGTCAATTTAAAAAACTCCTACCACATAAAAATTGTAGAGACTTTAATACTAACCCCATATCACTGGTAAGACTTCAGATTAAACTATTGAAAACGTTTTGTTTGTTTGTTTAGATTCAGGGAGCTATACATCAAAGCTGAGTTGTAACTAAAATATTTAAAAATCATTTTTAGAGATAGTAAAGGAATTATAAACATTTTCTGAGAGCTTCGTTTTTCTAATCAAAGGTAGTCACACATCTACCTAGAGAAACTTTATGTATTATTAATGAAAATTATCAATGAAAAACATCTACCCTTGTTACTATAAAAGATAACCAGGAAAGACTTTTCCAAAGGTACTTGTTTGTACTGAGTAATGATTATCTTCTGATAAAACTCACTAAATCACATGTTATAATTATGTTGATTCAAAATGCTTTAGTAAATTCACATTAATCTTTACATAGGAGCTGACATTATTCCAGCTATGGTATAAATTGCAATTTCTCATTCTGTCACCTTTTGAATATCTTTTATTATTTTCTTTGTTCACTGGTTTCCCTCACTCCATTTTCCAACTTCCTAGTATCTGGCATCTTCATGATTAAAAAAGAAAAGAAAAGAAAAAAACTGGAGAACTTCTATCAGAATTCTGATCACCAGACTTGCAACAAGATTTTTTTTTCGTTGTTACTTAGTAGGAGTTAAAATTCTTTATTTTTGCAAACAAATGAAAGGAAATGATGATGTTCTTAAGGTGTGTACAACCTGACCTCCAGGATTTAAGGTATGATCTATTTCAAAGACAGCCACACTTGGGGTATCATTTGTTATTCACAAGCAATTTTGCTTATCTTTTAAATTAATGCATTACAGAGATTTGTGTGCCACATGCCTTCTTTCAGCTTTTTTTTTTTATTATTGAAGCAATTACATCGTTGTCAAAGAAGATTGCAGGGAGATAAATAATTTCAGGAATATAAAACGGTGGTTGGGTAGAAGTCTTTCTATCCCTCTTTATCCTTAGAGAAAGGAATAATTTCTCTCTCCGCTTTCTGTAGCACTGCACAACCTTAACTAGTTTTCTCAAATAGAAATAAGAAAGTTTTAAAAAATAAAGAAAAGTTTAAAGGAAAAGAAAAAATATTCAGAAATCTATTTCCTAAACAAGCACCCTGAATTTCTGTTTAAAAGCTCTGAGGATTTTAAATCAGGATCAGACCCAAGCAGACATGTCACAGATACATTCTTGGGGGTTAATATTATAATTGCATCTCATTGAATGAAGGCAGATGAATCAAACAGAACTTAAGAGTCTTTTTTTTTTTTTTTTAACGTGTTTCACCTTCTGGATGTAAAGAGTATCAGAAATAAACCCATGCTGATCTAAATGAGAAATTGTGGCATGTAAAAAAAAAAAAAGTGATATCAGTGGGTTTATTTCCAGAAGGTTCAGTATATATTGTTATAGCCAATGACTGAAAGGTTTTTCTGTAAGCAAGAGTACTGACTAGATCACAGAATGTGTAGTTTGGATTGGAATTAGCTCTTCTGTTTGAGTATCCCATTGTAACTGAATAATGGAAGGTAAGAAAGAAAACTAGAAAACTATAAACTAACTAGTTTTAAAACTAAAGTTTTAAGTTTTAGTTTTAAAACTAAAACTAGAAAGAAGTTAGTAAGTCACTTGAATCAAAGATCGTAAATGCATGGCCAGTGGGTCTTTATTTATTTATTTATTTATTTATTTATTTATTTTTGAGATTTTTAATTTTTTATTTTTATAAACATATGTTTTTATCCCCGGGGGGGTCTTCAGTCATGCTTTGTATGGCCCAATAATACATTAATTTATTTCAACAGTTCATATAAAAGAATTTCTGGCTCTTTAGGGAAAAAGAAGAAAATTGGTGATACCAAGTCTGAATTTGTGGATATCGGTAGATGAGAATTAGCAGTTCATCTCATTAGTCAGGACATAGTCTTTTCAGTTTGCCAGAGTCCCTACCACTACCTATTATCTCACGCTGGGACTACTTCACTTATTTATATCTCTTACTGCAACTTATAGGATTTTGAGTTATGGACCTATGTTTTAGATCCATGTCCTCATTTTGCAGATGAAAATGTGACATGTACACAGGTTGATTTTCCCGAACTCTGCTTCTGGCTCTGAAAAGAACCCCAACTAGAGCTCAGGTCTCAAGTACTCTTTCCTCTGTTGTTTTTATATTGGTGCAAGGCAGGGGAACAGCCAAAGGTAATAATAATTGCCATTTATTGAGAATTTGTTATGTGCCTAGTGTTATTCAAAATTCTTTACATGAATTTATTAATCCTTCCAAGAACCCTGCTATCTCTATCACTATTTCTGCCAATAAAGAAATTGAGAGGCAGAGTCAAGCAGCTTGCCCAAGTTCACATAGCTGCTAGAGGGTGGAGAGAGGATTTCAACACATCAGTTAGGTTGTAAATGCCATGCTGTTCCACTTCTGTGCATTTATCTGCGTTCACACACATGATGCTTTTCCTTGTGTTATTGCTTTCTTCTCTCCTTGTTGTACCACACCAAATTTCTCTAGAAGACTATTATTGTTGGGGTCCCTACTTGGGCTCTCTACTCTAAGTCTTGTCAGAAGCCACCCTAAACCCTGTCATCTCTTATTTAACTTTACTGCAGCCTTACTCTCAGCTCCTTGTATTCCTGTTTCATGGAATTTTTGATAAAGCTGAACCACAATTGCACTGCTTCTCATAGATCCTATTATATTCAGGCATTTCTGAAACTCTCCTGATCTGTAAATAACAATGTGTTTCCTGCCACTCTCACTTCATTATACTCAGGTAATCCAAGGAAAATTCAGGGACTTATTTCAGAGACTGTACTAGTGGTATGTGTAATAGACTCAAAGACTTAAAAAGATTTTGTTTTTCTTTTACTTATGATGATATTAATTAGGCCATGGCTAACTCCTTCACTCCAGTCTTGGGATGTAAAGTGGACAAGCTGATTGATAGATTTCAGTTTCTGTCAGATTAAAAATTTTGAACAGCATTACCATGTTCATGAATTTAGATGATATATTTGTATTAAGTGACTTAGCAGCTGGAGTTCTCCAAGTAAGATGGGGGATGTGCTTGCAATATTGATTATACATCTGACTTCCCAGGAGGGGTGGGTAACAGCATTAATCAAAGGAGGGTTTAATAAACTCCTTGGGAGAAAGGGTTATGGTTTCATTATTTAAAAATTCAGCGAAGACCACTGTAGTTGAACTTTTACAGGCACTAATCCAAGTAGATCATCTGGCAAAGACAGGAAATTATTCCTTGTATTTTACAACTAATATGCCAATTTATTAATTTTCAAGCTCACATAAATCCCACTGAGTACAAATTGATCTGGAGAATAACACCTCATGAATGTTGGGTTTTAATTTGGGCTGTGGTAGCTCCATTTGCAAGGAGATAATTGCATATCATTTTCTGCAAATGAGGAGAGGATTCTTGGTTTTAACAAAAAGTAAAGCAGTATACTTTTCACATACAAGGCAAAAGCCAAATAAACTAGAGAAAGCTAAGTCTTATCACAAATAAATAAATCTTTCAAACTATAATTTATCTATATCAAATCTCCCTCTATTATTCTATTAGATATAATTGAATGCTCAGGTTCTTTTGCTTTCAAAACTCTAGTAGTAAGAACTAAGTGGAAAAGGGATATAAGTTTGACTAAAAACTATTTCTAGATATATAGAAGTAAAAGCCAAAAAAACTACCATGCATTATAAATTACTATGTTGCAACTTTGCTCTCATTTAAAAAACGTTAGAATTGTTTCCAGAATGAGGGTATTGTATAGGATTACAGCATATCCCAGGGTTTTAAACTCAAATCAAGATTAGAATGCACATAATTCTTGCTTGGTTTAAAGGGTGTAAATAGCTGATACAAGTGCAAGGTGTACAGAAGTCTTGGTAGACAAATGTCTCTCCTTCCAGGATTATCTAGAGTCATTTAGGGTTACTTCTGTTGCTGAAATCTTGAAAGGTTTCCAAGGCACAAGAGCATTAACAGAAGAACTCTTTGGAGCTTTTCTGACAGTATTCTGTGGTAGCAGTCTACTTTGGATTCACAAGAGTCAAGGTCATTTCTCAAGTGATTTATCAAGAACCAATATTATAAATGACGAGTTCTTTCACTAAAGATCACATTCAAAATTTTCCTATAATAATGTAATTCTCACTCTCATTCCAACTACCTTTCTTCTTCTTTTTTTAAATTTTTTATTTCTTTTCAGCGTAACAGTATTCATTGTTTTTGCACCACACCCAGTGCTCCATGCAATCTGTGCCCTCTCCAATACCCACCACCTGGTTCCCCCAACCTCCCACCCTCCCGCCCCTTCAAAACCCTCAGATTGTTTTTAAGAATCCATAGTCTCTCATGGTTCACCTCCCCTTCCAATTTCCCTCAACTCCCTTCTCCTCTCCATCTCCCCTTGTCCTCCATGCTATTTGTAATTGCCTTTCTTGAGAGGAAAAGAAAGGAATGGAAGGTGTGAGGCATGCACATAAGCACTTATAGAAGTATCCTCTGGATGTGCGTGTCATCCATCATTGATATACCACTGAGAAATAGGTTGAGAAATAGTATTGCAAGGTTTGTCTTGAAGACCTTGCTTCCTTTCAAACAACATGAATTTTGGTGGCACACGTTTTCTTCCTGCCTTGGTGCTGGCTGTGAAAAGGTGGCTTTTCCATGGTACTCCAAGCATGTAGCTAGTCATCTTTCTATGAAGAAGAATTATGCCTGTGAACAAAGATAGAATGCCAGCCCCAATCCTCTTGTTCTTTACTTTATCAAAAAATATGGTAGGCTTTTGAGGTACTAAGCAAGTGGACTAGGTTAGTGGAAGAACAAAGGTGCAGAATTTGTCTTATGGAGAACTATGGCCTCAATCAGATCACTTGGGCTTTGGGCAAGGGTATGATGACAAAGGCACACTCTGAATCTGTATGAATGTCCTCCAACATAGAGAAGTGGAAATTGCACTGGCATGAGTACACTATATAGTATATCTTATAAGTTCATTACAGTCCTTGACTCTTAAAAAATGGTTTAATATTCAACATGTTCACTCTTTTAAAGTAAAGCAATTTTCCTATCTAGGAAAATTAAAAATTAGA